>NC_051157.2:133074598-133397748 GCF_013339745.2 Dermacentor silvarum
ATGTGGTCATGACAATGACCCAGCGAAAAAGATTAACACTCAAAAACCCTTGAAATGGGTTCGGAAGTGGATACTAAGTGAAGGAAACACTAAAGGATGCTGGTAGAAGTCATCGTCATGAGCATGACTCAGCAAAAATGACAATGACTCGGCGAAAAAAGAATAACACTCAAAAACCACTGGAATGGGTTCGGACGTAGGTAATAAGTGAAGGATGCACTAAAGGATGATGGTAGAAGTTATAGTCATGAGCATGACTCAGCCAAAACGCCAATGAATCGGCGAAAAAATATTAACACTCCAAAACCACTGGAATGGGTTCGGACGTGGGCACCAAGTGAAGGAAATACTAAAGGATGGTGGTAGAAGTCATAATCATGGGCATACCACTGCAAAAATGACAATGACTCAGGGAAATGAGAATAATACTTAGGAACCAATGGAATGGGTTAGGATGTGGTACTAAATGAAGGAAACACTAAAGAATGCTGGTAGAAGTTATAGTCGTGAGCATGACTCAGCGAAAGTTACAATGACTCAGCGAAAAAAGATTAACACTCAAAAACCACTGAAATGGGTTCGGACGTGGGTACCAACTGAAGGAAACACTAAAGAATGCTGGTAGAAGTTATAGTCGTGAGCATGACTCAGCGAAAGTTACAATGACTCAGCGAAAAAAGATTAACACTCAAAAACCCCTAAAATGGGTTCGGACGTGGGTACCAACTGAAGGAAACACTAAAGAATGCTGGTAGAAGTCATAGTCATGAGCATGACTCAGCAAAAATGAGTGACTCTGCGAAAAAATATTAACACTCAAAAACCAATGGAATGGGTTCGGATGTGGTACTAAGTGAAGGAAAAGGCTAAAGTTTGATGGCCGAACTCATAGTTATGAGCATGACTAAGGCTTTGGCGTTAAGGTCTCGTAGGTGTAGCTAAAGGGATTCCTGAGGAGGTCATGTAGGTCATGAAAGAGCCGCCTACGTCTTAGTGCTCTCATGGTCGTTTCGTTAACTTGGTAGGCTCCCCGAACACTGCTTCGCACAACATGGATTCCCCCAGGGCGTGGGATCTGCCGGCTTTTTTTTTTCTTTTTAATCTAAATCTTCAACGAACGTGCTTTTAGTCTGTCACCACTGTTTTTAATTTTTTATTTTTTTACTGTGAGTGCGCTCTGTTTTCCTGTTTGGCACAGCGTAGCCTAAAGTGTCACTCAAGGTCCCGAAGCGCACTCCCCGTAAGTGCACTTAACTTGCCCGCTTGACAGGGGTATAAGTTAACAGCATGAAGTTTCATAGTCCCTTGAGAGCACCATGATGAAATCTTAAGATTACAGCCAAGGAGCGCTGGATCCTCACAGCCGGTAATTTCTTTAATAAAGCACAATCATCAGCCAACAATCTAATATGAACCGGCACATCAATGACTTCAGCAATGTCGTTAATATATATTAGGAATAAAAGCGGACCCAGTAAATTACCTTGAGGTGCCCCCGAAGTTGCAGGTAGCTTCCGAGAGGAAAAATCATCGATGCTGACAAACTGAACGCGGTTTGTTAAGTGAGAAGGAATCCAATTAATTTTAATCGCACGTAGACTAATGAGGTGCAGCTTGTCAGTTTCGAAGGAGGAACTGAGTCAAACACTTTCTTAACATCTCAAGACGCGCCATTTATCGAAACATTGGCTCTAGTTTGAAGCTTCCTTTTTTACCCACAGTTGATCACTTCCACGTGAACTGTTCTCTTGCTTTAACCCTTTGTCTTACAATAATATAATATCTCATTTGTGTCCATTAAGTGAAAACACCAATCCTATTTCTATATTTTCAAAAGTATGAGCTTTTCTTCAGCTTGGGGCTTAGCTATGCGTAGACTGCAAGCACATGTAGCACAGCCGTGGGTATTAACTGCAATTTGTATAGCAATTCTTGACGTCGGGCAATTTACAGACGTGAACAGCTCACTTTTGTGTGTCCTGCTCTCACTACCCGCCATGGTGGCTTACTGGCTATGACGTTTCACTTCGAAGCACGTCATCAAATCCCGGGCGTATCGGCCCCATTTATTTGGGGGCGCAATGCAAACACGCCCGTGTACAGTGCATTGGGTGCACGTTAACAACCTCCAAGTGTTCCAAACTAATGTGTAGTTTCAAACTACTGCGTGTTAGTAATGATATCGTGGTTTTGACACGTAAAAGTCAATTTTTATTTCCTTGCCATAAACCACGCGGCCTCGCGTGAGTTTTATCAGTCTATTACTTGCTTTCTCTGCATGGCTATCTTACCACACTGTCATGTTAGACTGACAATTGAAGATTGCCAATTGAAGAGTCTCGCGAAGATTGTTTTGCTTTCTGCCGGTGAGAATTTTTCAGCGACTATTACATTTATCAAGTTATCGCTCGGCGCCAGGTGCAGCTACTGTGTTCGATATTTCTCCTATGTTGTCGGTGATAATACCGCGACGGGGTCTGGCGCAATCGTATAGCGCACTTGACGTGAAACTATTTGTACATTTTCTGTACGCGAGCAGCAGCAATTACCCTGTAGTGTAGGCTGATAAACGCAGAAATAGTAAATTGACCTGACGCGTGAGTTTGACGACTGTGTTCACCAGTAGAGTTGTCATTCTACTGTAACTTGAATTTCGTCTCAAAGGTCCGTCTAATAAAACTTCATATTGTTAACTCACCGTTATGGTAGTATTTTCTTTCCCTCACCGTGGCTACAACGTAAAAATACCTTTAGAAAAAACATTCAAGAGATACATTTCATCGGGTGAAGGACGTGCAAGTAAAGAAAAAGCCGACGGAGCTTTAAAAAGCAACGCTGAGCAGGTTCCTTATCAGAGCTAGTAACTGGCGCCGTAAGTACTTTCCGGAAATTATGCTTGTCCTTCCTAAAGTTAACGCACGTGTCGCTATCGCAGTCGCCATTCCCTATTCCATCTATTAATCTCCGTCCTTTTCTGTTTCTCTCTTTACATTAGGCCTTCCCGTGCAGTCGCGGCTTGACCAAAATCGAGACTTGGACAGGCCAGGGAGAGATACAAAAGATACGCGCGCATCACAGGTGCGGCAATGAGGCACCTGCAACGCAAGGTTGATCGCATAAATGTCCCCTCCCCCCCCCCCCCCCCCGCCTGTGCGCTCATTGGAATATAAAATCAGCAAGCTAGCCTTGTGTCATACGTGCCGTTACAACGACTGTAGTAGGGTATGACGTACGCTTCAATCTCTTTCACAAGATACCGGTTGAGAGCATCTATTTTCTGCCGGCGGTTCCCGTATCCGCGAAGAATAAATGAATAATATTATTAGGGGCCGTTTACTTTAGGTTGCGAAGGTGAGCGCAAGAGTGGTCAGCTGATTGAAAACTCAGCGTCGTCATCTTCCTCTTTTACAACTCTAGACTGCAAGTACGTTCACCGCTCATCGTTCTTCTCACTCAAGCGTACGTGCAACATTCCTCTCGTCGCAGACGAAGTCCGCCAGGCGAGTCGATACAGTTATCCTGACGTGCACAATTTAAAGCGGGTGACATGGACCACTTGGGTCTTGGCAGCTCTTCTACCACTCGCTGTGAGGCGAGCTATGGTATAGGTGACCTCCGTGAGGTTGGTAAGAATAGCAAACGGTCCTAGATGGCCAAAAGCTTTTGGTATAACCCGCGTTTGCGTGCAGGAGTCCACCGCCACACTAAATAACCAGGGCGATTGGTTACCGGACTGTGGCGAATGTCGTAGCGTGCTTTTGATCTTTCCTGCAAAGCCAAAGTGCGTAAACTAGCAATGCGACACGCCTCTTCGGCAAGGCAGAAGGTCTCGGCGATAGTGGGATTTTCGCGACTACAGAAAGGGAAAACAGTGTCGATTGCGTACCGGGGAAGAAGTGCGTACAGCAGGAAGAAAGGACTACAGCCGGTAGTCTCGTGCTTGGCACTGTTGAACGCGTATATGGGTCATTCCACGCGAAACGTCGCAGCCCAAAGAGCGACCATCATTGATTTTCTTGACAAAAATTGGGCTAGATGGCTATTGTGTGAATAAGGTTTCACCAAAGTATTTTCGTCAAAAAAAATGTTTTGATCACGTGAGCGCTCTTTGAATTTTCCGAGAAGAAGCAATAGTTGGTTGGAGGTAAATGTTTTTATTCAAGTTTGAAACTAGGTGTAATTACAAATTTTATTTTAGAGCATTCTAGAGGCATCCTTTTTTCATATAATCTGATAACTGAATGCATTTTGGAATTTATCGCGTTTATATGGCTCAGTAAAAAAGCAAGAAATGTTACGTTCTGAGAAATTTTTTTACATAAACTGCGCAAATTTTTCACATATAATATATTTTTTTTCCTTTTTGCATGTTGCCATAGCGTATGCTAAAAATTATTTGATATTCTTAAGGCATATACTTTTTTTAGAAAAACACCTCCAATGTTGGGAAAAAATAGATTTTTTGCGAGGTTCAGGCCACATTTAAGCCTTAAGGCCCTCCAGATAAAAATATGTCAGGTAGCTCAATATGCGCACCGCCATCTTAGCTTGTGATTTAGAAATTTTTATTCCGGTAAATTTTGTTTGAAGCGAGAAAAATTTTTTGATCAACAATCAATATCGCCAGTAGGCACTGCGTACGTGCCGCCGCTCGCCTCGTCCTCCGCTCGTTGTCGGCTGCGCGTCGCCGTCTGCCGACCAGCAGACGGCGACTAGTATATGGGGTGATCATTTTTAAGACTTCTGGAATTTTAAAAAAATCGCCTGCAGCAGATGTCATAATTCTAGTCCTTGAGCTGGATTGTTCAGTAGCGGACAATTCTTGCACGAAAAATCGAAACACATATTCAACTAATTAACAAACTGCTAATTAACTTCCTAATGAATGAATAACGGTGCATATTGCAGTTTACGATTTGCAGCCGCCGAGTTTGAAAGACGCATCCATGTGAAATAATTTCTACGATGACACCAATTTTGAAATGTTATTTCCGGTTACTTTTCTGCTTCATTGCACAGATTAGCATTTTGTTAAATAAATCTCCGTTTCGACCGAAAGTCGAAGCATCGATTGCCATAGAAACATAGTGGACAACTATATGAAGTTAGGAAATTTGCAGGCGCTAGTTGGAATCAGCTAGCGAGACAGGAGTCATTGGAGATCGCAGGGAGAGGCATTCATCCTGCAGTGGACACACACACACACACACACACACACACACATATATATATATATATATATATATATATATATATATATATATATAGGCTGCTCCTGGTGATGATGATTGGCCGTACGGATACTAGTTTTATCGGCCGTACAAACTTGTAAACATACGCATACTAAATAAATTAACAAGCATGGTGACACGCGTGCACAAGCAGAGACATGAACACTTCTCACTCGATGACCGCGGAAACTCGCTGTCAAAACGTTGGGGTGAGGCAGTGCGGCAGCAGCAGCGAGCGAATTGACCTTCGTGCCGCCAGGAGTAGAAGGCTCCTGCCTTCTACGTGGGGAGTAGGGAGGGGGGGGACGTTCTACTCCGGGCGGCTTGTATCTTGAAAGAGATCTGCGTCGTGAACCGAATCCGCCCTGCACTGTGTTTTCGCAGCTTAGTTCGCGTTGATGAGAGTGCCAGCTCGAAGGTCAATTCGCTCGCTGCTGCTGCCGCGCTGCCTCACCCTGACGTTTCGACAGTGAGTTTCCGCGGTCATCGAGTGAGAAGTGTTCATGTCTCTGCTTGTGCACACGTGACTCAATGCTTGTTAATTTACTTAGTATGCCTACGTTTACAAATTTATACGGCTGATAAAACTAGTATCCTTACGGCCTATCATCATCATCATCATCAGCAGCAGCAGCAGCAGCAGCAGCAGCAGCAGCAGCCTATATTTATGTCCACTGCAGGATGAAGGCCTCTCCCTGCGATCTCCAATTACTCCTGTCTTGCGCTAGCTGATTCCAACTTGCGCCTGCAAATTTCCTAACTTCTTGTAGCTGTCCACTAATTTGCTATGGCAATCTATGCTTCGACTTTCGGGCGAAACTTCGATTTATTTAGCGAAATGCGCATCTACGCATTGAAGCACAAAAGTAACCGGAACGCCCACCTATTTCGTCCCACACTTTCGGGAAATACCATCTCAAAATTGGTGTCATCGGAGAAATTAACTTCAAGTGGATGCGTCTTTCAAACTCGGCGGCTGCAATTCGTAAATTGCAATATGTGCTGTAATTATTTAGGAAGTTAATTAGCAGTTGTTTGTTCATTAGTTCAATATGCGTTTCGGATTCCTCGTGCAAGAGTTCACCGCCTCTGAACAATCCAGCTCAAGGACTAGAATTATGATATCTGCTACAGACAATTTCAAAAATTCCATAAATATTCTGAATGATCACCCCATATACTAGCCGCCGTCTGCTGGACGGCAGACGGCGACGCGCAGCCGACAACAAGCGGACGACGAGGCGAGCGGCGGCATGTACGTGGTGCCTACTGTGGATATTGACTGTAGACCTCAAAAAAATTTTTCCTTGCTTCAAACAAAATTTACCAGAACAAAAATTTCTAAATCACAAGCTGAGAAGTCGGGGCGCATATTGAGCTATCTGACATATCTTTATTTAGAGGGCCTTAAGGCTTAAATGTGGCCTGAATCTCACAAAAAATAAATTTTTGCCAACTAAATTTGGAGGTGTTCTTCTAAAAAAATATATGGCTTAAGAATCTCAAATTATTTTTAGCATACACTATGGCAACATGCGGAAAGGAAGAAAAAATATTGTATTTGAAAATTTTGCGCAGTTTATGTAAAAAAAATTCTGAAAACGTAACATTTCTTGCTTTTTTACTGAGCCAAATAAACGCGATAAATTCTAAAATGCATTCAGTTATCAGATTATATGAAAAAAGTATGCCTCTGGAATGCTCTAAAATAAATGTTGTAATTACACCTAGTTTCAGACTTGAATAAAAACAATTTACTTCCAGCCAATTGTTGCTTCTTCTCGGAAACTTCAAAGAGCGCTCACGTGATGAAAAAAATTTTTGACCAAAATACTTCGGTAAAACCTTATTCACGCAATTGCCATCTAGCGCAATTTTTTCAAGAAAATCAACGATGGTCGCTTTTTGGGCTGGGACGTTTCGCGTGGAAGGACCCATATACGTGATAAAAGGCAGTACGTCATTCCAGTTCTTGTGGTCGGATGAAACATATATAGATAGCATGTTTATAATTGTTCGGTTGGTGCGCCCCGTAAGCCGATTCGTATGTGGATGGTAAGGTATCGTCGAGTCACGCTAGTGGGATTCGCACAAACGAAGCAGCTCCGCCACGACATCTGCTGTGAATTGTCGTCCACGATGGCTGACGATCAGGCGAGGCGGAACATGTCGCAGGATGACATTTTGCAGCGGGAACGTTGAAACGTCAGTGGCAGTTTCGGAGGGCACGGCTGCCGTCTCGCAGTAGCGCGTGAGGTAGTCGACGCAAACAATTATCCAATGATTTCCCTTGGCTTATTTTGGGAAAGGGCCCACGAAGTAAATGCCCACTTGTTGGAAAGGCGTCCTTGAAGGCGGTATCGGCTGCAGGAGACCTGCGGGACCAGTAGATGGACGTTTGTGGCGCCAACACTGCACGCAGCTGGCCACATACATCTCACCAGACTGTCGCATTTCACACAGTAAAATAATTTACACCCTTGATGGTGAGAATTGCGAATCATAACACCCTCGAAGGGTGTTTTCGTTGAAGAAACATCCCATCATCGTGCCTTTATTTAAATCATAGGGTAGTTCTAGATGTCACAGCACCCTTACACCCACCAAAAGGGTGTACTGACTAAGAAAATTGAGCGAGGGTGTAAGGGTGTTTTAATTTATTTTTACTACATTCAGAAACAAACAGTTGTACGAAGAGAAAGCGTGTCCCACGGCACTACAAACCATTGGCAGATCAAGAAGGGGGCCCTCCCCTACCCCCCGATGTATGTCGGGTATTCAAAGCTGACAAAACTCGTGTCGAGAGTCCCCCTCCGTTTCACTGTTTGTTTGGACGAGCCCCCATCATTTTAAGAATGTGCTGCTAAAACCTGTTGCTTAAGCACTACTGTCTATTATTTCATAGTAAGCTAAGTGGCACACAGTTCTTAAATGTCATCGTGGACAATTAATTATATTCCGCGGAATCCAAAAGCGCACACATATTTTTTAGTATTGAATTCTTAACCAAAAGAGAAGTGTTCAAAACGCTTTCAGAAAGGAACAACTTGTGCAGCTCTTACTTTTTGGACGCCAGGAATTTAGCAAAATGAATAGGCCAGGTGACAGCATGCGGTTGGGCGCACTGCGATTGCTGCAAAGTAATGCTGTCGTCTAGCTTTCTGTCAAAACACAACAGAAGAGGTATAAAAGGGTGTGACGAAGCATTCAATATATTCGCCGACAAGGACAAAAGATACCCCGAGTGTGGACGTCCTGACCCCACCCAACATTCTTTTGCCGAGGCAATGACCCCAACCTTTTCTGATTCTCTCCCATTTACAAACAAAGGTAACTTCATTGGCAAACTTGAGCCTTCTGAATAGTAAGCTGTTGGGCTAGTTGATTTGACGTGATTGACAAGAGCCTTTTCACCGACCACAATTGTTTGCTTAAACGGCACCTACAGAAAGCGCCATGCAAAGCGCTCATGGTTTCGCGTCCCCGTCAGCTTACGAAGCTGGCTGTACAAAAAGCAGCTATTAAGTTAGTAATTGTAAGGAAGGAAAGTTCTGTTGGCTTACCAACACCTGAACACCGGCCAGTACGGACTGAGCAAAAAGAAAGGGAGAATAATGTGCGAAGGCATAGAGACCCAGCGTACAATATGAAATGCATACACTATTTACAATATTGACTAGTAGCGCAATTTACTCAAATATTTCTCCTCTCAAGTTGCAGACAATATAAATGCTTCCATGAATAGAACATTGAGCCAATCATTGTAGATAGAATGAGATTCCAGAAATTTGCGGGGCGCTTGGAGGCCCGATATTTCTTCACGGGGCCGATGTTGAGGCAACGCCTCCTAAATAAGCTAGGAGGCGTTGGTTGAGGCATTGTTAAAGTGTGCACCCAATCTCCCGCCTGCGAAGTACGTTCGCGATGTCTGGCATACGCAGACGTGTGCGAGACTCGCGCCTCTTCCCTGACGAGACGGGTATGACAGGCGCGCCAAACTGAGTACGGGAAATTATAACTTTCTAGCATGAAATTACACTCTGTCGGAGCACCAGAGCTCTGGATGACACGTTACAGTGTGAACAAAAGCGGTCTGCGCTTTTTTTTTATTGGTAGCAATACGTTTCCTGTCGGTAGGTTTCAGTCCATGCTTTCCTACGTTTCAAAAGCTGATATGCATGTACTTCTACCTCTGCAGTTTGTCCAAGATATTTACAGGTTTACTGAGCACACCAGTTCAGAAACATGCGCATTGTGAACTACTCGAAAATGCCAATGAAAGCTTTTTATTTTTTTCTCTCTCTCGGTGGATGAAAGAAAAGACAGACTCGTAAGCATCTCAGCCTCTTATACAATCAGAAAGGGCCGTTCTGCTTACACATAAACGGCCAAGCTTAAAAAAAACAGAAAAAAAGACGCAGTCCTTACACATAAACGGCCAAGCTTAAAAAAACTGAAAAAAAGACGCACTCACTTATTCGTTATATACAGTTACACGACGCATATTACGATGCATATTTAATTTCATATCAGCTAATGCTTGCCGCAAGCACATAAAATAGCTTAGAGGTAGCGTAGAATAAATAGCTTAGCAAGGAATATACGCAATTAGTGTAAAAGATTTATTTTTACGCTTTCAAAGCGAAACCGAAATCGCAATAAATCGCAATATCTATCACCAATTATCACCGCCTCTCTTATGGCACAGTTAGTCAGGGGGACGATGTCTCGTTGAGCATGTGCCAGTCAGGCATGTTGTTTGTCGAACAACAAGTTCTGTTCGACATCATGTGTAAGAATTATTTTTCTCTTATATTCAAAAACTTGAACGTGAAATCTCGCTGCTTACGTCACTTAGAAAAATATATTGTTCCTCGTGTGTACACAAACTATGGCAAGAGGACCCGTGCTTTCTACGTGCCGGTTAATTTTAACAATCTGAATGATAATGAGACCACAGGGTCATTTAAAGAAATAAAAGCATTCTTAAGGTCATGGGCGATGCAGAAAGCCCAAAACTGTTAAAATTTCCTGCGAGATTTGTAAGCACGCTACAATCACGGTTCACATGCAGAAGAAGGCATCATACAATGTACTTTTTTTGTACCTGTCAGAACCTGTTTGAGCGTACTGTTTTAACCTCTGATGTCACTGTTTTCTCTTTATTTTTCTACCTTGTAGGCATAAATGATATATGTTTTCAATATTATAGTACCCAGTGTTTTCCCCCTATCTTTTTCAACATTATTTTTTTGTGCTTTGTAATCCGTTTAGTATACACGTATTAGTACTACCTGCCGACTGCCCAGCCTGCACACAAGCAATGTTGCTTATGCGGGCTGGATCTGTAACTAGGATGTGAATGGATGTAATAAATATTATTATTTTTATTAAAAAAAACGGGCGTCGCTGCTGTCGTTGCGTCTCGTGGCGGGCCGCCGGGTGCATGTGTCTTCTCTCCGTGACGGTCTTGAGTTGTCATTCGATTGTTTTTGGCTCCATTTAGTTGCAGCATCTCGTTGTTTTATGTACTATTGTGATCGTCGATGCAACGTGAGCGTCCGGACTGAAGGCGACGCGACATGCGTGTGAAAGAAAGGCTGTAGTGGCCTACGACAACGGTGTCTCTTTGTGACCGTGTCTCTACTATGCCTACGTCGGCCGCGATTCGTGGCAAAGGGGAAAACCGCTTTCAGTTGGCCTGAACAGTGATGAAGCGCACGTTTTTTTCGGCATAATCCATTGTCGACATCGTTGTCCACTACGTAGAAGAACAGGCGTGCACGGAGTACACATCGTGACAGCACATCGCCTTCACACCGAGGGACATTATTAGCAATGCGCATGGATTACTCCTATAAAAGGTACGTACGTTCGACGTCGCGTTCTTGTGGGGCGTCATTGGGGCAGTAATTCGCGTAATTTCTTTAAAGAACTGCACAAGGTGTTTTGGATGTGAGTGAATTATGTGTACTTCCGACAGAGCCCACGGGTGCTGAATGTGAAAAAGCAAAAAAAAAAATCATTGTTCACGTATCCTCAACTAATCTGTGACAGCGCATAGAGTTGCAGGGCATTAAGTTCTGCTACGCGCCAGTATTCGGCGCAGGCAGGTAAGTAATACTTTGGTTTGGCTAGTTGGCTCATTCTGTAACAAAAGATGGGCGCAGACTTAGTTTTATACCGGTGTCACACGGCCACTTTCAATTGTGATCGAGCCCGATCGGATCGAAATTTTCGACCGCGATTGGCTCCCTTCCACAGATTGAGCAAGGAAGACAATTCCGACCAGAAATTTGATACCGATCGGGATCGATCGCGATCAAAAGTGTGCCGTGTGATACCCGTATTAAATGGCCCTTGTGTATTCCCACTCTTAATTGTTTTTTAGGTCGGAGGCCAGGTGGTAGGTAATGGTACATGTAACTTTCAGCGCTTGTGCTTTTATCGCTATAGCTAATACAGAACAAAAGAAACCACCACCATCCCGATTGTGTACTTATCCTTCGTTTTCAGCTCTGATCGTTCGCTCTAGAAGCTGTCGTGCTCGTGCTGTTGCGGATGAACGCGCGATTACGCGATCTGGTAATAAATTTATATTTATTGTATATGTGCTCAGAGCCTAATCAAATTGTTTTCTCGTTCTTGAATTCCTGTCTTGGTTTCACGCAGGTATTCTTATTACTACTACTATTTGTGTTTTCTTGTATGACCCACTCCTGCCTAAGGCATCGTGTCAGAGGTCGGCAGTACTTCTGAAATAAATTTTACCAAACGTACTACTGCTACCGTATACGTTTCATCACCTTGTTATGTCTGGTGATAAAGCTTATGGTTATTGGAAATATTCTTGGCCTTTATACATTTATACTATAGTGACAAGTGCCTAATTATATTTGCAGTTTTGAAAGATTATTTTATTTCATGGTCAATTCCGGGTGGCATTAACAGAGAGTTTTCCTAAACCCGTGCTGCTACATTTATCGTGAAGCAATTACGTGGGAACCGACTGACCTCCTTGGATC
The DNA here is from genome assembly GCF_013339745.2 of Dermacentor silvarum. NCBI lineage: Eukaryota > Metazoa > Arthropoda > Arachnida > Ixodida > Ixodidae > Dermacentor > Dermacentor silvarum. Next base: position 133,086,855 of record NC_051157.2, read on the forward strand.
TACGCATTGCTGAAAAGACAGTGAAGGCGTCTGAGCCGACAGGTATACTTTTTATCATAATCGGCCTACATTTTGTTTTCCACTGGAGGACGAAGACCTCTCTTATCTCCAATTACCGCAGTCTTATGCTAGCTCATTTCCAAGTGAAGCCTGCAAATTTCTTAATTTCATCATGCAGCCTAAGGGCCCATTCACACTTGCGACTAGGCGAGGTCGTGCGACCGATTGCGACTGGCGACCAGAAAGCTACTCAAGACGAACGATGTTCACTGTGACAAATGCGACCGACGAGTCGCTAAACCGAAATGTCTCACGCTATGCCGTTCACGCCTGCTTGAAATGTCATTGCCGCGTAAAATAAGCGTCAGCGTATACGGACGTCCTGTTCCTTCGCATCTGATTGGTTCAGCTGTTCTGCGACTGCGGTCGCGCAACTTAAAATCGAGCGCTGAGCGACTGGCCCGAAACGGTCGCATTTCGAGAAAAGCGCACATTTGCGACTACTTGTGACTGGTCGCTTTGCGACTAACTTCGTCGCGCGACCTTGCCTAGTCGCAATTGTGAATGGGCCCTAATTCTCTGCAGTCTTTGTATACTCTTCTGTTCCATTGGCATCCAATCCGTAACTCAATATGCCACTGGCTATCTGCCCTACGCATTACATGGCATGCCTAGCTCCCTTCTATATCTTAACGTCAACTAGGATATCAGCTCCTCCGGTGTGCTTTCTAAACCACGCCTCTGTCTTCCTGTTTCTGTTGCCATCAGGATGGGAGTGGACATGGCACATGGAACTGAATGGAGTTTAGGCACATGAGCACTGAGACTTCTTATGCTTTAGCTTTTGTTCCTGTACGCATCCTCAAATGGCTAGAAGATTATCTGACGAACCGATACCAATTAATGGATCAGAATCAGACTTGGTCTTAGTAACTTCAGGAGTTCCACAGGGATCCGTACTAGGACCATTTTTGTTTCTAGTATATATTAATGATATAGGTTTAGACATTACATCCAAGATTAGATTATATGCCGATGACTGTGTGATTTATAGGGACATTAACAATCATGCAGACACCACTACCTTACAGGCAGATCTCGACCAAATAGGTTCGTGGTGCCGCAAATGGCATATGACATTAAATATTTCGAAGTGTTATCATGTCCGGTTTTGTAGAAAGCGGGAAACCATAGGAAACTACTACTATTTAAATGGTCAACAAATAGCAATAACTGAGGAAGCGAAATACCTAGGCGTTATATTTTCATCGAACCTAACTTGGAACAGCTATATAAACTACGTAATCGTAAAAGCTAGCCGCGTACTTAACTCTCTGCGAAGAAACTTCAGGAAAGCATCGTATCAGGTCAAAGAGGTCTTATACTTTTGCAATGTTCGCCCTATCTTGGAATATGCTGCTGTAGTGTGGGACTCTGAGTCAGTAACTCTTGCTAATAAGTTAGAAGCTATCCAAAATAATGCAGTGCGGTTTGTAACTAACTCGTATCAGTTCAACAGAAGCGTCACCGCCCTGAAAAACATGCTCAATTGGGGCACGCTCGACATCCGCCGTACCGTATCTAGGTGTTTACTATTAAATCAAACTGATCGGAATAATTCCGCCATCAATCGCCGCGTTTTACTAAAACCACATATCTTCGTTTCACAAAGACGTGACCATAACAGAAAAATTCGCGAAATTCCTTGCCGTACAAATGGAATAAGGATTATAAACAGGGATAAGGTGCCTCAGAAAGGCTGGCCAACGTTTCGATAGAAGGACCTATCTCCGTCTATCGAAACGTTGGCCAGCCTTTCTGAGGCACCTTATCCCTGTTTATAATCCTTATTCCTCGTGTGCTACTCCATTAGTCAGCCATCTTTTTTTAATTTTGGATTGCCGTACAAATGTATTTCAGTCGTCTTTCTTTCCCTGCACCATTAAACAATGGAACAGACTGCCTCACACTGTGGTGTCGACAAACGACAAAGATTTCGTGCATCAGCTAAGACGGCATATTGGTGATAGCGCGTAGCGCTTATCCTGACTTAAAGAAACTGCGTTCTTGGTATGCTTGCTTTTTGGTTTCCATGTTCTTGATATGTTTCTTGGTGTGTTCACCTTGCAACCATTATTCGCGTTTCCCCTCCTCTGTAACATCCCCCCCCCCCTACATCAATGCCTTCGGGCGATTTGTAGTATTATAATAAATAAATAAATAAATAAATAAATAAATAAATAAATAAATAAATAAATAGCTGAAATTGCACCGACACGTTTTTCTCACCTTGTCATTTTCCCATAGATGCGACCGCTAAACTTATAGGCTTGAACAAATTATGTATGCAGTTTGTTAAAAAAAGAATACACTTGCACCTGAAGAGGAACCTTTAGCTCGCTTTCTTCTATCTAAATAAATGGGAAAGGAGAAATTGTTTTTCGTGGCAAACTGTGCACAGAATTTGATGAGGTTTGCTGCCTTTAAAAGAAAAAGTTAAAATCTAGTGACTGTTGGGTGTGAATACATTAGTTAGGTCAATTTTTAATTAGGATTGGTAAAAATCGCAAATTTTCGGGAAACAGAACTATCAAGTTTACAAATCTGTAACTCAGCAATGAAAAACGATATCACAATTCTGTAAATGGCACCTAATAGTACATCTCATGCACACAAACTTGATGTATTATACATGACTGCAAATTGACCATTAATATGTGAGTAGAGCTTCTGCAAAGCCTTTGGAAACTATGTAACCAATTCACGTTAGGTATAACTTCACATATCAAGATCATCCGCTTTGTATGCTCTAACGGGTGCAATTTACAGACTTTTCACAAATTTTCACAAAGTAAATTCTAAGTGTTTCTTCCAACTGTTTAAATGCTTATAGTTGATGACATTCTTTGACGCCACCATAACCTAATAAAATATATTCGTGCATGCAAAAAGTGCCTGTTGAGCAAGTCGTGTGCTGTCGTGACGGGGAGAGCAAACCTGGCAAAAAGTAGAGCACATGCTCTAACTGGTTGTAAGCAAGACTCGCCTAATTTATTTGCTTGGCAATTATTCCAGTATATTCTGATATTTGTCTGCAGGAACATTAATTATCTCAGCTGCTAAAGATGATTGCACATCAGTGGACACTGTGAGCAGAAAAATAATCTCCAATTGTGCAGTACTATTTTATTGAAGTCATTGTGTTGCATGAGTAGCACCAAGCTGGCAGGGACGCTATCTGTTATAAAAAAGACTGATTTCAAGAAAATTGTGTGCTCCAAAATATTGAAGTGAAATGCACTATGCTTATAAGCTACAAAAGATTTCCAGAATGACCAAGCTAGCTACACCGGCCATTGGCTGATGCAGTAAGGCTCACCGAAACATGTCTTAAATTCGGTGTCTCTATAGAATGTCATTACTTTGCTAAACAGCCAGCAGACTAATCATCTCATCTTAAAATGCGGTAACAAGGTTGAGAAGTGCACCAGCCGTTTTCTGCATTGCGCTTATCGGATATGTTGGCCACTAGCAAACTTGATCTAAACATAACTCGAAATCGGATAACCAGCAAGATCAACTGAAAGCACAGGATGGCAAACTTAACGGAGCTACATACAGTCAAAGGATTTAACTGTGCTTTGGTTAAAATAACTTCTGTTAAGCATGATATATTTATTTAGTTCCAGTTGAAAGCATCTAAATGATCAGATGCTAGACAGTTCTTGCTTGTAAGGTCCGTAGTGAAAACCTCAGAAATAAAATCACTAGCTTGATTACGTGCTCGCTTAGTGGATATGTCTATAAGATGATGTCAGAAGGTGTAGGCAGGGCTGCTTTGAAGTAAAGATGCTGAATAGTTATGACAAAGGGGTTCTTACCAGCCACTGTGTTGGTCAGATTAAGAACAAAATGCAAGTCAGCTTAATGATGCTTTGCATAAAGAGAACAGACAAACAGACAAAACAAAATAATGATATCTTGATTTGGGCGAGTTCATCTTGAGTATAACTTGAAGCAGCGCGAATAAAACGAGGGCAAAAATTGAAAACAAACACTAGAGGACGAGCGCTGCACTGTCAACTGGAAATTTTATTCAACGGACAACTACCTTTAAACATTTAAAGAACACCAACAAAAAAATTTGAATGACATGCGTACTGCATACAATAGAGGTGCTTATCTGAAAAAATTATTTCAAGTTTTGTTAGACTGAGTGATGCTGCACTTACACATTTATCTCCTGCTTTGATGATGTAGTAATCGTCTGCTATTTCACTTTTTTTCCTCACTGCATGCTTCAGAAACCTAGTGTCATCGAACAATGGGTACATGTGTATTTATTGCAATGTGCAGCTAAATCGCTGCCGTACCTGCTTTTTACATTGTTTTTATGCTGCCTAGCTAGCTCTATCATTAAAACGTTGCCCGGTTTGTCCTGCGTACACTCGTCCGCATTTTAACGGTAATTTGCAAACAACAGCAGAGGTGCACTTGAATTTTTTATCGTTATTCGTGGTGCATTGCTGGCATTTCTAATTTTTCATAGCGTTGCATAGCTTCAAGAGTTTGCAGGGAGCGGAAAACACTAGGTTGCCTGTTGGCCACTTTCGTAAGATTATGGGATAACTTGTGAACATATGTTATTGTGTGAAAAGTTCTCTTTTCTTATACCTGCTTTTCGATTTTTCTTCCTGAGCGCTTTATTTTTTGCAGGAGTGTTTCACACACAGCTGTTATGATGAAAGATGGGTAGCCGGCTGTTTTAAGGCATTCTATCTGCTGTAAGAGGCTATTTTTCATTTGGTGCTCACAGGAATTGTTCGTTGCGGCTTAAATACATGCGATGGCTATTCACCTTTTCATGAGTTTTGAATGGGCACTGTCATAGGGAAGCAAGTGTTTCTTTGGCCTGAGTTGATAAGCCCAGCAAACATGTTCATTTGATGCAAATGAAATATTAATATCCAAGAATTGAACACTATTATTATTTGGCATTTCAAAGGTGAACTTTAACCTCCCACGACTACTTGGTTCTTCTAAGCCACCAACCAGACTATTGCTTTGACGAAGAAGTGAAAAATATTCTGAGAAGTGTTAGTAGTAGGCACGGTGGGAGAAAGTTCACCTTTGAGATACCAAATTATAATAGCATTCAATTCTTGGATATTATTATTTCATTTGCATCAAACCAACATGTTAGCAGGACTTATCAACTCAGGTAAAAGAAAGGCTTGCTTTCTTATGACAGTGCCCATTCAAAATTCATGAAAAGGCAAGAATAGCCATCTCATGTATTCAAGCCGCAGCGAACAAGTCCTGTGAGCACCAAATGAAAAATAGCCTTTTACAGCAGATAGAACGTCTTAAAACAGCCGGCTACCCATCTTTCATCATCACAGCTGTGTGTGAAACACTCCTGCAAAAAATAAAGCGCCCAGGAAGAAAAATCGAAATGCAGGAATAAGAAAAGAGACCTTTTCACGCAATACCATATGTTCACAAGTTATCCCATAATCTTAAGAAAGTGGCCAACAGACAACTTAGTGTTTTTCGCTCCTGCAAACTCTTGAAGCTATGCAATGCTATAAAAAATTACAAATGTCACCAATTCACCCCCAATCACGATAAAAAATTCAAGTTCACATCTGACATTGTTTACAAGTTACCGTTAAAATGCGGACGAGTGTACGTAGGACAAACCGGGCAATGTTTTAATGATAGATCTAGCTAGGCAGCATAAAAACAAAAGTAAAAAACAGGTACGGCAGCGATTTAGCTGCGCATTGCTATAAATGCTCATGTACCCCATTGTTCGGGGACACTAGGTTACTGAAGCATGCGAAGAGCAAGAAAAGAAGAAAAAAGAGAAATGGTAGAAGCTTATTACATCACCAAAGCAGGAGATAAATGTGTAAGCGGAGCATCACTCAGGCTAACAAAACTTGAGATAAACTTTCTAGATAAGCACCTCTACTTGTAGGCAGTACGCATGCCTTTCAACCTTTTTTCTTGGTGTTTTTTGACATGCTATAAAGCTCGCTGTTCCTTCAATAAAATTTCCAGTTGGCAGTACAACGCTCGTCCTGTTGTGTTTGTTTTCAATTCTTGTCCTCGTCTTCGCGCTGCTTCCAGTTATACTCAAAGTAATGCTTTCGACTATCATTTTTGTGTAACATATTTTAAAGGAACCATGCTTGATACGCATTTGCAGAGCAACCACCATGACAACCAAATGATCGAGAGCACATCTGTGAAGCGAACTTAAAAACCTAAGATCACTACGACAGAAAGCAACAAAAGAAGCAATGACAGTCTGAGCCCTGTTTTTTCATATAGTTTTTTACACTTTGTGGACAGTATTGTCTCGGCTTGTTTTCGTTACGCAAGCTTCATGTAAAACTGCTTTTCACGTATTCTTTTTTGCAGTGGTGTTAAATAAGACTTGCTTGTTGGAAAAAGTTGCTGTGAGCTGATGTGGCTTCTCATTGTCACCTTATTGAGCAAGAAAGGATGGATGTATTTGTAAGCGATTGGTTGTGCTGAAAACGAGCATGTTTATTAGTGTTCATGCTAAATTGTACTTTTGGTTCATATGTCAAAAGTAACATTAAAGTGAATGATGCAGAGAAGCCCTACTTGTCATGTTGCATGTACTTTTCCTGACATCTAACTGCAACAAATCATTTCGCAGGCAAAGAAGCAGACGGCTCGAGCGATCAATTCATTCAATTCAATGATGGCTCGTCCTTGGACATTGAAATCAAGCCACACAAAGGCATCACCAGCTTCACCTGCACCCTAAACATGGTTTTGGATGCAACTGTTCTTCGACGTGGCATGGCCAGAAGATTCGTCACCACATACAAGGCTTAGTTCAAGATCTAAAATTGTACAGGAGGCTAGAATAAATGACCTTCCGTGCAGTCTATCTTTTTGCATATCTGGTAAATGTGACCATTTCAGGCAAAACACTCACATGTGATTACGTGTATTCTCCCAAAGTTGTTTTGTCCGGCATTTGGAAACACATGACCTATATTATGCACACCATACATAACATTCCCTTGTGTTAACCTGACAGTAGACTTACGAAACATACAATGAAGTGCATATGTACCTGCTACAGCACACCATACTTCAACGCCCTCATAGGAAGGGCTATTATAATGCTTATTACACCCGATAGGTGAAGGGGTATTATACATGACTGTATAATAGGGACACTAGGGCGATGGAGCGCTTCACCACTTTTTAATGGTTGGATGTGTAGGGGAAAAGGTCTAGGGGCCCTTAGAAATCGCCATAGGGGCCCTTAGAAATGCTGTCGTTCGCTCTTGCCTTCGCTTGATGTCCAGCAGCTTCTCCAATCTAGTGCTTAAGGCAAGTGGCTACCCTGCACGACTGCTGTCATCCTTGACGGAAGCTTTATTGCAAGAGGTTCGTTCACCCAGGAAACAGCTCTCAGTGGGTGAGGATTTAACCAAGACTGTTGCGACCCCGTACATACATGGTGTGTCACATCGCATCAAGAAAACCGCAGGCTGGGCTTGTGTAAAGGTGGTGTTTACCGCGCGTAACAAGTTGGGAAGGCTGTGCAAGAAAGTCAATGAGAGCCGGAGAACACCTGGACTGTGCAATAAGCGACATGTCGCCAAGCCTGTAGAATGCAATATCAATGTAGTGTATTCAATTCCCACCTCTTGTGGCTGCACTTGTGGCTGAGATCGAGCCACTAGCCTCCTTCTGTGTACCCACAGCATCCGACGTGAGGCCACGATTTTATCGCCCTGGGGCTTTACACGGAACATCATGGCGCCACCGCCGATGATCACGGTGGCGGAAATGCTCCTGGAAGTGTCCATATAATTGAACAAAACACAACACAGACTCTGCAGCCGCGAGTAAATGACCGCGTAATACAGCTCCAATGCCATGTACTGCCTCGCGTGATCTGCAGGCTACATTCAGACGACTTTTATAGGGGCGCTCTACCACGGTTTCATGACAGCATTGCGTTGACCCCAAGAACGAACAAAAAAAGATTTTGCGCTATAACCTTAAAGCCCAGATACACAAGATGATCCGAACAGAAAAAAAAAGTTTAACATCAGAACACATGAAAACCACTCCCTAGGCCACTGAGCCATCCTTTTCATTAAAGTTCATTCTCTCTCTTTCATAATGAAATGAATTCTGGTAAACATAATTCTGGCCCCCATAACTCCCGCCCCCAAGAAAAGAGCGCTGCAAGATGGAGCCGCGGGCCAGATTCACTCTGAAGTTAAAGACACGCTCATCTCACTTCAAACAACTATGAGCACTTTCCAACAAGCACTGGACTCCATCCAGCACGCACTCATTGGTATTGTCCAACGAGTTACAAACATGGAAAATCATATTCTCACGCCTCCTGGCCAATCCGCCCCCGTCTGCGACCCTTCTGGGACGCCGATGGCGACATCCACCATCTCCCATCATGGCTTACACTAATCAAGACACCCTCATTTGGCAGTGTAACTGCCGAGGCTTTCACCAGAAACAACCGGTACTTAATCAATACCCACGCCAACATACCCGCCGCCCGGATGCTATCCTACTTCAAAAAACCAATAACGCCCCCACCACGCTCCCCGGTTATCAAACTTTCCATACCACCCACTCTCTTCGCCGGGTCTCCACCCTAGTACGGCGTCGTACCCCTGTTATTCAACATGAACTGCATAGACCTCACATCGAACACCTATTCCTCGAATTAATTCCCAATCGTAAACGGAAAGAATGTATCTTCCTTCTTAACATTTACAATAGCCCCAAGAACAATGCAAAGTGTCGCTTCCTCACCCTCTTTAAGAAGGCTCTTCACGTAGCTGGAACGCACCCCCTCCTCATCGGCGGCGATTTCAACCTCGCCCACACAGGCTGGGGTTACGTTCGCACGGAAGCTGCAGCTCGCAACCTCTGGCAAGATTACCACGACTTAGGTCTCACCGTTCTCAATGATCCCTCCATTCCCACATGCCTCGGTACCTCCACTACTCGGGACTCTACCCCCGATCTCACCTTAATCAAACATATAAACAATGCACACTGGAACAATATACAGCAAGACCTGGGCAGCGACTATTATATCCTTACTATCTCTTTAACCCAACTCACTGCCGCCCCTGCCCCCATTAAAGAATTCACTATTACCGACTGGGATTCCTTTCGGAAGATACGCATTGGTGCTGCCTCAGCAGAAGGCATTGCCGACATCAACACCTGCATGCAAGCGCTACACACTGACGTTCAAACTGCCGCTCGGGTGGTAGCTACGGATGTCCCAGTTGAACGCATGGATAGCCGCCTCGCCCATCTTCGGGAGACTAAGGCCTCCATCCTAGCTCGATGGAAGGGGAAGCGTCTAAACCATCGCCTCAGCAGTAAGATCTTTAAACTCAATGCACCCATCGAGGAGCATTGCCAAACCCTAGCCGGCAACAATGAACTGAGCTGTGTAACACGGTGGATGGACAACTTAATCGCCCATCCTCGTGGAAATTCCTAAAACACCCGCTTGACAATACTACCACCTGCACTGCCCAACAGGATCGGCTGCAGAAACTCCTTTATACGGAGACCCTTAAGCAAGGTCCACAACGAGTGCTTGACTACCTCTGCACCAGATATATCTCCAGGGGACAAGTCAGTCCACACAGAAATTACATCGGTAATCCCAACCCTACACTAGACGCCGGTTTCAGCGTATGTGAAATACAGGCTGCTCTTCGCAAGCTTAACCGTCGTTCTGCTCCAGGTCCAGACAGGGTCACTAACAAAACCCTTCGCCATCTCGATGACGACTCCGTGTCCCATCTGAATGACTACATCAACGATTGCTGGCGCAATGGAGCCATCCCAAAGCGTGGCAAACCATCTAGCCTCAACAACCTAAGGCCCATCTCCCTCATGTCATGCGTAGGGAAGGTGATGGAACACGCCTTCTTAGCACGCATCAACACACACCTCGAAGACAACTCTATCTATCCCCACACCATCATTGGATTTCGCCCTCACCTTTCTACTCAAGACGCTATGTTGCAGCTCAACCATCAAGTACTAAACGACCATTCCCGTAACACGAAAGCCATCCTCTGACTCGACCTCACTCATGCCTTTCACAGCATTTCCCATGCAGCTATCCTTGACCAGGTCTCCAACCTCCACCTGGGAGAGCGATCCTATAATTACATCCGTGACTTCCTCTGCGATCGCATGGCCACCCTCTCGGCAGAGGATTTACGATCAGACCAGCTTCCCCTTGACAGCAAAGGCACCCGCAAGGTTCAGTTATCTCTCTCATGCTTTTTAACTTAGTCATGATTGGCCTTGCCCAGCAGCTACAACGAGTCGACAATATCAACCATACCATCTATGCCAACGACATCACCATCTGGGCGTACCGAGGCAGTGATGGTCAAGTGAATCGAGTCAGCCCTCCAAACGGCGATTGACACGATTGAAGCCTATCTCCAAGGAGAGAGCGAGAGAAAGAAAGGGAAAGAAAGACAACGAGGTTAGCCAGTGTAAATACCGGCTTGCTACCCTGTACTGGGGAAAGGGGTAAAGGGAATAAAATGTGATAGAAGAAACAAATAAAAAATTGAAGTAAGGAAATTCGCGCAATAACGTGACCCTACGCGCTACAACGTTCAAAGCAGGTCGCACAATTCACAAGCCCTTAAAAACTTCAGCAGAGCCTTTAAGGCCTTGAGTGCCGAAGCCCGTCTAGACCAGTGTCCTAAAACCTTTTCCTCTGTGAGGGGGCGATTACCCAGTTTTTCAAGCGCAGTTGCGAGCACCTTTCTTTCCACATTGTAGTAGGGACAGTCACAGAGGTGCTTCATTGTCTCCTGGCCGCCACAGTTGTCGCAAGCAGGGCTGTCAGCCATTCCAATGCGGGAGGAATAGGCGTTCGTGAATGCCACGCCGAGCCACAGGCGGCACAGAAGTGTTGCTTCCGCTCGTGGTAATCCTGGTGGAAGACGGAGTTGCAGACGTGGATTCAATCTGTGGAGGCGTGCGTTGCTGAAATCCCTGGTGTTCCACAGAGTCTGCTTAAGCTCGCGTGCGGGGGAACGAAGTTTTGTGGCTGCGTCTGTTCTCGACAGTGGTATCGATACAATAGGGGCACCATCGTGGGCCGATCGGGCAGCGTCAAACACACTGTGATTTCCCGAAATTCCGCAGTGACCCGGTATCCACTGGTAGATGATGTTGTGCCCCTTGTCGGTTGCGTGATGGTGAAGTAGTCGGATGTCTGCGACTAATTGTGCGTTAGGTTCGTGGTTGAAAGGGGGCAGCAGGCACTGGAGAGCTGCCTTCGAGTCACAAAAGATGAACCATGACTGTGATAATTTGGGACCAATAAATTCCAGAGCAGCACAGATAGCTGCGAGTTCTGCAGCCGTCGATGATGTAATGTGAGACATCTTGAATTGGATGGTGACAGATTTCACAGGAACCGGACTGCGCTGTTGGCCGGATAAATCGGAGCTTCTTCTCTACAAGCTCATTCAGCGGGGACGCCCTCCCAAACACCAATCTGATCCCCGACCCTGTGATCACCATACGCCTTCAAGATGGCAGTCCTATACCACACGTCCCTAGTATACGGGTCCTCGGTCTCGTCATCTCTACCAACGGCTCCAATGGCTTGGCTCTCAACAAGATTTGCGCCCAATCTCAAAACAACGTACGCCTTCTTAAACGTATCTCCAACGGACGAGGGGGACTCCAAGAAGAAAGCCTTCTCCGCCTCGTAGAGTCCTTTGTCATATGCCACATTACCTACGTTGCTGCGTACCTCAACTGGTACTGGGCTGAACCAAACAAGCTCGACACCCTCATACCAGGGGCCTACAAGCAAGCACTTGGCCTCCCGCATTACACCAGCACTGAACTCTTACACCAACTAGGAGTTCACAACACCATTGTCGAACTCACTGAAGCACAACAACGCTCTCAGCTTGAACGGCTCACCCTTAGTGAAACGGGACGCTTTACTCTATCCACGCTTGGCTTCACTTACCATCAGCAACAGGGCCCCAAACAATCGATCCGGACTGGCATTCGTAGCTAGATCCACATAGACCCTATCCCTAGAAACATGCACCCTGAATATGACAGGGCCCGGCGCCAAGCTCGGGCCGGAGCTATCATAAAAGCCCTTGCTCATGTACTTGGCGTCACATTTGTTGATGCAGCCCAATATTCCCATGGCACACGATTTGTGGCCGTCGCCACACGCGATGGAGTCCTACATCACGCATCCACCGTCACTACCCCCACTGCCGAGACGGCTGAAGAAGTGGCCATCGCCCTGGCCACTCTAGATCCCACCTGTCACACCATCGTGTGTGACTCTCGCTCAGCCGTCACTAACTTCAGCAAAGGCCGTATTTCTCCTCAAGCTCTTCGTATCCTCCGCCAGGCACCACACTCTAAAGACAGCATGATCTCCCTGACATGGATCCCGGCCCATGCGGGACCTGTCCACCCACACCTCCCCAACCTCAACGAGGTCACCCACTCCATTGCGCGAGGCCTAGTCAACCGCGCCGAAGAACGAGTTGGACACCAGGGACGATCTGACCACTTATAACGATCTTGTCAAGGCATTTTACCTCAGTCGCCGAACCTTCCCCCCACCTCACCCCAAGTTCAGCCGGGCGCAGGCTACCACCCTGCGTCTGCTACAAAAAAAAATACGTACCCTTTACCCGCCTGCCTCCACCTTATATTCCCTGAAGTTTAGAGTACCCCCAACTGCCGGTGCTGTGGCACTCACCCGGCTACACTTCCGCATATGCTGTGGGAGTGCCCAGCACAGTACACACACATTAACAACACGACCCTCTCGTCGAGGTTGCGTGAGGCTCTGTGGAGCTCCGCCCTCGACGACCAAACCTGGGCTACCCAGTACGCCCGTGAGGCGGCGGCGAGGCAAGCCCTCGACGTACCCTCATGGGACGCTTAGGCCCGGCCATCATAAAGTGCTGGTTCTACAATAAATGTTTATTCCTCCTCCTCCCTGGTAAACACTCTTGAATAATCAAAATAAGTCGTCTGCGTTCATCGATTTGAGGAGCTGATTCTGACGTGTTGTGGAAATAGAAAAACAGCTGAGCAGCAACTAGTACAAGTTGGCTCTTTTGAATCTGCTCACTCGACCACATTGGCTTCCCAATTCGGCAATGGCGTTCGGCTCCTACCACCTTCATAGGTGGTAGGAGCTGCTGCTCAATTCTTTGCTTTGTGTCTGACGAATTTACTGCCTTTGAAGAAATGTTGTGGTATTGTTTCAACGTTATCATGTTTCATTCTGTTCTTAAGTATGTACCTTCCGAAGTTATGAAAACGAGCAAGCGCAAGCCCTGGATCTCACATGACATCATTCATGCCAAACGTACAGTCAAGCGTCTAAGCACATCGATGAAGGTTGCATCAAAGCCTTAATCTCGAAATAATCTTACCCTTGCTATCCAAGACATGAAATCTAAAATAAAGACAGCGAAGTCAAACTTTTACTCAAACCCACTGCAAACATTCTTAAGAAATTCACCGAGAAAATTCTGGAACTACATTAAACCTGTCATCGAGTTATCCGCTAGTGTCGCGCGAAACTAAGAGATAGCGCTAATTCACTAAATAACTAATTTTGTTCTATCTTCACAACTGACGACAGGAAACTGCCCCAAATTGACATCACAGTTAACAGTAGACTAAGCCCTCTTACCTTCACAGAGGCCGGAGTACTGAACCTTCTCTTAACCCTGGACACGAAAAAAAGGGTCAAGGCCGGACCAAATACCTAACGCTTCTTTGAAAGAATACGCAGAATAAACGGAAGGTTCCTTTGTATAATATTTAATAAGTCATTATTATCATCTGTTCTTCCAAAGGATAGGAAATCTGCAAAAAATTGTCCCAGTAGATAAATCAGGAAACAAGAACGACCTGTCCAAAATTCAGCCAATTTTGCTTACGAGCACCATGGGCAACCTTCTCGAACACATCATACTAAAATATATAACGGTTTTTTAGGAAATGAGGGCATCATATCATCGTTTCGCAGAGGGCTTTATACTATGACTCAACTACTGGAACTAACCCACGACATTGCATTTACCATCGACCAACAGAGACAAACAGACCTCATCCTAATCGATTTCTCGAAGGCATTTTATCAGGTATCACAAAAAAAAGCTCATAAGGAAATTTGAGATTACATTAGGTTCATGTACCATAGTTCACTGGATTTGGGACTACCTTACTAACCGTACATAATTTGTGGAAGTGATAGGACAGATTTCCCAGACCGCCCACGTAACAACGGGGGCACCCCAAGGAAGTGTTCTGGCTCCCATTCTATTTCTAATATTTATTATTCACCTGCCAATAAAAATCACTTGAAACAGACTATTTGGAGACGACTGCATTCTTTACAGAAATATCAACTCACATGATGACCACGTAACATTAAACAACGACTTGAAAGCAGTGTCTAATTGGTGTGCCGACTGGCAGATGACCATAAATACTAAGAAATCTGCTGTTCTGTCAATCACCCAAAAAAACAAAGTAACTCAAGTTTTATGCATACAGTTAACGACATGCCACTGATTCAAGTTCACGAACACAAGTACCTTTGATTAACATCAACACACGACTTCAGATGGAACTGTTATATAAACAACGTTACAGCCACTGCAATGAAACGCCTTTTCTTTCTTGGAAGACACCTCCGACTAGCACCACCCGGCACAATACTTGTGGCTCACGAAACTTTTGTCCGGTCAGTCTTTGAGTACGCAAATGTCTGGTTCCCATACATTAAGCAACTAATTAAGAAACTAGAAGCTGTTCAAAGGAAAGCACTACGGTATATATACAATAAACATAAACTAACTGACTCACCCACCGAACTACTTAACAAAGCCGGAATCTTAGCAGTAGAAAACCCAGCAGTACGAGCCCGTTCTAAGCTTATGTACCAGCTTCTACACAACCAGTTTAACATTGAAACCTCCAGATACATCTCCAGAACTGAAACACGGCCAACGCGACATAAACACACACAAACACTCAATGAGTATTCTTTTCGTACCGACTGCTTTAAGAAATCATTCTTTCCTTTAGCGATAAGAGAGTGGAATCTAAGTGAATCCATTAGTAACAGCTCATTAGGTACATTTGCTAGTTCAGTAGATAAACATATACTCACCTTACAGCTTTGATTTATCCACTCTTCTTTGTTACTGATCTTCATACGCTAACGCTTTCTAAGTGCTTTTTTATCGACAGTAAGGTTTTCTATGATCCATGGCTGTTACTGATCTTCATACGCTAACGCTTTCTAAGTGCTTTTTTATCGACAGTAAGGCTTTCTATGAACATGATAAACAGGATGCATGACTGCATCCTGTTTATCATGTTCATCACGTATTTTACATCACATGTGTTTACTAGTTTTTTTTTCTTGAATTGGTTTATTTTTTCCGGTTTTTCTGGATTATCTTTAATTGTACCCATGTCTTGAATCGGTGATGGTGAGCTCATTTCTGTTGCTTAGCTAAGCTAAACTTTCTTGTGATTATATTATGTATTTATATTTGCTGTTTTGTATACAAATACTACCATTTGTGCTTGCCCTTCCTGTTATAATCCCACGAGGAATTGCCAGTATCTGAAATAAATAAAATAAAATGAATTATAAAGCTGCCTATTCTTCAGCCCTAAAAATCCTGTTGGTTTGTTACAAACACAGAAATGAATGTATATGAGTAATGTACTTGTTAAGCAGACAGATATAAACATAAGTGCTCAACGGTCAACGACTTCTGTCAACATCAGAGAACATTTGGAAAGAGAATGAAACATGATAACATTTAAATAATGCCACAACATTTCTTCAAAGGCAGTAAATTCGTCAGATAAGTAGTCGAAAATACTGGTATCATCTCCTCCACTGAAGTCCAGGTAAGTGATGCGTGG
Organism: Dermacentor silvarum; assembly: GCF_013339745.2. Classification (NCBI taxonomy): domain Eukaryota; kingdom Metazoa; phylum Arthropoda; class Arachnida; order Ixodida; family Ixodidae; genus Dermacentor; species Dermacentor silvarum. The sequence goes on from NC_051157.2 coordinate 133,102,893, forward strand.
TTGGGAAGAAAATGTATTCTGAGCAGGTACAACCCAAACTAATCTTATGATGAGATATGCCATCGATGAATTCAAAATTTGCTTGGTCGAACGGAAAATGATGGCTCAGAAAAACTAAATGATAAGTCTTGAAAGTAGTTCCTTGAACACGTGTGGGCTTTGTTACGATTGGGCTGACATTCAATGAAAGCATGAGATCAAAAAGCATATCGACACTTGGTGAGTGGTGTTGAAATGTTTGCCAGTTCACATCAGGCAAGGTAAAATCTCCTACGAGTATTAATCTGGCCCCCAAAACATTATTTTGCGCATACAAGCACAGTCTTTCCATCACATCAACATCACATGAGGGATTGCGATAATTACAGCTGACGACAATATTGCATGCAGAAAATTATAGCTTACAGAAAATTCCTTCCGCTCCAGCGGCATCAGGTAACACGATATAAGGAATTTCTTTTTTAATCACTAGGACGACATCACCAAGGGTTAGTCGGTCCTTCCGCATGATTACGTAGTTTGGTGGTTTGATTCGAGTATCCGTGATATCCATTGATAGCCATGTCTCGGTTAAAGCACCAAAATCTGGTTCGATACCAAGAAGTTACGCTTCAAGGAAGTCAGTTTTTTATTATTGTTACTTAGAAAGACGTCATCGCAATTACTATTCTGTAGCACTATTGCAGAAAGTCATTTCGGACGGAGCGCGCTGCGCCGAGGTCGTGTTGCTTGCTTTCCTGCTTCCTGGTTATTTTGGCTCGAAGTAGTTGAATGTGGTCTGATTGGCGCCACATCTTTGTTTCGTAATCCCATCGGTTGAGGTCATCATTGATACGCAGTTTGTCATAAACCAGCGACATATTGTCCCTAGATTCTTTTCTAGTTTTCGCGTAGTTCCAAATTTCTTTTCTGGTGCTTTTTACGCGCCATGAAAAATCTTCGCTGATTGAAAAACACCTCCCCTTTAGCTTATAACAGTTGCTTAGCTTTTTTGATTTGTCGTGGTAGTCTAAGAGGTTCAAAATAGCCAGTCTGTTTTTATTGCGATAGCAATTATATGGACACTTCAACCGGATTTCTGCCGTGTCGTCGCCGTCGCCGTGAGGTTCCCTATAGATAAAATCTTCGCCGCGTGCCGTATGCCCGAGCGGAAGCGTGCGGGGACGCGCGCTATCACGGAGAGCGAACGCACTCAATCTCCCACGCGCAAGCAAGGAAGCGGGAAGCCAGCGCCGGAGGGAGCGGGGGGGGGGGGGGGGGCGCACTTTCACTCTGCCAACAACCGCGCTCGTCGCTCGCTCGCACCGTCTCTTATCTCCACACGGCTCTGACCTTTATGCGCCGTGCATTCGCCGCTCAGTTTCCGTTGAAGCGATAGACCGCACGTACCTTCGCCGCTGCGGCGTATCCGCTTGCTGCCAGAGTTTTGACGGTCGTTGTCTGCAGTCATTCAGTGTGATCTATTCATGTTTGTTTGTGCGCGCTCACACCACGCTTGTTCATTCAGTTAGTAATAGTCGGGCCACATTTTCCAACGCACGCTACACATGCAATGCTGCCCGGATCGGCAGTGCAGCGCTACAGGTGTGTCCCTTCGCACGCGCTGCCCACGGGAAGCGCTTCTCATTAACACCACCGTTTCACACGCGCCTTCTCGTGGTCATCGAGTCTCTCTTCATGTCGGTCTACTTACGCCGCAGCACACCTGCTTACTTAATCAGCTCATGTTTACTACAATTCATATTGCTACCAAAGCCGCTCACCTTACTTCGTATGACATTGCTGTGTTGCTATCGCATTCATTGCTTCGCCCTTAGGGCGAAACTGTGACATTTTTTTTTAGCTGCCGGCCTGCCCAATCTGTGGATCCTTACGATTGTTACATCTTTGACTTTGAGGACACTTTTAAGAATGTTTTCGTGCACTTTGTGCTCCAGCGAGCCTTCGTTTCCCTTAGCTGCCTCGGAAAGACAGTAAACTATTGCATTTGATTTTCTGGAACTATTTTCGAGATCGTCTATTCATTAGGCTAGTAATTTGTTCTATACATGTAGAAACCTTGCTATCGAGATGACCTAAGCTGTCAAGTTTTAATTAGATGGATATTAGACGTTCTTCCTTAATATAATGAAGGTCATGTGCAATTTGTTGTAGCTGTTTGGAAAACTGGTCATATGCAGGCCCAAGGTTATTTTCAACATCATTCTTTTAATTTCTCTCTCCCCTTTTATCTTCCCCCAGTGTAGGGTAGCCAACCGGGCTCAGTCCTGGTTAACCTACCTGCCTTTCATTAAATCATTTTTTCTCTCTCTCTCTCGCTCCCTACTAGGAGCAGCAATTTAGAAACATGCACGCAAAAGTCAGACAGCAAGTTTGACAGCAGCCTTGGGCGCGGTAGCACAATAAGGCACAATTCATTGGACCGTTAGCATTTCCCAAAACGCTTGCTCACCAGTATAGCAAAAACAAAAAGGTTTGAGCTCATCGTGCCAGCAGAGCTGCCATGCGCAATAATCGAGCATAGTCTGTCTCTTGCATTTATGGTCGGTGGTGCCCATTGCCTAATTGTGGCGGAGCTGAAGTCCGTGACGTCATCCATCGTTGTGGTGTAACGGTGCTGTAGTTCGTGGCAATCCAGATAGAATGGCGAGGTAGGCACTTGTGATCCAAGATATCTTGGAAGATAGGTCGAGTTGGCTGGCACAGGCTGGCCTTTTCCGTCGTACCTCGCTGGTATGAGCAGTAGGGCGGCGATCTGTATGGCAAGAACAAAAGGGTTTGAGCTCATCGTGCCAGCAGAGCTGCCTTGCCCAATATACTATATGAATAAATTAAATAATAAAATATGCACAATAAATAGAGAATAAGTTTCATTGTAGATTTTTGACACCTTTTTAAGGAACGTGAAAATCTGCTAGTGCATAATAAACATAGTCGCTCAAGTCCAGTGAAGGGTGCCAGAAGGATCGAGGTCCATCAGCTGTTGGCCGACAAATTGAAACGGTGCTTCTTTGGCTCGATTGCGATCACCACTTCGAGCGCTGATGACAGTGAATTTCACTTTTAACAGCGAAGCTGTTTAAGCTATCCATAAAACCGTGTTCGTCGACCGAAAGACATCGCTGAGCGATGAGTCCCCTGGGTTGGCTTGCACCCACCTCGCGGAGCGGCGCGTGCTTCGCCTCCCCTCCGTGCCGTACACATGTTGCCTTGACATGGGGCGTTAAGGAGAAGGAAGGGGGGAATGCGCGCGGCGCGCGCATGCTCTCCTTCCTTCTGCTGCCAAAGCCACCCGCGTTTCCCCGTTTCCCGCGTTCGTGCCGAACGCACGCGGTGTCCGTGACTGCAGCAGGCGACTGTGGTGGCGGCTCGGTAGATTTCGACCAGCCACACCCCGGCAAGTATGGAGGCGCAGCTTGGCCGTGACACCACCGGAGAGATATAGCCTGGAGCCGCCGCCACGGCAGCAGAACTCTCGTTGACTCTGTGGCGAGTACATGTAACCTTGACTTGGGACTACCAAAGAAGATCCGGACAACCGAAGAAGAAGCCGCTCACCTTGAAGCACGTCGCGCGGCCAAGCGAGAGTCTGCGCGTCGGCGGGGAGCCGATTCGTAATACCGTGCTTAGCAGCACTGAGCATTTCCTAGCAAAACTTAGCCAAGCCTATAGTAAAACCTGGAAGAGACTTGGTCGATCACCAGCTCCGCTGTTAACTCCAACCTTGCAACACTAGTGCGAGCTGCCCATGTTTTTAAAAGCGGACCTCTTACAAACGTGGGCAGCTTCCGCAATTGCACATACGCAATGGTACATACCTGCAGCGCAAGCGCAATGGCAATAGCACATACCCCAAGCTCAATGGCACATACCCGTGTGAACTAGCGAAGCTGAGCCTGGCTAAGTCTAGCTGAAGATGGTTGGGACTACTTAAGCTTAGTCAGTCATCGATAGCCAATCGATAGCCAATCAGTAGATAATCCATTATCGATCAATAATCAATAAATTCTGGGAATTGCTGGGAATGATTTGATAGTGTTTAGCCTAGCCCAAAAGCCAGGACTAGCTAGGTGCTATCAGCTACGCTGTGTCTAGCATTGCGCCTCCAGTGCAAGCTACGCTAGTTTGTTTTTTTCACCTGGCCTATAAGTAGCTCCTTCTCCTAGCCCCATTGAAGCCCTGCGCTGCGTAGAGGACCCATACCCGAGCATCCTGGCATTTTGAGTCACCGCAATCTTGTGAGCAAGGCGTTGCTATGCTATAACCCAGACCTTTCCTCCAGCACGCTCATTGAGCGAGTTCGTACTGCAGATATATTCATAACAAAAAAAAAACGAGGGAATAGTATCGATGAAACCTCTCAAATGCAATTCTTAGAGAAGATAAAAAACGCGTGAAGGACAGGAGAGGACGCACTGAAAGATCCAAACCAGCTCGTTCTATATGTTTGCAATGGTAATAAAAGTACGGATGAAAGTAAGGTTAAAGTAACTGGTTACATTTAAATACTTGCTCCGTTACTTTCGTGGCACAGTAATCACAAAACTGCAATCAATTACATTTTTGAAACACGTAATTGTAATTGTAAACGGTTACATGGTTTTCTGTACCATGTTCAAGTCTGGTTTCTTAGATTTTTCACCCTCGTTGGAAACACATGGCACGAAGCGCTGTTTTCGTAGTCGGAGAGGGCGACTTGCTGGTGCTTTTTTGCTTGCTAGCCACACATGAAGTTATCTTGCTTAAGCATCGTGTTTGAATTGATGAGCTCAGATTTGTTACGCCGTGGAATGTTGACATAAGGCTAGAGGGTGCTAAAAGCCATGTGGGGCATTTCAGGGGGGTTGTGGCGGGAAATTCTGAAGTGTGTTGCTTCAATAGGGGCCAAATGAAAATCGCCATATCGCAGTTTCATGGCTTTTTAAAGGCGTTGTATAAAACGCTTGCAAAGTTTTCCTGCTTCTATAAGAGAACCAGCATTGCAGCAATTCCCCACATTGGCGGAGGATGGCAGTTATGGTGGACGGGCACCCATAGTATGAAGGGTCAAAGGTAATTACAGCTATTATAAGAAATTTATATACAAGCATTCCAGAGCTTTAGAAGCGTATTTTACGAACATGGCAGGACGTTTGCAAAATGTATAGAATGAATTCCGCGTGCCACGAAAATGGTACTTTGATAAAATAAGGCACTTTACGTGCTTAATACGCGGGCACAGTTACAACACGGTCAGTCCATTGCAGCTCTCGCGGAAAAAAAATTAATCGTGTACTAGAAAGCGACATACGGCCTTTATCAGCAATACTTCCCAGTGCCCCAAGAGATCAACACGTTACACCAAGATTACATTAACTGAAAATGGGGTTCACGTCAGAATGACACCAATGACAAATGCTAAACCAGATTATATTGATAAAGCATTCTTGGAGAGCTGTATTTTTTATTTCCCTTTAATAGGTTGATCACATTAGTAGATAAAACGAAGCTCGATGTTCTAGTTTTCGAATTTTCTGCGGAAATATCAGGGCCGGTGCTTCAGTGCGACATGATCGATATCTAATTACCTTTCAGCTTTTGCGTCGTTGTCGCGCAAAAGTTTTCTAAGTTTCATCTTGGCTCTATTAAAGTGCAACGTAATCTGTCTTTACAAACCAAAATTTAACTAGGCATGAGCAAACGCTGTAAAATTCCAGGGCGTCAGGACCAGCTGATGCAGGAAACTCAAAGCGGTGTCGCCTCCTGTGTTTTATTTTTACGCCTTGATGATGATTATTATGATGATGATGATTATTTATAGCGATCGCCTTTGAAACGGGGCAGTGACAAGTCGTCACTTTGCCTGCTTTTAAGGCTTAACACGTACCTTCTCACGGTAAGAACTTTCTATTTTATTGTTGAAGGTTTATTTACTAAGATTGCAGGAGTAATTTTTCTCTTTAGTGCCCTTTTAAACATAAAGCGTGGCGTAACTTTAGCCTTTCTTCCCTAATTATAAGCTTTACAAATAATTACTGAGCCATCATACGAGGTTCATAAGAGGCTTCCCTTGTGTGACCTGCGAACAAAACGAGCCACTTCAAATTAGGAGAAAATAAAGGCCAGGCTATGGGTAATATTTAGACGAAGTGATATTTGGGTGGGTTGATTACAGCTTTTTCACTAAATTACGTGTTCAAGCTATCCAGAAGTTTGTCCGCTGTCCTGAGAGAATTTTAACTGCCACAAAGATAAAATTTGCGGCATATATAATGAGGAGAACACAGCCAACGCACATGCAAAATCAAATGTTTGTGAAGGAATTAATACCTTTGCAAAAAAAGAAAGAAATTTCGTCATGAAGTGCTACAGAAAGTGTTATACGGCCGTTTGTCGTGTTTCGACTCTTTATGCACTCACACAAAGCTTCCTCAATATAGATGCCAACTCGATGAACCTGCTGCATTTTTTACACTGAAGCTATTATTAGCCTCTAGTTGGTCGGGATATTTCATGGGGTGCTCACCCAAAACACGGGCAGCCACGGCCACTCAGACAGACCTCAAACGGCAGCTGGAAAAAAGGTTTCTGTTTGAGTGTCGGCGTAACAGAATTATGTTTTCTCGTATATTCAGGATCACCAGGTGGCGTCGAGGAATGCAGACGTGTTCGCATCGGCTCCGTCGATTAGCGTGCCTAGCAGCGGTCAACATCATGTGACCACCAGCAAACTTGCAGGAGCTGTGTAGGAAGACACCAGGATCACGCTGATACCACATTTTGTGTACAAGCGGACCCGGTTTCCTCTAACAACTATAAGACCACCACGGCGTCATGCCGGCCCGCCACGTTAAGCCTAACGGCGGAGCGGAGCGCCGGAACGCCGGTAGCCAGCTCCCGGCCCAAGCGTAGCGCCGCGACGGCCCAAATCCCGACGGACGACGACTCCGAACTAGCCCAGGACACCATGGGCAAGCCATGGAACCCCAAGTGGGATCTACGGCGGTTGCTGAAGAAGAGTTCCTCTCACCTGACGAGGTGGTACAGGGGGAATCTACCAGCGACGACGACGCGGAGGGAGGAAATCTCACCAAGGGAAGACGACGAAGCCAAGAACAGTCAGTGGGAACTTTCAATATCGTTGCGAGAGCGAAAAGTTTACGAAAACAAGTGCGAGCAGCCCCTGATGACACGGAGCTCGAGACGGCGGCGAGGGCAACAGTTGCGACGCCAGAACGCCTGCAGGAGAGCGAGCTAAACGCGAAGGAGCGTCAGCAAGGAACTGATGGCGAACGCGTGCCGCGCCGCTACCCAGAAACGACATAACATTATCATGCGGCCCTAGCCAGGGCTAGTTGCGAAAGAAGTTAAAACCTACGAAGTTGCACGAGCCATAGAACGTGCAAGCGGCGACCCGAAGACCTGCAAGAGTGATAAATTTCTGCTTCGATCGCCTCCGCAACGGATATAACATAATCATTGCAAGTACCCCTCACGAACAGGTGGCGGAGAAGATCCTAAAGATCAATACGCTGGATCTCAGCGGCACTAAACATCCGATCAACACCTACATAACCACCCCTGAAGGATACCTTAAAGGAGTGATACATCGACTGGAAGGCGAAACCTCAGAAGATGAACACCTAAGTAATCTCCGAGTGCGCACGCAAGGAGTGACAGTCGTCCAAGCCCGGCAAGTCTGAAACCGCAGTGATCACGTTCGATGGACCGATAGTGCCGTGCTTCGTTTACTATTAAGGTGGCGAAATGTCATGTGTGCCTTATCACCCCACTCGACAATACTGCAAACTGTGCAAAAGCCAGGGACATAGAACGGACGTTTGCCCAACGCCAACGGCCAAGGCGTGCAGCAACTGTCGGCTAAGGGACCCTCCTGAGGACGACACATGTGAACCAGAGTGTGCCCTTGCGGGGAGGCTTATCCCACGTTGGCATCGGAATGCACCAAGAAACTCAAATGGGTCCCCTAAAGCGGCAGGCCACAACTGTTGCAACGTCGAAGCCCACCACAAACCAACGGGATCCTCAAGAGACGCTTGTTCAGCAAGGACTGCGAGGACACTGCATCACCAGACGGGGCCCGTTCCAGGTCCAGCTCCCAAGACCGCTCCAGCTCCAGGGACAGTGACCAGGAGCGGGGCCAAACAACAAAACAATAGCAGCAAAAGAGCAAGTAGAAGCATAACAGGGAAGCCAAAAACAAGGTGAGCTGAGCAGCAATCGCCTCCCAACTGCCACACAAAACAACAACACATCTCAAGCGCCTAGAACGCGAACTAGATCTAATGCGAGTGCGAATAGGAGACCTAGAAAGAGAAAATAGGCAATTGGAAAAGCAACAAACGCAGCAACCACAACAAGGACATAAACCAGCCCAGAGAGGACAGAAAGGGCAAAAACTACCGAACTTAGAAGGCGACACCATAATTACCCTGTCGATACTGAAAGATACAATAAAGAAGTTATACACACAATCATAGAGCAGGCGATGATACAGGTGGATCGAAAACTAGATGTTCTGGACAAGAAAATCCAGGCACAACAAATATAATTCACGAAAGCGTTGCGAAAGCATGCCACAGGCAGTAACATAAGAGAAAAAGCCGAGAAAGTTTAAAACAGGCCAGGCCTGTCGGCCATGACCCAGGCGACAAACAATGCCTAAACATCAAAAGCACGTTTCAGAAGATTGCGAAATATGGCAGTGGAACTGCTGCGGGTTCCGGCGTAAAATTACACAACTGTCACAGCTGGTGATGACACAACAAAGGTTGCCAGCTATCACAGCATTACAAGAAGCCGGAACAAACCAAAAATTATAGGGATACGAGACCTTCTGTACCGAAGATGAAAGCTGGAAGGTCGCAACATTTGTGGATAAAAAAGTTAGAGCAATATGTCACAAACCCATAGAAGGAACGGACATTCCGCATATAATTACAGAAATCGCATATAAAGGAACCAGAGGAAAGAGTGCCTTCATAATTAATATCTACAGCTCCCCTAGTCATAAAAGACAAATTATTTCAATAGGCAGGAAAAATCGCCAAGGGGAGCCCTCTAGTGAGAGTTGGGGATTTTAACGCCAGGCACTCAAGCTGGGGGTATCCAACCCAGGACAATAAAGGCAAGAATATCACAGGACAAATAGAACCACTCGGCATAGCAATTCTTACAGGCACTGCTATCCTAACAAGAACAGGAAATAGTATCTCCTCGGACACAAGTCCGGACCTAACCATAACCAAAAAATTGTCCAAATGCGGAGTTGTGCAACACCCTCGAAAATCTAGGAAGTGACCAATACATTATAAGCACCACATTCCGCATGGGTATTGTATCGTGTCCGCACGTGTGCGCGCTTCTGCATGCGCACAAGTTATTGTTGATGGAAGCCAAACCAACACCCATGTCTTTATCAACGAACACACCCCCTTTTCCCTCTCCCTGCAGTAGTATATTAACCGCATTCAATAAACAATGTCATTCACTCTTCTACTGCTGTCCCGGCGTTTCAGTCGGCACTTAGATGCCGATACATGGTGTCAGAAGTGGCGACCGTTAGGCTACGAGCGGCGAAGTACGTCAGCGATGGACCGCATCAAGCCCCCAGAGCCGCTACGCTTGGCCGGGGATGGTGGAAGAAACTGGAAGTCCTTCATACAACGGTTCGAGTTATTTCTAAAAGCAACAAGCCCTGAGAAGCCAAGATCCGAAGAAGTAAAGACCGCTATCCTGCTGAGCGTCGCCGGCGAAGAAGCAATAGAGGTATACAACAACTTCTCGTTTGCTGAAGAAGCGGAAAAGCATGACTACAAGACAGTAGTCGCGAAGTTCGAGGAGTATTGCGTCGAGAAAGAGAACGAAGTCCACGAGAGGTATGTCTTCAGAACGCGTCTCCAAGGTGAAGCTGAGCCATTCGAGCAATTCCTCCGAGAAGTCATGAAACAGGCTGCGCATTGCAACTTCGGTCTCTTGAAGGACGACATGGTTCGTGATCAAATCGTTTTTGGTACGAATTCGTCACGGCTGCGGGAGAAAATGCTGAGGGACAAAGGGCTCAACCTGGAAAAAGCCATTAGTATGTGCAAGGCTGCAGAGACAGCAGCTCGTCAGAATGACGTATGGAAGAAAACGAAGGTCGAGCACGAAGTAGACGCAGTAACGTCGAGAATCAGTACTACATCGACGCGGGAAGCCGAGACCACGGTTCGTCAGAACGAAGCATGCAACAAGATAAAGGAAGAACCAGAAGTAAGCGCGGTAACGAGACCCGCCTCCACAATGCTGATGCAACCCGCGAAGTGTTACCGATGTGGCCGATCTCATGCTCCAAGACGTTGTCCGGCGTATGGCAAAACTTGCCATCACTGCAATAGGCCTAATCACTTTGCCTCGTGTTGCAGTAAGAGAGCTGACACTAGGAGGATACACCAAGTGGATGATGAATTTGAGGTCCTAGACGTCGTGGTAAGTAGTGTCGGCCACGATCGCGATTGGCTGGTGACTGCCAGCGTAGGAGGCCGGGATGTGTCATTCAAGGTTGACACCGGGGCCCAAGCAAATCTGATACCATTTTCGCTGTATCGCAAACTAGGCGTTGGGGCTCTTGAACCCAGTGGAGCAGTCTTGCGTTCCTACGGTGGAAGCATCATCAAGCAATGTGGAACCGTTTCAGCCCCGGTGGAGATAAATGGCAACAAGGACACGGTTCGATTCTTCGTGGTCAAGAAGGATCACAAGGCCATCCTCGGCTTAGAAGCCAGTGAGCGCTTTGGGCTAATCCAACGCAACATCACAAGCGTAACCGCAAGCTCTTCAAGAGACGTTACCCATAAGTTCCCTCAGCTGTTTTGCGGAATCGGTTGCCTCCAGCGGAAATACAAAATTGCGCTTCGTGATGGTGCACTACCCGTCGTTCAACCAGCTCGAAGAGTGCCCTTCTCCCTCCAGCAGCCGCTACGCGCCGAGTTGACAAGGATGGAACAAGAAGGCATCATCAAGAAAGTCAGCTGCCCCACAGACTGGGTGAGTCCCTTAGTTATTGTTAGAAAGAAAGATGGGAGGTTAAGAATTTGTCTTGATCCAAGAAAAATCAATGAGAACATAAAAAGAGAGCACTATCAGATGCCACGACGCGAGGACATCGAAGCAGAACTGGCAGGCGCAAAATTCTTCTCTCGCCTAGACGCTAACGCCGGATTCCATCAAATTCCTCTGGATGAAGAATCGTCAATGTTATGCACATTTTCCACACCGTTTGGTCGATACCGTTTCCTTCGGCTACCCTTCGGCATAGCATCCGCCAGTGAAGTATTCCAGAAAGCGCTGAACGAAATATTTGATCTCCCAGGCGTCCGCGTGTATGTTGACGATGTGCTTGTATGGGGAACAACAAGAGAAGAGCATGACCAGCGCCTGCGAGACGCACTGAAAGCAGCTGAGTTGGCGGGACTAACATTCTACCCTGCGAAGTGCATGTTTGCCGTACAAGAGATTAAGTTTCTAGGCGACATAATCAGCAGTAAGGGCATCAAGCCAGATCCGTCACTACTTGCCAGCGTATTCGACTTACCGGCACCACAAAACAAGCAAGCTGTGCAGAGGATGCTCGGTGTTAACTATTTTTCCAAGTATGTCCCCAGCCTGACGCAGCGAACTGCGCTTTTGCGCTCGCTTTTGAAACACGATGTGCAATTTGAATGGACGCCCGCACACGAAAATGAATGGCGTGACGTATGCAAGTCATTGAGCGCAGCCCCTTTGTTGGCAATCTTTGACCCAAACAGGGCCACGAAGGTTACATCGGATGCATCGCAAGACGGCGTAGGTTCAGCTTTATTGCAGCTACATGATGATTGGAGGCCAGTAGCCTATGCTTCGAAAGCCCTGACAGCGTCCGAGCAGCGGTACTCTCAAATAGAAAAAATGTGGTTGATCCCTCTTATATAGGAATCGGTATAGAACACGAAAGTGAAACGTGTCTTCACAGAAGTAGTGTAATGTTTATTGCACATTGATATATAATGTCTATTGGTGTTTTGTGGCTAAAGCGCCCTTAGGCGTTGATGCAACCACGCTGACGCCTGGTGGCACGTCTCCTCCATCACGACTACCAACGTCGATGACCATGAGCAACCGTCGTGCATATGGAAGCTGCACTACGCTGCACACGCTAGCACAACGCGAAAGACGAAGCACGTAACTGACACACTAATACAACGCGCAATACAAAGCACGTAACTGAATCGTCACCGAGTCAAATCAGCGCGTACAGCACGTCGTAATTGCAGCCTCCGCGATCAACTTCAGAAACATTTTCAGAGCTAATTGCGGAGGCCACGCTCCGCTGTGCTGAGTACGGTGAACGCCACCTAGTAGTGCTTCTGCGAGAACGCGTTGGTAGTGCTTCTTGATGCCAGCGTCCCTTCGAATGCTGGCATCGAGGCGTCGAAGTGCTGAGACCACCGAAGCGTTCACTGTCGGTGCGCGTTAGTGTCATAATGCAGTACTTCTCTTTTCTGCTCGTAGGCGGCGGCACCGCCCCGAGCAAGAGCGCGGGTACACGGAGGAGTGTTAGATATATAAGGCGCGTCTGTGTAGCTCTCTGCAAATGCGTTTGTGGCGCAATGGGTTAAACGCTCGGCGATCTATCGTCGCGGACCGAGAGGTCGTGGGTTCGATTTCCAAATTTTGCATGTTTGTGGAACTTTTTCTTCTGGTTTCTTTCTTTGTATTATGTTCGTGTGACGTATTTCCGTGACGGAAATACGTCAGTGAAGTCTTGGTGGACCCCGGCATAAAACACTTTCGTGTTAAAAGAAGCGCTCGCATTAGTGTTCGGCTGCGAAAGATTTCACCATTTCGTTTATGGCCGTTCAGTGACACTCGAAAGCGATCATCGTCCTCTTATCGACATAGCAAAAAAAAGGCGATATCAGAAATGCCCCCAAGTGTGCAGCGATTCTTCCTTAGGCTGTTACGTTACGATTACGCACTCACTTTTGTTCCTGGTAAACAGTTGAACCTGGCGGACATGCTGTCGCGTTCCCCTGGTCCTGGAGACGGCACTCCAGTGGACACTACAGACGTGGACCTTCATGCTGTCAGCATGGTATCATCACTCGTTTCTGAGAGGACGTCTGGACGCCTGGCACGTGAGACGGCGTCTGATCCATATCTAAAAGTAGTGTTGCAAAAGGTTACGGAAGGAGAAACTGTGGAAGGGCCATTAGCTTCTATGAAATCAGAGTTGTCAGGGGTCAACGGCATACTTCTCAAGGGAATGAAGGTGGTAATTCCCGCAAAAATGCGAGCAGAAATGCTAAAAAGAATTCATGAAGGGCATCTTGGCATCGGAAAATGTAAGGCAAGAGCGAGACAGTTGGTCTACTGGCCTAACATCAACTCTGATATTGAATCTCTTGTACAAAAGTGCGCTGTCTGTCAGCGACATGCCTACAGTCAACCAGCCGAGCCACTCATGTTGAGGAAGACACCTACGCAAGTGTGGTACCGCGTTGGAGCTGATATTTTTGAGTATGGCGGGAAGCACTACCTGTGTGTTTATGACGCCACTTCTAATTTTCCAGATGTGGACGAGCTTCGTGACCTGTCGACAACTTCCGTCGTCGATGCACTCCGTGTCATCTTTGCAAGATATGGCCTCCCGTTGCAGTTATGCACCGACAACGGGCCACAGTTTGCCAGTCATGAGTTTGCCCAGTTTGCCGCACGGTACGACTTCGAGCATGTGACTTCAAGTCCGCGATTTCCGTGCTCAAACGGATTAGCGGAGAAAGGTGTACAGGTTGTGAAAAGGATCCTTAAAAAGACCACGGAAGCCAACGAAGATTTCTGGCTAGGTCTGTTAAATTATAGAGCAAGCCCTTTGGAAGACGGACGATCTCCAGGCGAGTTGCTGCAGGGAAGACGTTTACGCACCCTGCTCCCAGACTTCACGCATCATCCGGCCATTCAGGTGAAGAAACACAACCAGACCATTCGAAACCATCGACCACTGCCGCCCCTCGAACGAGACGATGTCGTGCGTGTGAGAGGAAAAGCATGGTCACCGAAAGCCACCGTAATTGCGCAAGCAGGTCCACGGTCCTTCTTCGTTCGAACGGAGAACAAGAAGACAATACGGCGAAATAGACGCCATCTTCTCGCAACAAAGGAAAACCCTAGTCCAGAGGTCTCATTCAGCGACACTGACGACGAACCAGACGACGAGCAAGTTTCCTCGACGGCGTCATCAGAAGCCGGTCGCACAGATGGAGCAACAGAACAAAGCCCACCACCCGTGGCACTTAGGAGGTCCCAGCGACAGCCAAGACCACCCCAGCGGCTTGCGTATGATGCTAACTTTAAACAAATAGGCACGCGGTGAACCACCCTCTATCAACATTCTTTGAGGAAGGAAGATGTATCGTGTCCGCACGTGTGCGCGCTTCTGCATGCGCACAAGTTATTGTTGATGGAAGCCAAACCAACACCCATGTCTTTATCAACGAACACACCCCCTTTTCCCTCTCCCTGCAGTAGTATATTAACCGCATTCAATAAACAACGTCGTTCACTCTTCTACTGCTGTCCCGGCGTTTCAGTCGGCACTTAGATGCCGATACAGGTATAATCCCAAAATAGGTACACCTAAAATAACACACTGGCAGGCATATAGAGAATCGCTTAAATAACTAACCACTGACATAAATGATTTAGATAAGTCTTGCGGATTCACAGAACACAGAGGCAGGGGCGGATCGAATATCAAACGCCATGATTAGAAATATGAATGATGAAGCCATAATTGCCCTCACGAACTTTATAAATGACCATTGGGTAAAAGGAACGATACCACAGCAATGGAAACACGCTGTGACCATCATGATCCCAAAATCAGGGTAGAAATTCACTTTAGAAAACTTCAGGCACATCTCTCTTACATCATGTCTAGGTAAACTGTTCGAGAGTTTAGTAAACACTCGACTCCAACCTCATCTTCAACAAAACAACTTAATGTCTGACACCATGTTTGGTTTCAGGTCGTATCTTTCAACACAGGATATTCTCCTGCTTTTAAAAGAGGAAGTGTTAACCAACGGCCCCAAGGCAGGAGCAAACATTGTCATGGCTGTCGACATAAAAGGGGCCTTGCACAACGTAAGTCACAAAGGCATACTGGATAGACTACCAGAGACCAACTGCGGTCAAAGAACGTACCAGCACATCCGAAGCTGCCTCAATCATAGAACAGCAGTCATCAAAGTAGGTGATGATGAATCCAAAGTCATCCATCCTCCTAACAAAGGAACGCCACAGTGTGAAGTAATCTCGCCTACACTCTTCAACATAGCCATGATTGGACTAGCCAAAAAGCTCCAAGAAATTCCCGACATCCGTCATTCCCTTTACGCGGATGATATAACAATATAGATAACCAAGGGCAGCTTGGGAGAAAATGAGGAGAAGCTCCAACGGGCAGCCAATATAATAGAAAAATATATCAAACAAACAGGACTTCAGTGCTCGGTGGAGTAATCAGAATTTATTCGCCTCACAAAAACAAAAAACAAAGAATTGACCCGAGTCTCAAACTCGAGATCAGGCTGGAAGGGAAAATTATTCTGGAGAGGTCAAGTGTTGAGGATGGGGTTACAATCGAATGACAGATGTCTCCACACTTTAAACACAATGAGAAAAACAACGCAACAGATTAACCGGATTAGTCCGGATTAACGGGATTAGCCCATGTGGCTCATAATCGGACAGGGTTAGGGGAACAAAACACCCTCAGACTGGTGAAAAGCCTGGTCATTAGTAGACTAACATACTCCCTGATTTTCCATGCCATGAATAGA
Source organism: Dermacentor silvarum (assembly GCF_013339745.2). Classification (NCBI taxonomy): domain Eukaryota; kingdom Metazoa; phylum Arthropoda; class Arachnida; order Ixodida; family Ixodidae; genus Dermacentor; species Dermacentor silvarum. The sequence goes on from NC_051157.2 coordinate 133,118,756, forward strand.
GAGAAAAAAGAAAAGGCTTACCAAAGAACAAGGATGGCATATAAGATAGCCCTGCGGCTGTCACGCAAACCTTCAACTGAGAAGCTTCTAGCCCTCGGCCTCCACAATACATTTGATGAGCTGGCTGAGGCCCAGCTGATAGAGCAGAGGAGTCGATTCGCGCAAACGCCTGCCGGAAGACCTCTTCTTCGTATAGTTGGCCTTGGAGAATGCATACAAGCATACCAAAGCACTAAAGAGCTACCCTGCCAGATCAGAAATTTGTATGGGGTTTCACCAATACCGCAAAGCATGGATCCTACATTACACGCAGGAAGGAGAAAGGCTAGAACTGAATACATAGACAAAACAACGAAGTACATGGGCACTGCAAGATTCACGGATGCTTCACCATATCGGGTCAACGCAAAGAATATGGTGGCAGTTGTCGCCAACCGGAAAGGTAAGATCATGGCCTGTGCTTCGGTTTCCCGAGCAACCATTATAGAAGCAGAAGAGATAGGCATTGCCTAAGCTATAAGGGAGGCATGGAGCGCAACGCTCCACTGACAATAGTCACAGATTCTCAGGCTACATGTAGGAACTATCAGAGGGGAAAGGACGGTGCGAAGGCACATCGGATACTTACCGAAAGTCAACGTCAGGTATACCCAAACAATAACCTGGGCCCCCGGACACGATCGCGTTATTGGGAACCGCTATGCAGATGAGGTGGCTCGAGGTTTCATTAACTACCGAGCTGCCTCTGGCAACATTGTAGAGGACACGGCACCCATCGATCCCTGTTATAAATTAATCTTGCAATACTACAGGGAATTGAGAAAACTCTACCCAGCACGGCACAAGAACCTTTCAGTCGTGGACTCTGCGACGCTACGTAGGCTACAAACGAATACATATACAAACCTCCATAGACTGCATATACACTACCCAACAGCCTAAAAAGACATATATGCCGTGGTGTGGGAGCACACCGACGCTCTATCACATCACATGGGAATGCACGGCTCATACAGAAGAGCAAGATAAGAATAACACGAGAGAGAGGTGGGAGGCATTGCTATCCAGCTCTGCCCTCGGGGACCATCTCAGGTTGGTCCGGAGGGCAGAAAGGATGGCGTGGGCCACTGGTTCCTTGGAATAGGTGCCGGACCACGCGAATTGCCCGTTTTAGGGGCAACGAAGTCTTTTGTGCAAATAAAGTTTTGCTCTTTTTCTTCGTATATTCAAGTTACAATCCCACGCTATCATGTTTGTAAGTTGTGGGTAAGTCTTACTTCATGAATTTTCTGACGCATTTTACTTTGAGAAATTCAATAAGTTCATTAACGCGCTTGCGCCATGTAGAGAGCCCACAAGAATGAGGATTAATGCTGCACTTCTGCACACGTGCAGGGTGCGCGTGAGGAACGTGTGCGCACTATCTATCGGTCCTTGACGCGTGTGTGCTCACCCCGCTGCATCTGTCGCACAGCATGTGCTGCGACCGTAATGACTGGGTGGACAGCATGGGCAAATAGCGTCAACATGTTCATGGCGACCAACGGTAAGTTGAATACATTTTGCATATTTGGCTCTATGTTTGGAACTTACGAATAATTAAAGAAATATTGCGGAATTGTGTGCAGAAAAATGTTTCCTTGTTTTCCCTTTTTTGTGGCGTGTGTGTTGTATTTTATCGTTTCATTCGTTGAGCCAACGGGCGGCGCCGTCGCCGTTCTCGCTCAGGCAGCCATTCTGCTCCTCTGCGCCTGGCACTCTCTGGACATGTACACGCCTTTGTGTTCTATTGTGTGCTGCAAGATTTTGTTTCTCTGTAGGCCAGTGTTGCAGCCAAGTAAGAACACAAGAAAAGCCACAAGGAACACAAGAATCGTTCTGCGCAGTGGGTCAACACGGCGGTGGGCCAATTATTGTGAGCCAACACGGGGAGGAAGAGCAGGGCCACATCCTCGCAAGGGCGTCTGCGTCAGCCGGCGTTTGGTGTGTAGCTACACCACAGACCCGAGCACCTAGCTGTTGAACCCTCCCGCGTATACCCATGCGTGGCTTAGCCGTGTCTGGGTAAAAAGAGATCCTGGGGGTTAAGCCGATGCTGAGTGTTTGGACCTTTAAGGTCCCTCGGCGGAGGTAATACACTTCTTTGGCCTCCGCTCCACGTAGACGGCACCACTGGACTGACCCATTCGGAGGAAATCGGTAGTTGCCCTTTCCCGTCTCTCCCTCCAAACTTCGTCTTTCTCTGTCACTTTCAACCTTTGCTGTCTTCTCGTCACTTATCTTTACAGGGAAGCTCTTAAGGGCTCACTCTTCGATGGTCGCGTCCGACAATAGAAAAAAAAAAAACTATCATTGGCCGTATGCTGTATGTGTGAGTGAAAGCGCGCGAGGGCGAGGGATGCGCGCTTTCACGGGGTGCGAACGCACGGCGGAGAGCAAACGCGACTTCCTAGTGGAAGGGAAGTCGTGGGCGAGGAGGGCATCGAGGCACCCTAGACTGTGCGAGCCCGCTCTCCCACTGCGGCACAGGCGCGCAGCCCTGCCGGCCTCTGCCGTCTATGCCGCCGACACTCTCTGGGCTAAGGCCCGCCTCTCCCCTAATGCCGGAACCGCATGGCGCGATTTCAGGCGCGATTGACGCGCGGATGGTGGGACGCACGCGTCATTCTGCCGCGTGCCCAGCAGGATCCACCACGAAATCGCGCCACCGCGCGCTTCTATTCAGAGTAGAAAAAAAACGCCTTGCGCGGCGCGTCGGCCAATCAGAGTTCAGAGTGCAGTCACGTGGCATTTTGGTTATTTGGTTTCGCCACCAGATGGCCCTGCTCTCCGCACATCTCTACGCATCTCGGCGGACCCTCTTTGGCGGAACTTATTTTGTTTCTCTCGGCAGAAGCAGAACGGACGCGCGCGTCGAAGGAAACACTTGCTACACGTGTTCGTTCGCGCATCGTGTTCACCCAAAATGGACAAAGCAACCTTCAACGAGGCCCTAAATAGTAGCAATCGCATCCTCTGCTCGGTAGTAAGCGGCCAACACTCGATTTTCTGCGTGAAGCTGTAAGCGGAAGGTATACATAGCCGCAGTTTCGCACACAATTTGAACCTAACTTTGGAAAAATTGTCGCGGTCTAATTACACGAAGGTTATTTTTATTGTAGTGCTGTGCAATTCTAAGGGCATATTATATATGCGGTAACAGAGACGATTCATGTCTTTGGGAGTTAAGTTGTCTGGCAATCCGGAAAACGCGGTGTGAAAGCGCCGCTCCATTTTTCGTGCGGGTGATCGCGCGTCGGCGGCAACGCTGGCGTTCGCGGCGCGTCGCGTTTGTCGCTCTCGAGAACGCGCCATGCGGTTCCGGCTTGACAGTGTCGACGACGGCGTTTAGCCGTTCCGTCACTTAGTCAGGGTTTTGACAGCGGTTGTGTGCGGTCACACAAACAACGCGCACAACTGTTGTCGACGGCGGCGGCGTTTTGCCCGCGTTCGCACCGAACGTGCGCAGCGTTGGTGAAGAACGTGCCACCCTTTGCCGTGCACCCTATGGCGGTATACCGTAGCGACCATAAGGCCATGGTCACTGTGGTCACTAAGTAAATGAAACCACCAGATCATATATATTTCTCATTCTTTATTGTTCAAATACCCATTACACCATAACATCTTAATAGTCACAATTGGAAATACAAAATTCCCACCATAGTGCAGCTTCGGTTGTCCTCCATCTCCACCCCAGTGGAAGGGCTGACAGTTTTGTAGCGATAGCTACATTACGCCAGGTTTTCGCCTCTTCACCGTCACTGTACTTTGAGCCGTGTCCGCACTGTGACGTCACACCACGGCCCTTCGATTCTCCAGCAACTGGGCTAGTCGCGGTCGCCGCGCGGCCACCGCTCCTGCCGTTGAGCGCTAGCCGCGCCCTCTGCGTGACGTCACACCACGGGCCTCGATTCTGCAGAAACTCGCCTCGTCGCGGTCGCCGCGCGGCCACCGCTCCTGCCGTCGGTTTTACCCGTTGGTTCACCACAACGTCTCTCCTTTCTTAGTCTTGTGGAAAACCACTCAGTTTAAAAACATGTCTAACTACAAGCGAAGCATAAGCCCAGCCGGGGGTCTGTATAGCTATCACTACTCGACTAGGTTTAACCAGACCACAGCCAATTTTTACTTCCGATATTCCCCGCAGCAAGGGTTATCCTTGTGTGGATAACCAGTCTCGGTTACGCTGTATTTGGTTACAGCTGCGATGTACAGTTTGCGTTGGCTGGCCTTGTTACACACAAATCCTGTCGCGTCCCCTTGTTGGGCTCCGCGGTGGGCGGCTGGCACCGCTGCCGAATCAGTTAAGTCTTCATTGCCGCATCATTCCTCCGACTAAGTCCATCGCCCTCTTTCAAGAAGGCAGCGCACCGATAAAACGGTCAACTTTTTCACAAAACCGAAGTAAATTTTCCACGCTTCCACGTGATTCACAGTGAATTCCCTGATAAGACCGTAAGAACGCTATCTCCTTTTCTTGTATCGAAATGCCTTACCGACGCACTGGGCCCCGGATACAAAGTTACAAAATTGGCCAGTGGTAATATCCGTCTTGAGGTCGATGATGAAGCCCAATACGAAAATGTGACAACGTGACAAAACGCGGGTCATTCGGTGACATCCTGATTTCAGCTACCCCGCATCGTTCCTTGAATTGCATACGAGGAGTCGTAACAGAACAAAACCTGCTTTATTTAAGTGAAACAGTGCTTCTTGAGGGCTCGAAAGGACAACAAGTAACAAACGTGCAGCGCATCAAAATCATACGGGACAAGGGAATTTCAACCAACGCCTCATTCTCGCCTGTATTAAAAGTACACTACCCGAGTACATTGACACAGGCTCCGGCTACATCAAAATCCACGTGAGACCATCAATACCAAATCCACGACGCTGTTTTAAATGTGAAAGATTCGGTCACGGCTCACAGAGCTGCCGAGGTCATTTTACCTGTGCAAAGTGCGCGTCGCACGAACACCCCGCAGACAACTCCAAAGAGCCACCCCACTGCGCAAACTGTGTCGGTGAACACCCGGCGTATTATCGAGCCTGTGCCTCATGGAAGAAGGAAAAAGAAATCGTTACTCTCAAGGTCAAAGAAAACACCTGATTCAAAGAAACGCGCAAACGCCTCTCATTTGTGCAGGGACCTACATTCTCCGAAGTAGCCCGGCAAGGGGCAGTGCCACAATGGTTCTCGGTGGCCGTTCAGACCACACAGAGTGGACCGGCGGCAGTGCCGCTCGCCCCTCCTGTGAGATCAGCTAGTGCAGCTCCGCCACCCATCAAGAAGAGCCAGCAGCTCTCCTGGCCTGCGGGCTCTAGGACTCTTTGGGCGCTGAGAAGCCCGAAACACCCGCGAGCGGTGCACATCAACATGTGCATCGGCATCCCAGACGCCAAATGATCGGTGCAGCTGTCAGGAGTGTGCCAAAAAAGAAAACGCCCGAATCGCAGGGCCCGGGAAAGGCTCTGTGGGCTAACGCAGCTTTTCTCTCTTAAATATACAGCGCACATTAGTATTAACATATTACCAATATTACGCTGGAACATCAGAGGTCTTTCCGAAACCTTGATGACGCCAAAGGGCTCTTACACAAATTTGATGCAAAGGTGCTGTGTGTACAAGAGACATAACTAAAAACCACACAGACAGGCTTTCTTCCGCAATTTTACATTTTCCGTGAGGGCCGTGGAGACGCTAACACCTCGTCCGGTGGTGTTGCGACAATAGTTGATAAGTGCATCACATGTCGGGCTCCAGAACTTCGTACGCCTCTCGATGCGGATGCGCTACGAGCGTCACTGCTTGAAAAACTAGTTACTCTCTTCTGTCTACATACCGCCAAACTATTGACTCCAAAGAACAGAATCTGAGGTATTAATTAATATATTCCCTCCCAGTTGCCCACATATTGGTTGGCGATTTTAACGCACACAATACTCTTTAAGGAGACTCTGGATGTGATGCAAGAGGACGAATGAGAGAACAAATCCTGTTCTGTTCAGGCGCGCGCGTGCTAAGTAGGAAACAACCAACATTTCACAGCATTGCAGATAATGCATACAGTTACATAGACTTAAGCGTAGCATCCCTAACCTAGTACCCTTTTTTAGAATGAAATGTTATAATGAACCCTTATGGCAGTGATCATTTTCATGTGTGCCTTAATTCTACAAAAGAAGATGAATCTCCCCCACACGTACCTCGATGAAAAATTGCATCTGCAGACTGGGGAAAACTTAAGGCAATGACACATGTGCCTCAAAATGCTTTTAACAAGTTTTACCGCTTTTATAAAAAAATGTGCGGTTTTACGTGCCAAAACCACGATATGATTATGAGGCACGCCGTAGTGGGGGACTCCGGAAATTTGGACCACCTGGGGTTCATTAATGTGCACCTAAATCTAAGTACACGGGTGTTTTCGCATTCCGCCCCCATCTAAATGCGGCCGCCGTGGCCTGGATTCGATCCCGCGACCTTGTGCTCAACAGCCCAACACCATAGCCACTGAGCAGCCACGGCGGGTACCGCTTTTGTAATTGACGCCGCATTAGAGTGCATCCCACAAACGAATGGGGCTTCAAAGAAAAGGTGAGTGCACTGGTGGAACAAGGATTGCAGGAACACGCGGAAAAAAACAGACCAAGGCTTGGGCAGGCTACGGCAGTCTCCAACAGCTTAAAACCTCATTAACTTCAAACATATAAAGCCCCAACGAAGACGAACACGGCGGATTGCTAGAAGAGAAAGATGCGAAAAATACGTCTCCAGCATTAATTCCTACACATAAGAAGGAAAAGTATGGAACTGGCTGACAAAAGTTAATAGGCCGTCAACCTTACCTCCTGCCTTTGGTCGACGATCAAGGCAACAACCTTGAAGACCAGGCTACGCCCTTACACACATTTCGAGTGTGTGCCTAGCTCTAAACAATATTCGGAGCCCTTCATTAGCGAAACACAATTAGCACGAAATATGCCGCTGAACAGAAAATGTAATGAAAATGAACTTTACAACCGTCCATTTAGTGTTGCCTAGTTCAGAGCTTACCTAAACAATTGTCAAAGCTCTGATCACCTCATACAATTATGTATGAGGTGATAAGGCATCTTTACTCTGATGCTCAACGGCACTGCTGTCCCTCTTTAACACAATTTGGGCAACTGGGCTCCTTCCTCTGGTATGGAGAGACGCTATCGTAGTACCCATTCTAAAACAAGGTAAAGATCCATCCTCAGTGGAATGTTACCGCCCCATTGCATCATCAAGTTGCCCATGCCAACTTTAAGAAAAATGGTAAAACGCAGGCTATTACACTTCCTTGAATTAAACAAACGGCTCGATTCATATCAGTGCGGTTTTAGAGAAGGCCTTTCTACGACAGACAGTCTTGTTCGCATACAAGCAAACATTCGCGACGCTTTTATACACAGACAGCTCTTTTTGTCTGCCTTCCTCGACATTGAAAAACCGTATGATACAACGTGGCGGTATGGAAAACTGCGAGATCTCTCAGGGAATGGGCAATCGTGGGAAAATATTTCACATAATTGACAGCTATTCATCAAATCGCACGTTTCGTGTTAGAGTTGGAAATGCTCTATCCAGACAATTTACACGGGAAACCGGGGAGCCGTAGGAAGACGCACTCAGCTGTACGCTTTTTATCATAAAAATGAACTCCTTGCGTTCAGCAATACCGCGCGGTGTGCTTTATTATGTAGATGTAGATGATGTACAGATCGGTTTCAAGTCATGTAACCTCGCAATCTGTGAACGATGCATCCAAACTGGTCTTAACAAAGTGTCTAAATAGGTAAGTGAAAATGTCTCTGAACTAAATCCTAATAAGAGTTCCTGTGTTATATTCACATGAAAGAGAGGACTGGTCGCACATCCCAATAGCGAGTTAAATGGCGAGAGCATACCAGCTGTGAACACAGAACATAAATGTTTGCGCATTATTCTGGACAAAAAAAAACTAACTTTTCATTTCACATAAAAAATCCTTAAGCACAATTCCTTAAAACAATGAATATTCTGAAAATCTTGTCGCATGCAACATGGAGCAGTGACAGGAAATGCCTCATGAACGTGTAAAAAAGCCTTGTACGTACGCGCCTAGACTACGAGGCCGTGGTGTACCAGTCTGCTATTCTAAGCTCCTTAAAGATGCTTAACCCTATCTATCATCTAGGTATCCTCATCGCGACCGGTGCCTTCAGGACGAGTCCTGTACGATGAAGCTAACGAGTGGCCGCTTCATCTTCTGAGGTCGTACTCCAGTTTTAATTACTTTCTATAAGTTAACGCGAACCGTCTATCATCCCCCTTACGTAAACATAAACGACGTGAAACTTACAACGCTGTTTGATAAGCGACCTGCAGCTAGAGCACCATTTTCTCTGCGCGCAAGAAAACTTTCTGAGGCAATGGGAGTTTCGATTCTTGAACAATATGATGGTCCAAGCGAACCCCCCCCCCCCCAAAAAAAAAAAAAAGACGCCTTCATGTCAGTTGTTCTACTTTATCGGATATTCATCTGCGATGTGCGATGTTTGCGGTTGTTAGCTGAGGACTAAGGAGACGATCAGATTTGGCTGAGAACGAGCGAATGTACCCTCGCGTCAAGTCGCCCTGCTGCATACTGAGTACGAAGTTGCTGACGCCGGAACATGGCGAGCCACGTGCACTGGTGTACCCCCTATGTTTTGTTCCCCCGGTGCAGCACAAATTATTCTACAGTAGGGAAACGCTTACAGACCATTGACCAGTGGCTTACAACTTTTGGAAGCTATTCTTCCTGTAATAGGCATACTTCAAAACGAGGAAGACAGGGAGTCAATAAAAGTTGAGCGAACTAATCCGTCTGTAGCTCATTTAACATGAATAAGAAATTCACGGAAAAAGATAATTTATCTGTGACAATCAGATTTTTATTTATTTTTAGTTACAAATACTGCTGTCTCTAATTGGAGACATAGCAGGAGTTGGTACAAGAATTTATTGCAAACAAAAGAACAAACACTGAGATTATACAAACAGATTAACAGGCGATATGGTAAGGTAATTGCTCAATGAACTCTGCAAAAGGTAATGCGTGTTGCGAACCATACAAGTTGTTCAAAATTTTAACTGTGAGCGGAAAAAAAATTAGAACATTCTAAATGTGCCCTGAAAGGAACGATGTTTAGTGAGTGGCTATGGCGGGTTGCACGTGTGCTAGGAGATTTCAAAGAGAAGGGTGCCTGAATGCCGGATGACGTGTGGATGATCTTGTGAAGCATGATGATGCGTTCACGTGTGCGCCTGTGTTTCAAAGTCTGCAATGATATGATGTGAACATGTGATGAAGGTGTGGTAGGTTAGTAGTTTCAGGCAGCTGTTGAGAAAGCAGCATTACCAAACGTGTTACTTCAATATCGTAGCAGCTAAAATACGAATTTGAATTGTTAAATTTTGTTAAATTGTTCAACGCTCTCAACGAAATAAATTGAGACTTGGCATACATGAATTGAAAGCACCGTTTTGCGGGAAACAGTGGTAAAATTTGTTCCCGAAACTCCGGTCTAACTCGCCACGATGGCTTAACGGCTATGGTGTTGTGCTGCTAAGCACGAGATCGCGGGATCAAATCCCAGCCGCGGCGGCCGCATTTCGATGGGGACAAAATGCGAAAACGCCCAAGCATTGGGGGCACGTAAAAGATTGCCTGGTGGTCAAAATTAGTGCGAGTCTCCCAAAATGGTGTGCCTCATAATGAAATCGTGGTTCTGGCTCGTAAAACCCCAAAATTCCATTCCATTCCGTTGTGCGTAATAATGTAAATTATTATTACCTCCATTTTTTCCAGACCACAGACCCAGCATGGGCAACTCAACTCTCCCGAATCTCTGTCTCTGATAGATGAGACGAGACAGTATGTATTCAGCCTTCCAACCAGTCTCGCTTACTGATAATTTTTTTGCCTAAGTAATCACAGATAACTGTTGCGACAAACCATTTGCTTTGGTATATTCTGACATATAAAGCAAGAAACCACGGCTTTTGCTATTCAGAAGTTGTAACAAGCTTTGTTATGTACATGCACCTATAGAATGTGCAATTTCTGTTGTAGATACGAAATGCTCAGGAATGCAATATTGTTTTGTGTACTGTATCGCTTGCTGTAAAAAAGTTGCTAATAAAATTGCGAAATAAAGCAATTTTCTCTGTTTGTTATTGTCCTGTCGAAACCTAATACCACGCGCTATGACGTGCTGGCTCACAGTATCATAACGGAGTAGGGTAACATTATAGGAAACACGGATGCGCTGCTGGCATTTAATCAAAACACGAACTATCACACAAATACAGAGAAATTGTCATTACAAGAAGAAAGAGGCTGACAACTGTTGGACCAAAGCTGGCTGCAGCCGCAAACGCAACTCGTGCTCGTTTCCTCTTCAGTCTGCCGCGAGAATCGTGCACTAGTCGAGCGAATCGCAGACGACAAGCGGGATGGACGCCTCCCCCTCACGCATAAACAAACCCGTTGCCATAACAGCACGCTTTATTTTTTTCAAGAAGCATGGCCTACCAAGCACCACGGGCGGTGGTGGTGGTAACAACTTTATTAAAATTCTGCTCAGGTAAAGTCTGGCAGGCCCGAGTCCTAGGATGGCCCTTCACGAGCGACCCTTTCTGTCCAGGCGACACGGTAGAAACTGGCGCTCATGACGCAATTCCCGTTTACCTCGCGGGGGGGGGGGGGGGGGTATACCGGCTGACATAGCCATGCCATAATCGGCATGGCAAACACTGCAGATGATGATTTATTAGTATCTCCTTTCAAACGGGGTGGGTGTTAAAAAATAATAGCAAGCAAGTGTTACACATTTGCAAAACGTGAAGGCGAAAGTCTGCCCGCTGTGGAAGAAGACGACGGCGAACGCGCGAGCAGTGGCGTGAGCCCGAGGAGCAGTATGGGAACGCTGGCATGATCAGCGGAGACGGAGCCAGCTGTGGAAGAAGACAACGAGGAACGCGTGATCAGTGGCACGAGCGCATCTCTGTGACCACGTGACGTGTGCAATCACGCACGCACTAGGCACACCTTTAGCGAGCCACAACGGTGAAAACCATCGCTTCAGGGCAAAACAGCTGGCCGGAAATGTTTGGGGTGCTTTGTTTGTAAACACAGTACACAACCCGGTTACTTCTCAGAAGACATGAAAAGCATAAAGCAAAAACTTGAGTTGACAAACCAAGAGCGATACAAGGGAGCATTAATTCGTGCCAGAGCTGAGAACTTGCGCACAGGTGAAATGTCAACAAAACGTGCCTTGGGAGTCTAAAAGAAATATGCTTCACAAAATTAAATAACAGAAATAGAACATAATCAGTCATTGCTTACCAACAGGGACAAAATAACAAGTTCTTTTTAATATTACAAATTATTGTTTTCTCGTGGTCAAGTTGACGCTGATCGATTCAAAAAGGACTTCGTTTCATTGATGCCAACATTAGACGACGAAACCAAGGAAATATTAGACGTACCCATAACAGTATAGGAGGTTAAGAAGGCGATTTATCGTTTAGATAATGGCAAGTCACCGGGGCCGAATGGCTTAGGCGCTCCATTGTACAAAGCGTTTAAGGGCGTTATCGCACTTGTTTTGACTGAAGTATACAACGAGGCTTATAGAAAAAAACATCTTCCACCGTCCTTTCTGTCAGCACACACGGTCTTAATGCCAAAAACTGAAGACCCAATCAAATTATGTGATGTTACATCGTACAGACCCATTAGTCTGGCAAACATAGACTATAAAATATTAATGAAAGTATTAGCTGACAGGTTGTAGACAGTAATGAAAGATTTAGTCAGTCCGCATCAAACGTGCGGAATAAAAGGAAGGACAATTATGACAAACATACACATAGCACGATCAATCCTTGAATGCTGTGACGCAATGCAACTCAGTGTCGCCATGCTGCAAGTTGACCTTGAGAAGGCATTCGACCGCGTGCCGCACGACTTGCTTCTATCTGTACTTGATTATGTTAATGAAGGCAATGTGATCGGCGAAGGTGTGCGGATGGCTAACGCCGGATGTACGACGAGGCTGATAATGAACAAATCCGTAGGAGAGTGCATACCAGTACAGCGCTCAGTAAGACAAGGGTGCCCGTTATCACCGCTTCTCTTTTCTATAAATAATGAACCTTTTTGTCTAAGCGTAATTAGGAATGACGCAATACTAGGATTCAACTTATATAAAGCCGAGGTCAGCCTTCTTGCTTACGCTTATGACATGGCAGTTTTCTGTATTGATCATGAAAGTGTAATGCATACTGTCAATGCTGTAAAAAGTTTGGTCAGGCAAGTGGTAGTGCTGTAATGGGACAAGTGCCTTGGGTTTTGGCATGGGGATTGGGACGTCGCTCCCAGGGTCTTTATGAACGTTAAATGACAAGAAACACCGACAAAATACTTACGTGTGCCCCTGCAGTACTACTGTGACAGCGAGCCTTATTGGAAGAAAGAAGCAGAAGTGTTGCGTGAAAAAGCACAAAAATGGAAAGGCTGGGATAAGTCCATTTTCGCACGGGCCACAACTTGCAACATACTTCTCGTAAGCAAGCTATGGTATGTAATGCCAGTCTTACATTGCAGCAGGTTAAATGTACAAAAAATGCAGAGTGTTCGCGGTCTTTATTTGGAGCTCTGTATGGGAAAAAACGAGCCGTACAAATCTATTTGAAAGAGTGCATGATGGTGGGCTTGGTTTAGTGCATCTGTATGTAAGACAACTGGTCAGTCGATTTGTTTTTCTCTGAGATGTAGATGACAGGTTTCTCAGAAATATGATTCAACTAAGGCGGGGCAAAGTGCTACCGGAATCTGTTGTGCCTTTGGTGCGTGAGCAAGGACCAGTACGGGGATATCTAAAAGAAGTAGTTTCATCTTTCCGTTTCTTATCAGTACGCTTTTCTTTGCAATATTTGACCAAGGTGTCACGTAAGAAAGTGTCCAAAGACCTCGTTTATGCGTTATTTCCTGTGCCATTGTACTGTGAATTATACGGTGTAGGCCCAGGAAAAGATGTTTTGAAACGCGTTAAAAGAATGCTCGTTGCGCCAGCGGTTAAAACCTTTTTTTTTATGCTGCATACAGGAACCTTACCCGCTTAAACATGGTTAGAAGATAGGGGTTTATTTGTTCCGTGGGGTACTAACTGTTTATTATGTAAAAACCCAGAGACCATTAAACACGTGTTTTTAGATTGCTGGAGCAGGGTGTTCTTCTGGGACACCTTACAGAGAACTCGGAAAAAAACAGTTGCCATTAAATCCGCATGGAATCCGTTATCTCACGGTTGAAAACGACGATGGCATTCCTTTTGATCTCGCCATACTCCTAGGCCTGCACAGCATATGGTGAACGCGGACGGCTGCACATAATGGAGATATTGATGTGAGACCAGTTCACGAACATTTTTGCGAATCTGTGTCCCATTATGTCAAAGTGCAGAAGGTGCAGACGTTTGCACCGGAGTGGGTTCCAAGATTGGAACTTTTGTTGCACATGCCGAAATACTGATGACATGTAGTCAGCAAACAGCTGACGGTTCACCGATATATGATCCTGTTATTCTGTTCTTCTGCACTCGTAAGATCTGTGACACGCGAGGCAATAAAGAAAAAAAAAAAAACAGCCGTGGCTTCAGGGAAGCGTGCTCGTCTCGCCCCGCAGAGGCCCGGGTTCGATTAGCACCCAGACCGAAACTTACCTAATTTTCTTTTCAAAGCCACTAATTTACTTTGTTTACAGGAAGCTCCCTGAGGAATGTGACTTCAATCCGAGCATTTCGCACATAACTTTCTAGGTGAGTCGGACATACTTTGCCACTAGTAATGTGAGTTTCCACAGGGAGTTAGAGCACGGCCGTTCGGTGCGTTTCCATCGAGCGACCGTAGCCAGAGTTGGGCAGCAGTATTCCGCGCACCACTCTTGATTACGTGGCCAAATGGTTTCTTATGCGCTGCGGAGAGGCCGACACCAGCACTCCACATGATCCGGCCGATCAAAGGCAATTTCACATTGACAGTTTTCTGCTAGATGCTCGCAAGAGTTTGAAATGTTTTATCGCGCAGCATCGGGTAATTTTCAGAATCGCTGACCCACGATGCAGTGACAGATCTGTAGTGTGCCAAGCTGTCGTAGCAACGTCGACGGAGGAAAACCGCTTTACGGGGTGCCTCAACGAAAACTTAATTTCTGTGCCGCAGTGCATACATATGTCATTCAGTTTTAGTCTGCGCACGCCAGACGATTGCAGCGACTATTATTCATCGCAACAACAGCATGTATATATATATATATATATATATATATATATTTCTTGCTTACGTGGGTTTTCAGCCTTGAATCTATGCAGGAACTTGAGTGGTCGAAGACGTTTCGTGCTTAGTGTACACTTCGATTTCTCTCTGTCAGCACATATGTTAGTGCTGAAAAGCGAAAAACAAAAATTCCGAGGACCTTTGAGACTTATGCTCTCGCGTGTATAGTCACTGCTTAATGCACAAGTCGTAAGGCAGGTGCATTCGCGGCACGCATACGGATTAAGTTCAGTTCATACAGAAACAAATGAGTGAAGAATTCGGCAGCGCGCGCTGCGTTTTAAACGCTTCCGCATCCTCAGCTGCAGGTAGTCTTTTCAAGCTCAACATCATTCTCGGCGCTTAGTATGGAATTCTGAAAGGCTCACAGTCTCTGTCACTGTGCACTGGCATACGTGCAGCGCGGATTTTTTCACAACCGTATTTAGATATTTGTTTCGCGAACTTGAAGATGAGGCACGGAAACGTAAGCTCAGAAATCAGGTGCTACTCGTAACCTTTGTACAAAAGTGTTCCTTAGTTAAACATGCGCACCCCCCCCCCCCCCTCCTAGCTAAGTTAACCACATCCTCGAATTCAACCTCACAAAGTGAGGAGGTGAGGTTCAGCTGAAATTGGGTAAACGTAGAAATGCCGTGTGTGAGGTGAAACGCCTTGACGTCCACCTCATGCTTAAGTTTGAGTTTGAGTGAAGTCGAATTTTTAGAGAAGGCCATTTCTGAGGTCAAAGCTTTCCGACCCTGCGGCGGTGCAGCGTATAAGTGCAATATTGCGCACCACCGCTTTTGAAGGAATAATAAATAAACAGCAGCGTTGCGTTCAGTAGGAAAAGCTGGCACTCTCTCCTGCCCCAAGTTGCATAACGAGCGGCAGCAAACGCGTGACGTGCTTAAGAGAACCTTCTACTGACGCACTTTATGCGGCATTCGTAAGCCTTTGGCGTCTGAAATTTGCCGCTATTTTATCGAAAAACTTGTCATGCACGTACTTGCCTCCTGCTGTTTTCCTTGACCACGCCTTCGACAGTTCACTCCCCTGTTTACATCTGGCGAAGCGACCTTCTCGGTTTTTCCCGCATCTGTCGTTGCTCTTGCCTTCTTCTTTGTAATCTTTTTTTGACTGACGGTTGGGCTAGTTGGTCTTAGCGTAAAGGCAGTGGACAGACGCAAGCACAAAACCGACGACTCAAGGTCAGCGCAACCAAGATGTCTACCACCTCGTGCTTAAGTTGCCATAGTTTGAATTAGTTTTCAGTTTCGGCAGAACAAAAAACACATATATTTTTTTCGAATTTAGTATGATGTTTTTCTATTTGTAATATTTTCCCTTTGTTAAAGGGCCTCAAAACACTTTTTTAACCTTGAGCAACATGCAGTGTCTTTCAGACAATATATTCCCAAATATCATTCGAAGACAGCCTAAAAGGACGAGATATGAGCACCCCGTATTTATTTATTTATTTATTTATTTATTTATTTATTTATTTATTTATTTATTTATTTATTTATTTATTTATTTATTTATTTATTTATTTACAATACCTACAGGCGCGCGCGCACACACACACACTTCCAGACATCGCGGACACCGACAGGCCAACAACACCCTTCAGAATACAATACAAGAGTACAATACAAGAGGATACGATCATACATATTAATATGCAAACTCTGCAGGACATAAGAAACAGACCTTAAAAACCAAAGCGAAGAAAAAGACCGAGCTGCACTAAACGGCTTGATGACAAAACAGTGCATCAGAAGTTAAACATAAAACGCTGCAGGTGAGTAGAGAAGGATGAGGCAGGAGCAGTAACAATATGCATGGTAAGTCAATCCAGTCATGAATTGCTTTTCGGGAAAAAAATGTACTTCAAAATGTTTACCCTGCACCTGTATTTCCGGATTTTCATTGATTGATCAGTTCGATGAGACACATAAGTTGGCGGCTTAATGTACATGTCCTTGTTGGTACCGGTTCTGCCCTGGAATATGTTGTAGAAAAGACACAATTTAAGATATTTCCTCCTATTCTCAAGTGGCGGCCAACGCAGATCATTCCGAATTGTGGTAGTGCTTTTCCGGAAGTCATAGTTGCCAGAAACAAAGCGGGCAGCACGTTTCCGCACACGCTCAAGCTCATTTATGTTTTGCTCTGTGTAAGGATCCCAAGCAGAACAGCCATATTCTGAAATTGGACGGACGTTAGTTAGGTATAATATTTCTTTCAGTTCAAGCGGGGCTTGCGAGAAATTCCTTTTGATAAAGTTGAGTGCATGGCTGGCTATGGATGATAAGTAGTGAAAGTGTGTGTTCCATGAAAGGTCATTGGCAAACATAACTCCCAGGTATTTTTAATCTGAAACCTCAGTCACGCGTTCACCGCTTAAGAAATAGCTAGTGATTTGAGGATGTCTTTTTTGTGAACATGATTGTGTTGCATTTCGAAAGATTGAGGGCCATTTTCCAATCCTTACACGAGGAAGAAATGTAACGAAGATCTGTTTGCAGCAGCTATGAATCCGTTTCACAAAGGATACTGCGGTAGACGCTGAAGTGGTCTGCACACAAGCTGATTGAACTGGACACCTGTACAGGAAGATCATTGATATAGTTAAAGTAGAGAAGCGGCCCTAATACCGACCTTTGCGGGACACCTGATAACACTAGTGCTTGTGATGAATGGACCTTTTTCACTAGCGCTACTGTATATGCTCCCTACGGGAGCAGAGTTGCGCATAACTTTTCCGGCGCCGGTCGAACCGCTATTCGCCGAGCGCCATCAGGTGGCGCAAAATGACGTCAAATGTTCAACTGCACCGCTGCGAAGCCAACTTTACGAGCGCGACGGTGACTCGACGCGTTTCCGTCGATTCCATCGTCATGGCAATCAGCGGATCGTCGAGCGTGCGGCGTGCGTTTCATTCGGCGGCTCTTGGTTGCAGGTACGTACGGTATACGACGAAATTAAGTCAAGGCCCTTGGTGAAGTGATACGAAACACATCATATTGACACTTGTATTCCAGTATGACGGGGTGCAGCGCTCCCAACTGCACAAACCTCACGGAAGGTGGCAAAGCTTTGTACGCGATGCCGGGCGGACGGACAGACATGCGCCGGCCGCTTATATGGTTACTACGTATGGGCCGAGACCGACGGCTCCCAAAGGGACCAGGATATGCGAGGTGAGTTCGCCTTGTTTACGCGTAAAGCAACATTTATCTCGAGGAACACCCCTGTTGACGCGGAGATGCATACGCCTTGCATGAGAGGTTGTTCACTTGTAAGATTTCTGACGTATATGTGCCGCGCGACACAGACGCGGTACAAAGAATCAACAACACTGTCGGTGTCGCGCTGCGCATATACACCAAGAACGTTAACCATGTTAGCCTACTAACCCGCCCAATTCACTGCGTTGCTTGTATGATTGTTCTGACTATGTGGGTCTAAACAGTCTGTTCGAAACTGTAAATACTAACAGCTGCAATTTGCCCACTGCAGCCTGGTTTTTCTATCCTCTGTTTTGTTATTTAATTTATTTTTGTCGGCGCTCTAATTGTCCATGTAACGTTGGTTTATGTACGTGCTAGTGTTCATTGTTTTGTAGTAAGCGAAAACCTCGCTCGCTCCCGCGTGTGAGACAACTGTGATAGCTTCAGCGTTTACCGCCCGCAATATCTTGCTTGTTCGATCGGCCTTAGTCGAAATGAAGAATGTAAAATTCTGCCTGTATGTTTAATATGCACTGTGTTATAGTAAATTGACCTTAATGACCTGCATTCTCATGTTTGGATGGAGGGTCATGCATGGACATACAGATGGTTGTCTTCTGCACTACTAATTTGTTCTAGGTATATTTACAAGCCTCGCGGGCTTCTGCTAGGTATCAGACAAAGCACGGCTGTTGAATATTGCACATTGACTTGATACAGTGTCTTCAACTACTGGTTCTTCTGATCTGAGTAGTATGAAGAGATCAAGAAAAATGTGTTTTCATATTAGAGTCTGCAATGTTTGAATTGCTTTGCATGTTTACCATCTTGTTGTGATTAGTGCACTAAAAATAACCTGTTGTTACTCTTAATAGCTTTTTGCCTTTCCAGTTGCTTTGAATTCTGCCCCCTAAGGCTCCACGAACCAGCACTCTTGCCCTGCTGCCAGCAGCCATTGGTCATCCATTCCCTTGTACGAAATAAATTTGATCTAGAAGCTTCTGCATCTTGAATCTTTTTTCTACTTGCAGATTTGCTGCTTCAAAGCAGCTGCTTAGTCTGCGGCATGAATCAATCGTAAAAAATAGGCTTTGCATATAATGTGCGCATGTGAACATTTGAAATGCATTTAAATCTACGTTTTTGCACCGCACATATCGAAAACCTGCTGCTGCTGTGAACGACGGTTAGTAATAAATGATACTCTGTTAACGGCTACTGACATAACTGCAGGCACGATATTTGTATTGGCGATGATCATTAATCGGCTGGTTTCGGCAGCCAATATGCGCTCACATAATTGTACACCTTACGGGTGTGAAGTTTTCTTGAAACACCCTTCGAAACATTTCTTGCCTTCCGGCATCGGCGAGAAAACGTCATATGCATGCTGAAAAACATTGCACCGCTTTTTGTTGCAAGGTATTGCGCGTTTGCACACTTACTTTTGAGCCGTACGTTCGTGCGTGTGCGTGTATACGTGTATATACAGGGTCTTCAAAATTAACCTTTACGGAATTTTTAGAAATGGCCAGCGGCAGGTAGCATAATTGTTATCATTGAGATGGTTATTCGATGAGGCGGACATTAGTATTACGAGAAATCGAAACACGTATTCAACTAATGAACAAAAATTGACTAATGAACTTCATCGTTAATTATACTTGAAGACACACATTGCAATTTACGAATTGTAGCCGGCGAGTTAGCAAGACGCATTCACTTGAAATTAATTTCCAGGATGACACCAGTTTCGAGATATTTCCCAAAGTGTGGGACGATCGAATTACAAGGGCGTTCCAGTTACTTTTGTGCTTCGATGTATAAAACAGAATTTTGGTAAAAAGTAAGTGGAACAACAGTGCATTTTTACGGCGATTTTGATGGCACGTATCTCCAAACTAGCGTCATTCTGGAAATTCATTTCCAGTGGATGCGTTTTGCTAACTCAACGGCTACAATTAGTAATTTGCAATATGTGTTTTAAAGTAACTAAGATGTTAATTAGGGAATCTTTGTTAATTACATGAATATGTGTTTCCATTCCCCGTGCTACTAATGTCACCTCATCGAATATACCAGCTCAATGATAACAATTACGCTACCTGTCACAGGACATTTCTTAAAATTCCGTAAAACTTATTTTTGAACACCCGGTAAACTTTCCGGCTACGCCAACGGTTCGAACACAGCCTGGATTGAAAAGTGCCATCTTGATCAGCGCTTGCGAACAATTTCTGCATGTAGCCCGCGACCAGCAGAGAAAAAATATGTCACAGTTTCGCCCTAAGGGCGAAGCAATGAATGCGATAGCAACACAGCAATGTCATACGAAGTAAGGTGAGTGGCTTTGGTAGCAATATGAATTGTAGTAAACATTAGCTGATTAAGTAAGCAGGTGTGCTGCGGCGTAAGTAGACCGACATGAAGAGAGACTCGATGACCACGAAAAGGTGTTGATGAGAAGCGCTTCCCGTGGGCAGCGCGTGCGAAGGGACACACCGGTAGTGCTGCACTGCCGATGTGTAGCGTGCGTTGCGTGCGATGTGTAGCGTGCGATGTGTAGCGTACTGCACTGCGATGTGTAGCGTGCGTTGGAAAATGTGGGCCGACTATTACTAACTGAATGAACAAGCGTGGTGTGAGCGCGCGCAAACAAACATGAATAGATCACACTGAATGACTGCAGACAACGACTGTCAAAACGCTGGCAGCGAGCCCATACGCCGCAGCGCGTATGACAGCGATAGACCGCACGTACCTTCGCCCGCGGGCGAAGGTACGTGCGGTCTATCGCTTCAACGGAAACTGAGCGGCGAATGCACGGCGCATAAAGGTCAGAGCCGTGTGGAGATAAGAGACGGTGCGGACGAGTGACGAGCGCGGTTGTTGGCAGAGTATAAGTGCGCCCCCCCCCCCCCCCCGCGCTCCCTCCGGCGCTGGCTTCCCGCTTCCTTGCGGGAATTGGTGATTGGTGATTGGTGATTGAGTGCGTTCGCTCTCCGTGATAGCGCGCGTCCCCGCACGCTTCCGCTCGGGCGTACGGCGCGCGGCGAAGATTTTATCTATAAGGAACCTCACGGCGACGGCGACGACGACGGCGACGGCAGAAATCCGGTAGAAGTGTCCATATAATTGCTATCGCAATAAAAGCAAATGAAACACCGCGCGGCATTTGCTTCCTGCGCGCACGATGAGTGGCTTCACTGCATAGCTGGAACATAACTGCACAAAGGATGGGCATTCAAGGAAGAGAAGTACATTCGCCGCATTGAATGCTGCATTCATCAGCACTCGTCCGGATGCGAGCTACAAATGCTGAGAAGCATCTGCCTTTGCTCGATGAAGCCCGGTCATTACAGACAGGTAGCAGCACTTCGTAAAGACGGCCAAACTTTTTTAAAGCTTCCTTCTGTACGCACGCGACAGTGCTGATGGTGTCCCCCTTCGTAGTCAATAAACCCGCGCATTTCGCCTACAGTGCGCACGTGCCATGCAGGTATGGCAGCCGTCACTTCGCGCTTTATATGTGAATGCAAATGCAGTAAAGCAAAAAGGAAGCCCTTATCTGTCCCACAGTGGTCGCTGCAAACGCGCGAGTTGGCTGTCGGCTGCCACGCAGACCCGTCAACATTCACACGGCACCTTGCCTGCACCCACTTTGCCTTTTTGCCTGCATTTACCGATACCATAGGGAATCTGAAAAATCTTATATTTCCTGGCTTTTTAAGGAGTTGAAGCATCGCACGGTGGCGCACTGCTGGGGCATCTAGCCAGCGCTTTCAGCATGCACGGCAAAGGCGTAGTATACCCGACGACTACGTAGCAACGAAAGAACGGGCGAGGGAACCAGGCGCACGGACGCACTGGCTCTACTGGCGATCCACCAAAAAAACATGGCGGCCGCATGCTTCCCGCATTGTATTGAGCGCGCATGCGCAGAGACCCCCCATAAAAAGGTCCATTCGCCCCATCTAACACTACGCACTGCTTTCGTTCGCTCAGATATGCCGTTATCCATGTCAGCAACTTTGTCGGCATGTTAAGGGCAGATAACTTCTGTATTACGAGATTATGTGACACAGAATCAAACGCTTTTCTGAAGTCTCAAAATGTACAATGCACTCGATTACCACGCAATATCGTGAGTAAATTCTATTAATTGTGTGTCGCATAAATATCCACTTCTGAATGCATGTTGAGTCCTGTAGAAAAAATTATTGCTTTGAAGATTATCAATTAAGTTGGTGTAGAGTATATGCTGAAATGTTTTGTAGATTATGTTTGTTAGTGAAATAGGCCTTAGTTGCAGGTGTTTGCTTTATTTCCAGTTGTGTGTACGGGATCTACGTTTGCCCGCTTCCAGTCAAGAAGTAGTTCACTCTGTTCAACGGACTTTGTGAACAACGTTGTCAAATAAGGCGAAACCGAAGAAGCGCAGTTCTTTAAGACATGATTGCAAACTTTGTCTGGGCCAGGGGCAGAAGCTACTATGACATTCTGTAGTATTAAATTAACACCATGTTCTGTAAAGGTTATGTCATTCATTTGCGCAAAATTGGAAGACTATGGTACCTCTATAATCGTATCGGTTGGTTTTGAGAACACTGATTAGAAGTATGAATCAAAATGTTCTGCCTTTCTTTCACGATTTCCAGCATAGTTCATTCCATCGATTACACCCGGAATCGTGCTTTTGGTGCATTCTTTTTCTTTTTATATTTCCAAACTTCATTTGCATTTAGGCTGACTTTTTCATAAAGGTTACGCATGTACAAGCTTTGTACCCTCCCTGTTTCTTTAGTAACAATCTTGTTTTGCTCTTTCAACTTGAAATGAAGTATTAGGCTCGGTGACTGGTAGTACCTACGGAATAGGCGACGTCTTTTGTTTATCAAACCCCGAAGTTTCTTGTTCATCCACTACTTATCGCTTCGGCGCTTTGCCGAAATGATGTGGTTTGGGATGAACGTCTGAATTAGCGACAACAATTTTGCTTTAAAAACATTCCATGTGGTGTTGATATCAAGGAATGTGCAAAGCCACAGGAATTCTGGGGAAAATGCACCAAGCGCATGCGAAATGGAGCAATACTCACCGCGTTCGTAAAAAAAAAATTACGTGGTTGAAGAATGCAACCACGCGCTGCAGCAATGGATAATTTTGCCATAAGTACTTCGTGGTCACATATGCCCGGATCTGTGATAGCTGGAAACACAAGATCACGATCGTTCGATGAAGGTGGATCTAGGACATTTGCACTGCCCGATGCCATTCTTGTTGGCGTGTGTACAAACTGAAACAGGGAATGAGCATCGATGAATTCACGAAAGGCGGTGTACAGGAGAGATGTGGTGGTAAACTTCGGCAGGAAATCCCTCCATTCAATATTTGGAAGGTTGAAATCCCCTCCGAGGAGGAGGAGATATGTGGCATCTAAAATTAGTAAAATATTATTCATTTCAAATATAGACTCGGCATTGCTCATTCCAGGTGGTCTGTAAAACGCACCAAAAGCCAAAGACAACCATTTTTCAGTGACACTTTGCAACAAACTTTTTCGTATAAGTCGTTGCTCACACTAATGCTAGTACTTTTGAGGCTGTCGTGAACCAGAACACACACGCCCCCGCCATGTGGGTTGCGGTCTCTGCGATACACATAGTACTGAGGGGGAAATACTTCGCAATCGCTTATTGAACTGTCTAACCACGATTCCGTACCTATCACAACGTGCGGTGAGGTCATTTCTAGCAATTAATGGAATTTATTTACCTTATTTTTCAGGCGACGGCAATTTACAGTTATGCATACCAGATCCTTCGTACTACTTGCTTTCTTCCTGACCGATTCCTTTGGTGGCTATTGAGATACCCTGGTCACTGAATTTGTTGCATAATTATATACGAACGTTTGTTTCTCCATCGTAAGCTTGTTAAAACGTAGCTTAAGTTGTCCTCCACGGGCGAAAGATGCCAGCTGTTTGCTTTCAAAGTGAATGCGTCGGGAAAAGTCTTCACCTATACTGAAATCTGTACATTTAAGCGTTGTACAAGCGGAGAGTATGCGTTGCTTATCTTCGAAAGATAACAGCTTAACTATTATTCGTCGCGTTTTCTCAGATGCGCAACTACCCAGCCGATGGCTCCTTTCTACAGAGCTAGGATCAATTTGTAGTCCGAGTTTCTCAGAGCAAAAAGCAATTATCTTTTGTTCGGAATCAGACCAAAGCTTTTGTTGGCTATCTTCGAAGCCATAGAAGATCAAGTTATTTCTTCAAGACGTATTATCACGGTCGTCATGCAATGACTGGAGTGTCGTACACGTGGACGAAAGTTTATCGCTGCCAGCGACAAGGCCTTTAACCTAATCTTTTAGCGGGAGTACTGACGCCACGCTATATTCAACGCATTAGATTTTTGCTGTTAGTTCAGTTATCTTGTGTTTAAGGGTCTCTCGAATGGAGTGAATTTTATTGAAAAGTTCAAACTGCGTTTGCTGGATTGTGGGTATAGTCAAAATTATGCCGAACATTTGCTTTTCTTGCTCTGGTGTAAGGGCCCTGGGTTTTCCTCGACGTCACCGGCTAGCAACAATATTTTCTGAGCCAGGTACATTTATTTTAGGCACTCCACTGTCATGCACGACATTCGATACAAACGCAAAACATGTATGGTGGGATCCGGGGCCGATTTTAAAATAATTTTTCGTTAACAAAGCGATATGAAAAACCAACCTGAAAAAAAAAAACACGGCGTAAGCGTCCAGCTGCCATGTCGGTTCCGGATCCCGAAGTGGTTCACAAAAGCGAGCCTTATGTAGCCCACAACTCTCCAGGGTTGTCCAGTGTTGCCAGTCGATGCATTTATTGAGGAGCGTTGTTAGCGCTGTCGTGTGTAATGGTGACCGGTCGTACATGTAAGCTGGGCAGATTCACCGACGGAAAAAACGCCCTCCGAAAGAAAGCACGTTTTCGATACGCTGCCTTCAAGAACGGTAGTTATCTGCAGCAACTGAAGAAAAAGACGGCGTAAGCGTCCAGCTGCCATGTTAGCGCCGGATCCCGAAGTGGTTTGCGAAAAGCGAGCCTAGTTTATGTAGCCCACTACTCTCCAGGGTTGTCCAGGGTAGCCAGTCGATGCATTTGGTGAGCAGGGTTGGTAGCGCTGTCGTGTCGAACGGTGGCCGGTCACACAAGTAAGCCGGGCCAATTTCATCGCCGAAACAAACACCCTCCGGAAGGAAGCACTTTTCCGATACGATGCCTTGAAGAACGGTAATTATCTGCAGCACCTGAAGAAAAAGATGGCGAAGAAGATATATATATATATATATATATATATATATATATATAAAGCGTTATTTTCACCGAGACCTAAGCTTTCAATGAACCGAAGGGCCAGCTACCTGAACTCCCCACGTCCCGCGGACCGCGTCCCGACAGAGCAGCCATCATATTCCGTGGCCCTCTCGCGCAACACCAAGTCTTCAAACAGCCCACCACCAAATGATGAAGACTGTGGACCCAAACGGACGTTCGTCTGGTTGACCTCCCTGCATTTCCTCTCTTCGTTTTCTCTCTATCTCTCTGTGGACCCAACCAGTTTCCACGGCGACAAATAGACAACGGAACCCCAGCAACAAGACTGCGACCTAGACCCCAATCGGCAACGCAGAACACCGTTCGCACCAATTCCCGGAAGGCTAGGCGAAAGGAAAACAACCTAGAAACTGAGTAGGTGAGCCTTGCGTCCACAAGGCGAACACTTATAGTACATCTGCCGCCTTTTTGAAGCTTAGGAAAGCGGTGGGAAAGCGCATCCGAAACGAACTACGCACGTAACCACTCTTAGTTCATACTTCGCGGCTCGCGTTCCACGTAGGGGACTCAGCCTTACAGTAAAAGCAGCCGCCAGTCAAATGTCCGATAAGAATACTGCTCAATGCCATGAAACCCTTAGAACAACCTCTTTAGATCTTACCCGTATTATTCACAATCACTATCAGCACGCTTTTAAGGACTCGCTAAATACCGAATGACAATTGTGCACTAGTGGTGACTTCAGCACGCACGAAATCGCCGAGTTAGAAACTTATAAATTAAAAAAGCTAAGTGAGATTCACGAAAAAAAATTTAAAAAGTTGCTCCGTGACGGCGTGGACCGCTCGTTGTTTCCAAGGCATGTAATAACGGCGGTGCCGATAAAATCTTTTCCTAGGCTTGAGCACAGCTCTACGCCTCTTTCTAACCTGGTTAATCACTCCCATATGAGCCTAACTGGGGATAAACTTCGCATTTTATCACAGGGCCTAACCTTTTGTAGTGCAACTGGCGGATAGGACGACTTTAGATTGGCTAAAGATTTGGGCAACTTTCCACGCAACATGCGCCTACGGGAATATTTCCACGACCGCCTATCCCCTTCTGACACGCCACCAGTTATGGTTTCTAGCAACCGTTGGACTCCTCCGGCCCAGCGTGATTAATGCCTAGCCATGTATATTGCCGCCGTCCAACGTGACATCATTAAAGCTTATAAAACCAAAATTCATTAGCCTAAATATTTCATTAGAAGAAAGGAAAGCTATAACGTCATTGACTAAACGCAGTGATATTGTGATAAAACCAGCGGACAAAGGTGGTGCCGTAGTAATCATGAGCAAAGCGGACTGTATAAGCAAAGCCGAGACACAACTAAATGATCAGACTTTCTATAAGCGCCTAGACGGTAATCCTACCACAAATTTTAAAGCAATAGTCCAAGATACCAATAAAGGTCTCGTAAAAGCGAAGCGATTAAGGCATAACGTAGTAGGTTCACTCGTCTCACTCAGTCTCATCCCGGGCAGGTTCTACTTGCTGCCTAAAATACACAAAAAAACTCTCCCGGATGCCCTATTGTTCCGGGCATTGGCGCTGTCACGGAGCAACTTTCGCGCTACGTTGATGTAATAATCAGCAGCCCTCCAGGTACCATCTCATCATGTCTTAAAGATACGAATCATTTTTTGTTGGACATCGATGACCTCCTTATACCAGAGAATTCCCTGCTCGTTACATTAGATGTGGTTTCACTCTATACAAACATCCCCCACAGTGATGGCGTTCAGGCAGTTGTTCATGGCTATGACAGATCGTCTGATGATAAAAAAACCCTTGGTAGTGACACACTGTCTACATTATTGAAATTAATTTTACAGCTGAATAATTTTGAATTTGACGGTTCGCATTACCTTCAAATAAGCGGCACATCAATTAATGGGCACTCGCATTGGACCTAATTATGCTAGCATTTTTATGTCTGTTCTGGAGCATGACTTTCTTGGCAAACGCGAACTAAAACCTCTTTATTATAAGCGATTTAAAGATGACATTTTACCGATCTGACCTCATGGTGAAAATGAACTGTTATCGTTTATAGCCGATTTTAATACCGCCCACCAATCCATTTCATTTTCGCATGAATACTCTCGTTCTACGATTAAGTTACTGGACGTTCCAGTTTCATAATCTAACAACAAACTAACCTCTAAACTTTACAGAAAAGCAACGGACAGGCATCGTTATCATCACTTTAAATGTTCTCACGCAAAACACGGGAAAACCAGTATACCATATAGTCAGGCGCTCCGCTTTAAAAAGCTTTGCTTGGAACAGTCAGACTATTATGAAAACGGTGAACCACTTCAAGAGGCTTTATTCTAGCAGAAATACCCAAGTCATATTGTGGATGATGCCGTTAAAAGGGCCGACGCACTGAGTCGGAAGGATTTGTTCCGCGCAAAAAAAGCAATCGTCCAATCAGACACAAAGTACCCTCCTTCTAACGCACTCAGCAACGGTTCCAAATGTCTCGTCAGTCCTTAAAGACATCTCAATAGACTTGCACTGAGTAATCACCTTAAGGTTATCTTTCCAGAACCACCTCGGGTAGGCCTCAGACGGTCTAGTAATCTGCATGACATCTTAACGTCATGTAAAACGAGGATTCCTGAGACTGCGGATTGCCAACCTTGCAAGAAAACACGGTGCAAGGTTTGTGCACGCATGACGACATCATCTATTGCCAAAAGCACTGCCTCCGATTTCCACATGGAAATTAAAGGTAATTTTACGTGTGACACTGACAACTGTATCTATTTGCTAGAATGTTCTGTTTGCGAATTACAGTACGTTGGACAAACTGAAAAGCCGTTCAGGTATCACTTTAACAACGATAAATGCCAAGCTGCTACTCTCCCTGATCTTTCACCATCAAAACACGTGCGCATTCCGGGCCACTCGTTTGATAAAATCAACGCAACAATCCTTCAATCTGGTTTTCATTCCCACCACGAGAGAGAGCTTCGAGAATCCTATCTAATTCATAAATTTAAAGCGGTTACTTGTGGAATCAATGAAAGTGCTGGTAAACATTCCTTTTGATCCGTTTAGTGTGCTAACACCTTGCAAGTTTCGTGGCCCCTTATTATTTCACATGTACTTTTATCCCTATATATTTGGTTTCTTTGATGTCAAAAGGCGTGCACCTGCATTTCTAGCTATCATTCTTCCCTACTTTTCTATTTCTTTATTTATTTACACATTTGATTGTGCGGCTGAAACGTCAGTAAAGTCGTGTTATTGTATTTGTTTTCTTTTTTACGACGTTCTCCTTCTCTTTGAACTATATATTATATATATGTACATGCATTTCGTAACGGCTATAAACACATTATATACGGCATGTTTAGGAAGTGATATGCATCTTTCCGCCGCATTAATTCAAAATTATGTTGATGTTTATTACTTAACCATGTCATATAATCTTTCATTCACATTATATATTTTTTTCACACATTCATAGACTTTGCATAAAAAACTGTCAGCCCTTCCACTGGGGTGGAGATGGAAGACCAGCGAAGCTGTACTATGGAGGGAATTGTGTATTTCCAATTATGACTATTAGGATGTGAGGGTGTAATTGGTTATTTGAACTATTAAAGAACGAGAAATATATGGGATCTGGTGGTTTTCATTTATTTAGTGACCACAGAGACCATGGCCTTATGGTCGCTACGGTACACTGCCATAGGGTGTACGGCAAAGGTTGGCACGTTCTTCATAAACACGTCACCAATGCCGCGCGCGTTCGCTGCGAACACGGACAAAACGCCGCCGCCGTCGATAACAGTTCTACGCGTTGCTGGTGCTGCTACATGTATAAGTTTACACAGCTCCTCAGAATTTTGAGATTGACAGTCCGTAAATAAATGTCATGAAACAAAACACCGGCAGCGCATGCCTTTTTATGTTAAATCTTCTCATACTGTTATTGAGTCACCAGTTCCCCTTGCGCCCTGTCACAAGATACGCATTTGGCGCCGCAGCTAAACGCCGCCTCCTCTCCCTTCCCCCCACGGCCTTTCGCGCGACGGAATAAGTCGCGTTTGCTGTCTGCCGCGCGTTCGCTCCCCGTGAAAGCGTGCGTCCGTCGCGCGCTTTCACTCGCACATACAGCATACGGCCAATGAGAGTTTTTTTTTCTATATGCGGACATGACCATCGGAGACTGAGCCCGTAACAGCTTCGCTGTAAAGCACCTGTCCGCGAACACAAAGGATACCACGTGTGCAAAGAATGCAAGAGATCGCATTTCGTTCAACTCAGAGGTTAGTGGAGGTCACAGTGCAGGCGTCCTACGGTCAGGTGAGGGTGCATTGACCGTCTTTGTGGTCAGATGCTCTCCTGGCCGCAGCGACCCCTCGCATGCTTTTACAGCGTAAGCTGTTATGGATTCATTCCAATAGCCGTTTCGGGTCGAGATGATACCGCCGCCGTCGCCCCGTAGCCGCTATCGCATGCGAAAAGAAGTACCCGCTCTCCACCGGGATCCAGCCCAGGCCCGCTGCGTGGGAGTCGGATACTCTACCACTGAGGCACGCAAGCGTTTGCTATCCGAGAGCGGTAAAATGTACTATAAACGCGCCCTATGCAGGCGCGCAGGCGCAGATGACGAGATGCGATGCAGATGCGGAACGCAAACAACAAGGTACACCTGGCAGCGCAGCTTCCATAGAAGCCCATACCTTCAATACATGGCGGATTATCAGCGGTTCATGAGGCTTAGCGCCATCTATGTGAGGAGGGAACACTTCCGGCGGAAGAAAAAATAATTTGACGTCATATCCATTACAACAGAAATGACGTCATTTTGTTCTCATAGGCGCGAAATTTGTTTTCGGAGGCCTGCCATTAGAGCTGTATATTCAAATGCCCCGCCATTCGACTTGATGGGCGTTCCGAGCTTTCAGCGCGGAAAGCGATGCAGGAAAATGTCAGCCGTACGGGTGTCGAAATCGCATCGCTGCACAGAACATACTTTCTTTGAAGGCCGACGAACGCTTTGGGCGTAAATTGCGTGGAGTGCTCGTCCTTTCGTCGGACGCCAAACCCGTCGGCCAGCGCTGTCGCAAGAAAACAACTAAAGTAAACAAGTATCTGACAGTCACAACTCACTACTTTTGACTGCACAGGTTAAGAAACAATAAAACTACCCGCGTCACCTAATTCATACAAACGTCGACATGCAAAACAACACAACATGTGAGGGGGCGTATTGCAACAGGTGAACTGTTGCAATACGCCCAACAGCCTTTCCACGCACTAGCTGCATTGCATTGCAAGTGATAGCGGCGTCAACGCCCGCCGCTATCGATGGGCGCTCTCACGGTGGGCGCTGAAAAAAAGGTATTTATTGATAATGATCAAGTAAAATCGAGTTGTAGCTTCTTTTCTCGCCTTGCGTATATAAAATGTATTGGGAATTTTATTTTCGTTGAATGAATCGAACTGCGTCTCGCTTTAATTAAAAAATACTTTTTTTCTTTCCCTGTGTTTATTTATTTCCTCCAAACATAGTCGCGCTTCAATCGCTGCTCGCATAACCAACGTTTATAGGCTGTGTTCCAATTCTTTCCATCATCGTAGACAGTCTACTTTGACGTCTACGAAGACTGCCAAGACAGCTTCGAGGCCAAGTAATGGAACGCGTTTCGAGCCGTCTGGAAGACGCTTCTACGACGTGACGCCACCTCGCGGCGACAAAAAGTTGAGAAAAGCACACATTAGTTCTGTATTTTAAGTATTTTCGCCTGCGAACCTATAAAAAACATGATGTGACTTACATTTAGGGTATAGAAAAGCGTGTCTACGTTTTTGTGTGCGCAGACAACCTTCCCGTCGAGTTTCTACGTTCTGTTCAGTCGCCATCTTGTTTAGACCGGAAAGTAGCCTGCATCGTTCTTGACTTCGACGCTATCTTCACGATGCTGTCTACTTTGACATCTTCGTGAAAATTGGAACGAGACTTAAGATGGCCGCCGTCCGCTTAGCTGTCTATTTAGCCGTCTAAGGCGAGTATTGGAACACACCCTTAGATACTTTTTGAAAAAGTATCTATAAACGTTGCCCATATTCATCCTTGCTGATGTCGGTGACTATTGGTTCTGAACAATGAGGATTTAAAAAAATGCTTTTTTAATCCTCCTTGGTTCTGAACCGCTTTTCGGCCGAAGCTTCGCGACCTATGGGGATCGACCTTGCAAACAACGCGGTCCCAAGCCTCCACCGGTATGGTGGATCTATCTAGTTTAAGCACTGGCAAACACAACCTTTCAAACACTGTAAATTTTGCTGCCGCCTTAACTAGATGGCGCTAACATAATGACGGACGTAGGGAGCGTATACTGCAACGCTGTTTTAGGGTGGTGACAGCCTTTGTAAGGGTACTTGCCACCGCCAGCTAAATTGGCGGGTAAAATTTCCCGCCGAATATAGCATGTGGCAATCAAAATGGCGAAAAGACCAGCCGACAGACCACGTTTCCCGCACCCGTTGGTACCGTGAAACTAATTCATTTTTTTAAAGTAAACTTTAGCCTCAGCAGCCAGAGACCCATAACGTGTCTGAGAGCAGTGCATGGTACGTCTACGATTCAGTTAAACAGGCTTGTAAGCACAGTTTTTATTACAGCACAACTCGAAAAACACCCTTTATATTGTGTGTACAAGGGGAAGGCAACGACAATGTTTAATGCAGTTCACATTCTTGGCGTGAGAAAATACTACCACGAGCTCGCCACCGTTCCTTATAACTTGTTAGCTTTGTATGCTATTGAAAAAAAATAAGTTTGATGCGTTAAAATAAAAGGAACGGACAACTAGTATATTAAAGATGTATGCAGGTTTCGTGTTCGCATTGCTGCAAACTAAATTAAAGATATTTATTAGATCGTGTGCCAAAATGTGTACATCGGAGCATGACAAAAAGAATGCAGAGATACGCTGTAGCAGGGATGCGCCGCGACTTCTAGTGAAATTGAGAATCGAAATGGCTACTCACCAAATTTGGCGGGAAATAGCGCTCAAAATTTTGGAGTTGTCACCACCCTAAAACAGCGCTTGCATGTAATCTCCCTAGACGGACGCTCCGGATCACGTTGATTGCGCTAGATTGGGTGCGTTGCAATGGAAGCGAATGTGACAGCCGTAGTTGCATTGTCCGCTGCTTGGCTGGACCGAATGGTGCTAGCAATCGGCGATGGAACGCGTCGGCTTGCACGCGCGACGGCGTCCCAAGCGCGTTCCTGATGCATTCACTCAAATTACTAGGTAGTATTGTCGAAACACTCGTCTAGCTTATACGCTGTGACTGTGCTGCGTGTGCCGCGCAGGCCTGGCATTATTTTTGTTATTGTTTTCATAATGCCACTGTATGCACGCGCAACTTTGTAGCCCTTTATAGCACCAATGTATATGCCCGTCGTTTTTGATGACTTTGACATGAGTCATTGTACGTGTTAGCATTCATAACGCCACTAAATCTGCGCGCGCCTGTGGTCATAGGCTAACCACGTTTTTCGAGCTTGTGTTCACGGCGTTGTTGTATTCACGTTTTGTTCATGCAAGTGTCCATTCACTTTTTTGTTGTATTCCTTTATTTATTTTCTATTTATTATTTATTTATTTATTATATATTCCTCATATATTTTTTGCACTCGTACAGAGAAAGCGTATAAATTAAGCGATGTGTGCTTGCAATCGCACTCCTGATGAAGGCTGGATTATCGCCGAAACGTCAGTAAAGTCCTATTATATGTTTTTCCTACTTACTTCTACTTTGTGAACTATTTATGTGCCGGCTCATGTGATTCTTTGCTTCACTGATATATATATATATATATATATATATATATATATATATATGAGAGTTTTATTGGACGATACATTCCTTCAAGTACGCTGCGAGTAAGAACGGCGAGGCAGCGTGAAGCACAGTCTCGAAAGACCCCAGTGACCAGCAGCGCGAGCAGGGCGAGCCAAGTTTTGGCGATGCTGCTGGATGGAGGCGCGTCGTCTTCACAATCGCGCCCGCACATAAAGCGCCACCGTGCCTCCAACCTATGAGGGGGAGGCAGAGGATTATAGTAGGGCTTGACACGCACCACGTGGACGAGGTCACGTCCGCGCCTGGCACATGTTGTCAGACGGAGAAAGTGGCTCAATGACGTTCCCTCCAAGGTGGAGTAATGTCCTTCGCAGTATAGGACGTATGTCGAGGAAAGCCCAGGAGGTTTGCAAAGAACAGCCAGCCATACAAAATACCCTGGGGCATAAGTAGGATCTGGAAGTGAGTAGGCGCGGCTTTACTTCTGGCGGTGTTGATCTTGTGACGTAAAGGTACGTGCGCGTGAGCTGGCGGCACTCCTCGGCTTGTCGGGCAACTTCGTACACAGGTGAGCACTCGGATGCGTCAGGACGGTATGGGAGGAGACTATCGAAGGTATGCGAAGGCTCGCGTTCATACAGAAGGAATAAAGGTGAAATTCCCGTAGCTAGCTTGTATCGCTGTCTTGTATGCAAGCGTTACAAAAGGAAGAACTCGGTCCCAGTTACCATGATCAGATGCCACGTACGTCGGGAGCATATCACCGAGAGTGTGGTTAAACCATCCTGTGAGCCCGTTAGGCTGTGGGTGGTATGCCGTGCTCGTTCGATGAATAATGCGGTATTCCCAAAGCCGAGCTTCGACGACTTCGCGAGAGGAAAGCGCGACCTCTATGACTAAGGAGTTCTCGAGGTGTGTCATGTCGAAGGAGGAAGCGAGGTAGGATGAAAGAGGCTACATCCGCACTGTAGCATTTGGTAAAGCAGCAGTTTCGGCGTAGCGTGTCAAATGGTCTACAGCATCCACCCAATGCCATCGGCTGTCATTGGAAGCGGGTCGTAGAGGTCAACGCCGACGCGATTAGATGATTTGACAGGGCACTGAAGCGGCTGCAAGGCGCCAAACGCGCGTAAAGGTGGTGATTTGCGACTGTTGACAGTCAGAGCAGCACTGAACAAGCTTTCTTACTAAGCCTACATTCCGCGACAGTTGTTGCGATGGCTAATGCCGTTCGTATGCCTCAAATACTCCGCCGTGGCCACATTGCAGAAGGTCGTGAAAAGAGGCACAGATTTGTGATCTTAAGCTGCGGGAAATGACCACTATAGCCATCTACGGCCTTTGGGAGCGTTGTTTCCTCGGTGGAGCAGCTGATCACTAATGGCGAAATTAACAGCTTGGCGTCGGAAGGGATCGGGATACAGGGATGGTCGATCATCGATGAGAGATAGGCGAAATAAGAAGCGATCCACAGGTCACGGAGTTGTTCGGTGCCCATTGAGTCACGCTCGAGAGTGTACATGGAGTGTGTGCAAGTGGTTCCATAGGCCGAGTCTGAAGGAAAAGGTGAACGGGACATGGCGTCTGCATCATAGAGCTTGCTTCCGCAGCGGTAGACGACGCGAATAGCGTACTCCTGCATTCGGAGTGGCCAGCGTGCTAGGCGGACCAGATGGATTTTTCAACGTGGCGAGCCAACAAAGCGCATGGTGATCCGTTACTCGGTCGAATGGGTGGCCGTATAAGGGTGGGCATGAACATTCCAAGTGCCCATACTAGAACCAAGAACTCATTTTCAGTCACGCTGTAATTGGCTTCTGCTTTTGTCAGCGTGCGACTTGCATAGGCGACCACGTATTCGGAGTAGTCAGGCTTTCGTTGCATGAGGATGGCGCCAAGACCGACCGCACCTGCGTCTATATATACTTCAGTTACAGCTATCGGGTCCAAATGGCAAAGAATAGGCGATAAGTAAGAAGATGAGCCAGCGTAGCAAATACGACGACGCATGCAAGGGACCAGGAGGACAGGTCAGCGCCACCACGTAGGAGCTGGGACAAGGGCGACATGATCGATGCAAAATTGCGAACAGAGCGCCAGAAATATGAGCGTAGGCCCACAAAACTGCGAAGTTCTTTCATAGTAGTAGGCTTCTGAAACTCAGGGACTGCCCGAAGTACGAAGCTATGCAGGGTCGGTGTAGAACACCGTGCTTGGACACGGTGTGGCATAATAAGATGGCCAACTTCCGCGCAGCGAAGCGGCACTTCTTGAGTTTGAGTTGTAGGCTAGCGTTGGTAAGACAGAACAAGACATGTCTAAGGCGAAGTAGGTGGGTCGGAAATTCAGGAGAGATTACCACGACATCGTCAAGGTGACAGCCACGTAGACCCTTTCAGTCAACGCAAAATCGAATAGACCAGACCTTCTTGCGAACGTTAACGACAGGATATGCCCGGAGACTGTAGGATATCTTCGACTTGGTCATTAATGACGCGACGCTCTTCGGCAGAGACGCAGTAAGCTTTTGACACAACCGCTGGTGTAAAGCTGGGCCAATGTAGTCCTGCACTTCCAATGTGTGGCCCAGTTGCGGCTGAAAATCATCTCACCTTTTTCATATGCATAATTGAGCTTGCATTTCGGCATAGCTTGTGAACATGGTCGTGCATAAAAAAAGGTATTGCATTACATTAAAGTCGTGACTTGTGCGGTTAAATGTAAATATTGCATAAGATTACACGTTGCACGGGATAAAAATAAAGTCACTTGTGCCCATCACGTTCAGTTGTGTAGTATTTGATTAACGACTTCACGAAAGCTCTGTTTCACATTGATCCCTAAACGGGTGTTCCAAATCCATAATTTTTAAGCAACATGGGCAGACTGACCTTGTCGTTTGATGCTCACCTCTGTTATGGCTCAAATCTGAAAAATGTTTTGCGAGAAAATTGCGCCAGAACCCATCTCACGATTTAGCGATCATAATTTGTAGAAATTTGATATTCTGGTGCCTTGTTTGTTTCAGGTAAATCAACTAAACAGATTAGAGACTATGGTAAGGCAAAATATGGGGAAATTAACACTGAATTTACCACATTTTTCAATGAGGTATTTTTCCCACTATGAAACCAACAATCTACCGAAGATAACTGGTTGCTTTTCAAACACAAACTGTCTGCGCTGATACATAAGGACGTTCCTCTCCTTACATTATCTAATGTTAAAACTAATCCATGGTACAATGAGGCCCTACAACGATTACGGAATAAAAAGAAGCGCCTGCACAGAAAGCTAAATCTGCTTTCTCTTTGCCTTTGTTGGATTAGTATAAACAGTGTCTCAAAACATACTGCTGTCCAATTACCACTGCCAAAAACAAATATTTTACTCGCGATCTTCCGTCGCTATTGCAAACTAATCCAAGGAAGTTCTGGCAAGTTATATCTCCTGAATATAAACAAGACCCCATGTCACTTCACAATACTTATGGCTCACCGCTAACTGACACTGAATGTCCCACTGCGTTTTAAGCCCAGACCACACGTACGCTTGCGCACGAGCGCAAGCTCGTGTCTGCGCGCGTTGCGCCTGCCGCATCTAGCGAGGAATGGCGGTTTGCATCCACAAATACGCGCGACAGCGCGCGCTCACTGGCCTCGCTCGTTGACGCCTTGGCAGACGCCACATCGTACTTTATTATTGACAGTGTTTCAAAATGCTTCGATATCTGTAAAGGTAATTGTTATATATTTAGAGCTGTTAGATCAGCACAAAAAGTGACGAAGAAGCACTTTCTTGCATCATGGTATAAATCTGCTTCACTGAGAGTTGAATGAACCGCGACGTAGCTGCGTAGCCAGGCGCGCCGACGCGCTCCGTTCTGTTATCGCCCAAGCGCGCGATAACAGAGAGGAGCTGCTCGCTGAGATCGCACCGCGTTTTGACGCGTACGAGCCGTGCCGCACCGTCTGCGCATGCGTAGGCGCGTGGACGCGAGCTTGGGCGCGTGCGAAAGCGTACGTGCGGTCTGGGTTTAACCAATTTTTGGCATCAGTGTTTACAAAGGCAGATCATTCCAGTATGCCAGTTGTCCCTGATTGCGACTACCCATTCGTGGAGCCCATCAGGATTAGTCCCGAGTGTATTGCATCACTAATAGTCCTCATCCGCCGAATGGACAACATTAATTCGAAAATTCTTAAAAACACCATTTAAATTTCCCGCAAGATTTTGTGCCATGTCTTTGAGCTATTATTGTCATCCGGAGAGCTGCCTTCAGAGTAGGAAAATAGAAAGGTCATTCCTGTCTTCAAAACGGGTAACAAGAACTCGTCTGATAACTATCGTCCCATTTCCTTAACATGCATATGCTGTAAATTACTTCAACATATTGTCGCTTCTCACATCTACAACCATCTGGAAAGAAATGACTTTTTCTTTTCAAATCAGCATGGCTTCAGGAAAGGCTACTCGTGCGATACCCAGTTATTTGAATTTACTACTGACCTGCATTTTAACATGGATGAAAACCAGCAAACAGATTGAAATTTTTTTTTTTTTAGATTTCTCGAAAGCATTTGACAGAGTTGCTCACGGCCAGCTTTTTACTAAATTATCTACCCTTTGTCTTGGTTCTCTCACAATATCTTGGCTTCGTAACTTTCTCTCGTTCTGTCAACAATTCACAGTTGACAACGCGTTTTCCTCTCTACTATGTGACGTAAACTCTGGTGCACCATAGCGAAGCGTGCTGGGACCCTTACTTTTTCTGATTTACATTAACGACCTTCCAAATAAAATTTCTACCCGTTTGCGTCCTTTCGCAGAGGACTGCGTTGTTTACCATAAGATCACTTCAGAAACTGACCACCTGACCCTTCAAAAGGATTTCAACAATCTGCAACAAAGTATCGAAAACACTGGGTTTCATTAGCCGAAACCTGCAAAACTCGCCAAACTCCGTTCGAAAACTAGCATATCTAATTTATTCATCCACAGTTGGAATTCACCTCATCTATTTGGTCTCCTCATCAAAAATACCTAATTCAAATGCTTGATGAGTCCATTCAAAACAGAGCCGCCCGGTTCACGCATTTCTAACAGTTATAGTTCCCTCGCCAATGTCTCCCAGCTAAAGAACCTTAATGATATACAGATACTCGAAAATCATCGTTCTATTTCACTTCTGTGTTTATTTCATAAATATGTTCACACCCGCATTTCATTTTTGCCTCAGGAATCGTCTCCTCAATCTTAACGGTGCTTACATAATCATCTCTGCTTTAACGGTATATATTGAAAAACTGAATCATTCAGTTCACCTGCATTACCTAAAGCAATTAAGCTCTAGAATGATCTTCCTAACAACTCAATCTCTTTTTCTCACCCTGGAGAGTTCGAAAAACACCTCTGCCAGCATTCAACGCTTTAGTATTGCCCTAATTGCTGGTTTCTGTTGTACAACTTTTTTCAGTTGCTTTAAATGTTTTTTTTTTATTTTGTACTACTGTTCCACTTGTACTTAGTCATCCCTTCTTGCCATTTTTTGCGCTTGCACTGTTTTTAATCTCTGTGGTAAATATGGTTTTTTACGCCCTTTTTTGAATCAACTTAGTGTTTCTTTAGTGTATTTGCCTTGTGCCGCGTCTGTTGTACTGTTACTGTGGTTTATTATATTTGTACTGTATTTGTATTGCTATTCCTCCCTTACCCAATGCTCTTCGTGGCCTGGGATGAATAAATAAATAAATAAATAAATAAATAAATAATAAATAAATAAATAAATAAATAAATAAATAAATACAAGTTAGCAATACTGGCGATGAAATTAAAACTGTAAGCATGGGCAGAGAATAATGGCATATTGGGAGAATTTCAGAATGGCTTCACAATCGGTATGCGTCTGCGTGATAGCTTATTTGTTCTCACTCAGTGTATTGAAATATCATGATAAGAAAGAAGACCGTTGTACGTATTTTTTTTACGTTGCCGGAGCATATGTCAACGTAGACCGCAGCAATTTGTGGGATATTCTGGACGAAGGGGGAGGCGTAGCAATGACTGTATACCGCTTTTGAGGGAGATTTACCTAGATAATTTAGTTTACGATAAATGGGAAGGGATGAGGAGCAAGGATAAAGTTGTCATAAATAAGGGACTGAGGCAGGGATGTCCTTTATCCCCAGTGCTGTTTATGGTGTACATGGTAAGGATGGAAATGTAGTTAGCGGAAGTAATATCGGGGTTTAATCTACCGTACAAACAGGCAGGGACAATAGTAGAGGAACAGTTTCCATGTTTGTTTTCTGCGCCCGACATTGTCTTGCTATAGCGAAGCAAAGTCATATGCAACGTCTCGCTAATATGTGTGGACAGGAAGGTGAGAATCTAGGCTGGAAATTTAGCAATTCAAAAATCAGGTTTTATGGTATTCAATGAAAACAGTGAACAGACAGCATCAATACAGCGCCAGGAAATACCTTGGGTAAAAGAATATAAATATCTCGGTCTATGAATAAACGAAGGCCATAGATATATGGAAACACAGGAATAAAACAATAACAGCAAAGCGGACGAGGAGTGCGGCCATCATGAAAGAAGAAAAAACTAATAGGATACAATAAGTATGACGCGGACCGGAGTACGTGGAAATGTGTAATGCTTCAGGGGTACAATCAGGACTAGATGGCAACCATTGGGCACTCACGCAAAGACTACTAATGTAGCTCTGCAAGGTGATATGGGCTGGAGAAGTTTTGAAGTCAGGGAAGCTGAAAGTAAAATGAAATTTGAAGAACGACTAAGCAATATGGCAGACAGGAAATGGGCTGCTACTCTAGAGTGTTCAGATATTCGTACAGGAAACACATTTATTCACATCGGAGAAAAGAACTAGGAAGCTTGCCAGCAAGTATGCGAGCGGTATTATAGTAAGTGACTTGGCAACAAAAAACGTCAAACGCAAAGTCACAGAGCCTGAGACAATCTCGTGCGTGGCGGCAATAGAAAATAAGCCTACTATACGTAGCTATACCAAAGAGGAAAGAACGAAATTAGGAAACATTTGATGATAACTCGAAGGAAACACTTTACTTTTCGAAGCGAGATCAGGATGCCTTATACGCATACTTAAATAGCGAGGTACAACAAGGAAAACGAAGCATGTGCTTGCTGCGGTAAGATACGGAAACGATGGAACATGTTTTATTAGATTGTGACGATTTTTGGTAAACTTCCAACCCCGACAAGATATCCGATTTTAAGCATAGAATGGCATTTGCGAATGTTAGCGCTGGCACCATTGCTCCTTTCTAGATTCCATGCACCACCTTATACTTATTGTGGCCCCACAGTGCTCTGTGTTTCATTATTGCTGCGTTCCGCTTCCGCTTTATTTTCAAGTTATCTTGGTGGGTGCTTGAGTAAGTCTTTCCTTTGTGAATGTATGCGCCGAGGTGTGTATATTGCTTGACTATGGGTATGACTTGCTGTTGTAATGGCACTGCGAAATTACTCATCTCTTCTTTAAAGATTATAATTACCGATTTCTCTGTGATAAACTTAATCCCTAGATTTGTGGCTACGTTGACACATATATTCACAAGCGTCTGTAAATATCTCGTATTGTCCGCTAGTACCACTTTGCCGTCCGCATACATCTGTCCAGGGACCTTCTGTTGCACCTTTTGTACATTACGCATGTAGCATGAATCAAACCCTAATTCCCTGTTTTCAAGACAGAGGATATCCGTGCTTCAGTCCTTGGTAAATTCCCATCACTTCATTACCTTTTCGACCTTCCCATACAACTTGTACTCGGTTGCCTCTATCTCCCTCAGCACCTCCATGGAAAGCCTATCTACGCCTTCGTGCTTAAGAATCATCATCATCATCAGCCTATATTTATGCCCACTGCAGGACAAAAGCTTCTCCCTGTGATTTCCAATTACCCCTGCCTTGAGCTAGCTGATTCCAACTTGCGCCTGCAAATTTCCTAACTTTATCACCACACCTAGTTTTCTGCTGTCCACGACTGGGTTTCCCTTGTCTTGGTATTCATTCTCTAACTCTAATGGTCCAGAATGGATATCCCATCCATAACATAACTTAAGAATATCCCATAACAATTCCCTGTCTACGTTGTCATATATAGGCTCCTTTAATATCTAGAAATGGTATCGATAAAGGTCAATTCTGAGCTACTGAAATCTCTATGCACGGTGTTAGTACAAACATGTTATCCTCTAAGCGTCTTCCTGGCCTGAACCCATTCTGTAGTTCCCCCAGTACATAATTTTTCTCCACCCACTTCGACTGTTCTAATTTTATGGCTTGCATTGCCATTCTATATACCACAGACGTTACTGTAACTTGAGCTCGTCTTATCCTCATCTCCTTTGCCTTTGTAGATGAGGTTAATCTTGCTTTTGCGCCCTCCAACCACAATTTTCATCGTTCTAATCACTCGCTCCATGGCATTAGTCAGCACTGCCTTGCTCTTTGGACCGAAGTTTTTGATAAGCTGTATTGGGATTTCATCGGGTCCTGCAGCCGTGTTATTAGGGACATTTTCTGCTGCCTTTTTCCAATGAAGGCTTTCTACGCTGAATTTTCATATCTCAGGCTTCTCTGTTGTTGCTGGATCTGTTGTCTGAACTACGCTTTCTTTCATGCTGAAGTTATCCTTGTCAACGTCTGTGATGTACCGCAGCGCATCGTCTCCTTCGTAGGTGTTACCGTCTTCATCCCTTATAGCCGTTTGCGAGTTTTTAGTTGTAGTTCCGAGTGCTTTTATATGCTTCCAGAATCTTTTTTGTGTGCCTTTGTCTCTTTTGCGAATGTTATGCACCCAACGTTCACCTGCGCATTTAATTTTTTCTTGCACGAGCTCACTCGCCAACCTTTTCTTTCCTCAGTATTTCTTCCATCTAAGGAGCACCTCTTAGTGTAATCCCAACTTTTTGGCTACTCGATGATCCCTAGATGCCTGCTTACAATATTTTATACCTTGCTTTATTTCCTTGTTCCACCACTTCCATGGTCTGCTTTTTCCAATCCAACAATGTTTTTTTGCCGCATCTGCCTTATTTCCTGCTGCATAAAGTCTACCAGTTGGATAGCCCATCATGTGCGTTTTGTAGCTTCTGTGAGACACTTGAACATCTTGTTTTACAGTGTCCAGCATTCCTTGCACAGCACGCATTGCTAACTAAGAAATATACACTTCATCATCATTCTATATATATGTCCATTGCAGGACGAAGGCCTCTCCCGGTGATCTACAATTACCCCTGTCTTGCGCGAGCTGATTCCAACTTGCGCCTGCAAATTTCCTAACTACACTTATTGGACTGCAATACACTTATTGGACTACAATGTGGGACCCTTGACGATTGCCTGTTTCCAAGGGGGTGCGCAGCTCGACGTGACCAGGCCCATCGAACCCAGCTAACATTTCAGAAGGATACTGACTTGGCCTCCCGTTTATACAGACATATCATTTGTGTTTTTGTTTTGTTCTGTCGCTATTAGTTCGTGTTTGCGTTAGTGTTTGTTTTGTTCTGTCGCTATTAGTTCGTGTTTTGCGTTAGTACCTCCCCCACACTTTAATGTTAAACGTCTATGATCGCTACCCAGGCTATTTTTTCTATGTTCGTGTATTATCATTTTGTCTAGTAGTTCGTAGACCACTTCTGTGACTAAGGCGTAGTCTATACATGACTGCCTTATTCCGCATTGCCACGTTACCTGTCCATGAAACTTATTCTCCCTGTTAACTACTATAATGCTCTGTTCATCACACAGATACAGCCCTAGAGAACCGTTGTGTTCAGTATATCCATGTAAGTCCTCCATGTGCGAATTCATATCTCCTACTAATACCGCCTGGCCTGATTTCTTGAACTCATAAGTATCGCTTCTAATGCAATCAATTAATTATTTTTTATCTCTGCTATCAGTACCTGTCCATAGGTAAGCTACTTCAAGCCCGTTCTTTTTGCTTTCCCATGTGCTGCGAATCCATTAATGCTCTTTACACGTCTCTTTTACCCTTTGCCACTTCATACTTTGCCTAATTAACATGCCTACAGCTCCGCGTTTCCTTGACCCAGTCATTCTGTTGCCCCCCTCCCATACGAAATTGTCCATAACAGGCCCGCTGCTCCAACTCTCGTAGATGCGCTTCGATCAAGGCTTACATGCTAATCGCTTCGTCATTCAGCTGCACTTGCGATCACCCGCCGTGGTTGATTAGTGGCTATGGTGTTGGGCTGCTAAGCGCGAGATCGCGGGATCAATTCCCGGTCATGGCGGTCGCATTTCGACGGGGGAGAAATGTAAAGAAATCCATGTCCTTAGATTTAGGTGCTCATTAAAGAACCCCAGGTGGTCCAAGTTATTCCGGACTCCCCCACTAAGGCGTGCCTCATAATCAGATTGCGGTTTGGGCACGTAAAACTGCATAATTTAAGTTTTTTTTGCACTTGCGATCTGAGATGCGTGCCATCTAGCATCTACACGGGCATGCTTTGCATTGCAGCTGCATATTATTACACCTGGGGGGGGGGGGGTATTCTGTAAGAGTCCACTTAGTGGGCTGTCCACTTTAGCTGTCGCCATTGGCACAGCCCTCACGAGCGTGAAGGGGCCAACCAGTCTCCTTCGCTCTCGTGATGCCTGAGCCAATGGCGACAACCGAAGTAGACAGTCCACTAGGTGGACCCTTACAGAATACCCCCCCCCCCCACTTGGCACGCCGTGTAGCAGTTGCATAGGTAGCGGTACAAGGTAGATATAGAAGTATTTGTGCATAAAAAATAATATAGTGGAGGTATATAAATATAGCTGTTATGAAAAAACAAGTATGGCATACTTGAATAAGGTGACTGTCACCGTGCTGTTTCAAAGGGAATGCCTATAAATCATAATCATATTCATTAGCATCTTATCATGC
Organism: Dermacentor silvarum; assembly: GCF_013339745.2. NCBI lineage: Eukaryota > Metazoa > Arthropoda > Arachnida > Ixodida > Ixodidae > Dermacentor > Dermacentor silvarum. The sequence goes on from NC_051157.2 coordinate 133,162,573, forward strand.
TAATCGACATGCGATGTGATATGCGCGCCTCGTAGCGCCGATACCTACAAACTTTGCACTGCAGTTCCCTTACATTCCACCAGGTGTCCCGACATGTAGGGATTGCATATAGCAGTTGCATGCTGCATGTAGCGGGACCTGGTTAACTCAAAAAGCTAGGCGACTATTTCTCACCACCCGGTTTCTAAGGAGGCACCAATAAATCATCATCACCATCATCAACCCCAATGTACCGTGCACGGATCGCGGGATGTGACATGTGCGCCTCGTAGTCTGGATACCTGTGTTTACTCTTCCGTACACGTTGTGGCGACTCCTCGCAAGGTACGAACCGCGCTACTGAAGAAGAGAATTGCAGAGCTACGAGCGTGGCGGCAACCGACAACATCGGGCTCAGTAGACCACTGTGCAGAGAGCAGCACAAACCGCCGCTCGCTGTCGACGCCTGGCGTGCAGTTGATATCGTTCTCGTAAACACGCCGCGAACACCCTGACGTGCGTGGTGACGAAAATGGAGCTCCTCTGGAGCCGCTCCTACAGCTTATGCGGTGACTGTGCTGCGTGTGCCGCGCAGGCCTGTTGTTTTTCAAGCGAAGCTTGTATTGGCTTACAAGTTTCGGTGGCGTTGTAGTCACGCAAGAACTCACGTGTCGCGCATACCCGCATTGCGTATGCGGATATGAGCCAGGAACTTTCTTAGAAAGAAAGAAGGAAGAAAAGAAAGAACGAAAAAAAGAAAGACAGAATGAACGAATGAATGAAAAGAAGGAAGGAAGGAAAAAAGAAAGAGCACGTGCGAGGAAAGTAGCGCCGGTGCCGGATCACGTGACGCGCGCGACCAATCAGGGTCATTTAGTGTATCGAGGGGAGGGAAAGGGGGTTGGCGCGCGTTCCGCTGGGCTTCCCTCGCCTCAGATCACTTTCGGCGTCCGGATGGGAAGGGCCGCGTGGTGCGTTCTGTCGAGGAGCAGGCTGCGTTTGATCAACGGTGCCGCGTTGTCGGCGACATGCCGATTCTAACGTGAGGGCTTCCGAAGCCCAGGCGAAACGTCAGCGAAGAGCCGCGGACAACGAGTTGCGGGAGCGTGATGTTGAGGCCAAACGTCAGCGTCGTCTTTCCCTCCAGGAACCCAACAACGCTGGTGCACGCCTCGACAATGCTAGCGCCAACTTCCCCGGTGCGTCGGCCAGGTTTCAACGCGAGTTTCTCAACCGGTACTTCGGAGCCGGCTGCAGTGCGTGTTACCGGTTGTGGTTCGAGCACAACGTGGTACTCGTCAGTGCATTTCGTACCTAGGAACACTGAAGAAGCACACGACAAGCTTCGCTTACCACCATTTTCTCGACAGTGGAGGGGCTACTGATTTCTTTTTTTGTGCTTCTTTTCTCCTTGTTTCTTTTTTTAAGCGAAGATTGTATTGCCTCAGAAGTGTCGGCGGTGGTGGTCGTGGTGTCACGCTAAAACCCTATCGCAAACCTGACGAAAACTCACGTCTCATTCACTTGGTATACAGGAAAATTGGCATGGAAGGGTACGAATGTGTGGCTAACATGACTGATAGGTGATGACATCAATAATGTCACATGCTCCTCAGTTACGTCACGATTAGAGATAATAAAATCACCTGTGGCGCATACCTGCATTGGATAGGCGGGTATGAGCCAGGGACAAGAAAGAAGGCAGGAAAGAAAAGAAAAGAAAGAAAACCCGGCTGCTCCCAGGGTATAGCAGGTGCGGGGAAAGCTGCGCCGGCGCCGGATCACGCTACGTGCTCGACCAATCAGGGTCGTTTGGTATGTCCCGGGGAGGGAAAGGGAAGTAAAGGGGGTTGGCGCATACTCCGCCGGGCTTCTCTCGCCTTACATCAGTTTCGGCGACCGGATGGGATGGCACCCGTCGTGTGTTCCGCCGAGGAGCAGGCTGCGTTTGACCAACGGCGCCACGAACTCGCTCGGGAAAGGGCTCGTCGTTGACGTGCCGATTGTACCGTGAGGCTTTCTGAAGCCCAGGCGAAACGTCAGCGAAGAGCCGCGGACCCTGAGTTGATGGCAAACGAAGCGGAACGCCTGCGACAGCGTCATCTTGCCACAAGCTTCGCTTGCCCCCATTTTCTCGACAGGGGAAGGGGCCTGAATTTTTTTTCTTGCTTTCAACCAACAGAATGTTTTAATTTTTACACTGGCAAAGTGATGCTTTGAGAGTGGTGTCATGTTTTTTTAAAGGTGTATTGATTCAACGGAAACAGTTGAATAGCACGTGGCCTTCGGAATCGCAGAGCCGCACCTTTGCTCCACCGTTTCAATTTTCGAAGAGTGCATAACAAGAGAAGTGGGCATGGCCGCCTCTCAAAGACCTTGATAATCCCTGCAAGGCTTCTGCAGGGAGCTAGAGCACGGCCGCTAGGCGAGTTTTCATCGAGCGGCCGCGGTCATAGAGTTGGGCGTCGCTATTCTGGACACTGCTCTTGATCACGTGGTTAAACGGTTTTATATGCGCTGCAGACAAGCCGACACGAACACTCCGCATGATACGGCCGATCAAAGGCAATATGACATCGACACGTTTTCTGCAAGATTAGCAGGTGCTCACAAGCGTTGGAAGTGTTTTATGGCGTAGCACAGGGTAATTTTTACGATCGCTGTCCCACGATGCAGTGACAGCTCTGTAGTGTACCAAGCTCTCGTAACAACATCGAAGGAGAAAAACCGCTTTGCGCGATGCCTCAATGAAAACTTCATTTCTATGCATTGGATACACATGACATTCAGTTTTAGTCGGCTGATGTCAGACGATTGCGAAAATCTATAAACCATTGCAACAGCAAAAAAAAAAGAAACAGAAAGAAAAATACTTTTCTGCTTACTTACGTGCCTGTGCAGGCCTTTAAGCTATGCAGGAACTCGAGTGGCCGAAGGCGCTTGCGCTTACTGTACATCTCGATTCCACTATGTATGCTAGCGCTGCAAAAGGGGAAAAAAAAGAAAATTCCGGCGACCCTTGAGACTCATGCTCTCGCGTACATACTAACTGATTAATGCACGAGTCGTGACGCAGGTGCATTCGCGACGCTGGCATCCCAAATCAAGGCTTCTTAGTCATGCAGGGCAACACAGTGCATCAGCGAGTATATTTATTCGCGGCACGCATACGGATTACATTCAGTTCATCCAGAAACCAATGAGTGAGGGATTCGACAGCGCGCGCTGCGTTTCGCGGGCTTCCGCGTCCTACAGCTGCCGCGAGCCGTGATCACATATCATCATGAGCCTATATTTACGTCCACTGCAGGATGAAGGCCTCTCCCTGTGATGTCCTATTAACACTGTCTTGCGCTAGCCGATTCCAACTGGAGCCTGCAAATTTCCTAACTTCATCACCCCACCTAGTTTTCTGCCGTCCTCGACAGCGCTACCCTTCTCTTGGTACCCATTCTGTACCTCTGATTGAGCTTTATTACATGTATGCTCAGCTTTATTACATTACAGCTGATCACATGTATGCGTGATCAAAATTTCAGGCACTCTTTGCAAGCTGGATAATCTATTCTCGGCACTTACCATGGGAATATGGAAGGCTCACAGACTCCGTCACTGTGAGCCGGCATACCTGCAGCACAGCCTTTTTCGTAACCGTATTTAGACATTCGCGCTCGCGAAATTGAAAATGAGACACGTAAACTTGAGGTGAGAAATCAGGTGCTACTCGTAACCTTAGAAAAAAAGTGCTCCTTAGCCAAACGTGGGCAAACCCACCTCGCGAAGTTAACCACATTCTCAATTTAACTTCAACCTCACAAAGTGAGGTGAGGTTCAGCTGAGATCGGGTAGTCCAGGAAATGCCATGAGTGAGGTGAAACGTCTTGATGTCATCTTCATGCGTAAGTTTGAGGTTGAGTGAGGTCGAATTTTTGGAGCAATCCACTTAGGAGGTCAAAGCTTTCCCACCCTGCTGCGGGGCAGTGCAGGTAAAATCTTGCGCAACACCACTTTTGAAGTAAAAAAAAATAATGAATAAGAGCAGCATTGCGTTCCGTATGGAAAGCTGGCGCTCTCTCCTGTCATAAGTTAAATAAAGAGCGGCAGGAAACAGCGTGACGTGCGTAAGACAACCTTCCAATGACGCACTTTGTGCGATATTCCGGAGCCTTTGGCACTCCTGAAATAATCCGCTCATTATCTGACCTCTTTCCATGCACGTACTTACCTCCTTCTTCCAACACTTCATTCCACTGTTTCCATTTGGCGATGCGACCTTGTTGGTTTCTCCCGGATCTCTCATTGCGCTTGTCCCCTTTCTTCTTCCTTATTTATTTTTTTGACTGACTCTTGGGCATAGTTGCGTGTGTCCACCGTCGTAAGGTGGTGGACACACGCAAGCACAAAAAGGACGGCGCAAAGTCAGTGCAAGGTGTCCACCCCCTCGTGCTAAGTTGCCATACTTATAATTATTTCTCTTTCCACACATTGCAAATATTTCGGTATTTTGTTTTGCTATTTGCACTATTTTCCCTGTTGTTAAAGGACCTCGAAACATCTTTTTTTTTTTCAATCCTCAGAAATATGCAGTGTCTTTCAGACACTATATTCCCAAATATATTTTTCAAGACGGCTTAAACGAAGGAGATATGCGTACCATATTTACTTTTTCGTTCATTTTCAACTCATCGCTCTCTCCATATGGGTGGTGTCATTAACAATGTCTAACCCATGGCTCCGTCTAGGTTTCTTTCTTTTGTGCGCTAATGATAACTCTTTAACGTTGATGTCTGACAAACGGTCTTCATGAGCGACAAAAAAACAGTGAGACAACGGGTAACCATAAGAACATTCGTTACACACATAGCAGTTATGTCATCTGCAAGAGGCCATTTTATATTTTTTATGAAACTTAAAAATGATTAAATTATAGGGTTTTACGTGCCAAAACCACGATCTGATAGTGGGCACGCCGTAATAGGGGACTCCGGAATAATTTGGACCACCTGGGGTTCTTTAAAGGGACACTAAAGTAAAAAAAAAAACAAATCAACTTAGACTGACAAAGTATTCTTCGGAAACTCTGCAGTCGTTAATTACACTGCAATGCGTCAATATTAGAAGAAAAAATTTACTTCAAAGTTCATTTTCTTGAATGTCGCGCGATAACAAAACATCAGCACTTCAATGTGACGTCACGACTTCCAAAGTAATTTTTCGTATTTGGGCCACGTTGGCTCAGTAGCAGTTCGCGAAACTTCCCATATTCATTCTTGAGCTCCTTTAGAACACAATGTAGTCAATCTTTACCGCTAAAGAATGAACTGGGAACTAGAAGACGCTGTCAAAATCCATGACGTCACGGTGAGCTAGTGCGGGAACTTCAAGGTGGTGTCGCCACTCACCTCTGTGTTTTCCGTTTCTTTATGGCTTAGCAAGCGGCTTCTCGCGGTAAGAGTGGTGTTTTCGGTATTGTGGAAGGGTAATCTACTGATACCAAAGAAATTATTTTCCCCTTTAGTGTCCCTTTAACGTGCACCTAAATCTAAATACACGGGTGTTTTCGCATTTAAAAATTATCACTCCGTATACAGGGTGTCGCAACTATCACGCACCAAGAATAAAAAATATGCACATGCCATGTAGTTGGACAAAGCCAAGGTAATGTCGTTTGCCTTCGCTTGGAAATACTCAGATTTTTTTGTATTCCGCCTAATTACTTATTTCACATAATTATTTAATCAACTTCAACAATGTATAATTTGATGAAAAGTTTCAATGAGAAAATTGTAGAGCAACACGAAAATTGGGAAGACGCTTAACCTTCGCCTTTAAGAGTGCAACGCTATAGCATTCAAAGATCCCTGACTGCTTCTCACGCTTTCCGGCAACTGCAGCATATCTAACCGTAATGTTTACCGGGAAACGCTAGCAGTGAACGCTATGCGCGAAGGCGAACTTTCTGGCAGAAACGCGGCCTCTTGTTCTGTTAGTGTTTCGCACTTTTGATAATTCAGTCTGAGAAAATTCTATAGAAAAGGCGTGCGCTGTCGGTGTTTTGTTTCATGACATTTGTTTGTGGGCTGTCATTCTCAAAATTCCGAGGAATAACTTTCTAGAGAATGTAAGGCAAGGTATGAGCAACTTAAGTCATAGAAGAAGAACTGTATAGGGTTGTTACTTTTTCTCCACCATCCGCAGATGTCGTAGAGAGCCTACTTGCAACGGCGTAGGGAGCCTACATGCAACGCCGTTTCATGTAGGCTGCCTACAACGGCGAGATGGCGAGCGCCATCTGGATGTTGTTGTTGCCAGGAAAAGAGCGGAGGGTGCCGCTCTATGAATGATAGAAACTGCTGGAAAAGAGGTTTGTGTTTGAGTTTCCGCGAAATAGAATTGTTTTCTCGTATATTCAAATTACAATCCGATGCTATCACTTCTGTAGGTTGTTTTTCCAGTTGTACGTTACCATTTTTCTCTCCCATTTTACTTTGACAAATTCAATTAGTTCAATATCACCTCTGCGCCACGCGGAGGGCGTGCGTTGTTGGGGTTTGGAATTATTTTTCGCCAAAGACAATCAGCCCCGTCACCGGATTTTTTTTTTTTTTGCGACATGGGGCACACGCGAAAAACACATTTCTGTTGCACATATCGCGCGACAGAAATGTGTTTTTCTGCACGTGAAAGAAGTCCCCGAATACACGCAAAATTGGCGCGCGACTGGCCGCTCGAGCACTTTGCCTGGAGTGCCTCGAGCTGCCAGTAGGGCGGCAATTTTGCGTGTATTTGCGGGCTTCTTTCACGCTCGGAAAATAACTTTTATGTAGCACGTATATAGTAACAGAAAGCTGTATCGGGAGTTTTACAGCGACGCTGTTTATGGCTAGGGTTCCGTGGATTTTTAAGCGAAGCTTTATAGTATCGCAAGTGTCGGCGGTGGCGGTGGCGGTGGCGGCGGTGTCACGCTGAAAAGTGGGCTGATCTTGGCGATAGTGCAGAAAGGATCCAAGCTCAATGGCACACACCAGTGACACAAAGAGCGAAAGAGAGATAGAAAGACCGAGAAAAAGAGAGAGTGAGAAAGAGAGAGATAAATATAAAAAATCACCACGAAGGCCACACAAAGAAAGAAAGACAGAGAGAGAGAGAAAGAAATAAAAAGAAAGAGAAATAGAGAGAGAAAGGAAGACCGAGAGAAAGAGAGAGTGAGAAAAAAAGACAGAAATATACAAAATCACCTCAAAGGTCAGACAGAAATAAAGAGAGAAACAAAGAGAAAATAAATAGATAAATCGAGAAAGAAAGATAGACAGAGAGAGAAAGATAGACAGAGAGAGAAAGAAATAGATAGAAAGAAAGAAAACCAACACGAAGGTCAGAGAGAAAGTGAGAGAAAGGACGGAAGAGATACAGAGAGAAAGAAACAAAGACATAGAAAGGAAGAGAGCGAAAGAAAGATAGATAGAGAAAGATAGATAGAGAAAGAGAGAAAGAAATAAAATCACCACGAAGGTAAGATACACACACGACAAGCTTCGCTTACTCCCTTCGCTCGACATGGGAAGTGCTGGTGATTTTCAACTCCGTAAGCAAAAACTCAGGTCCAGAACTTTATGTAAAATTGCTTCCTTTAAGCAAACCCACGGCCGCTGGGCTTCCGAAGCCCAGGCGAAACGTCAGCGAAAAGCCGCCGATCCCGTGTTGCGGGAGCGCGATGTTGACGCCAAACGTCAGCGTCGTCTAGCCCTCCAGGAATCCGAAAACAGTCGTACACGCCTCGGCAGCGCTAGCGCCAACTTCCCCGGCGCGACGGCCAGGTTTCAACGCGAGTTCCTCAACTCGAACTTCGGAGCAAGCTGAAGTGCGTGTGACCGGTTGTGGTTCCAGCACAACGTGGTACTCGTCAGTGCAATTCGTTCGGAGGAACACCGAAGAAACAGAGGACAAGCTTCAATTAGCCCCACTTCCTCGACAGGGGAGGGGCTGCTAACTTTTTTTGAGCATTACATCGCCGGCGCAGGCTAGCGTATAGAAGCTTCGCTTGAAAAGCTGTGGCCTGCCGCGTACATCGAAAACAGCGTGATCCGCCGTGGCGCCACCAGTGAAGGGTTGTTGTCTGGTAACGGCGTATAAAAATCGTGAGGAACACGCTAGGAACGCCGCCGCCTGTGGAAGCCGATGCGTCCAATCCCCCCTAGGGAGCCTACATGCAACGCCGTTAAACGGCGTTGCATGTAGGCACCCTAATCCCCCCTCCCCCCCTCAAGTAGCGCCGTTCGGGTCAGCCAAGCGGCCGCGAATGCAACTACGGCTCGGACGCTCGCTCCCATTGCAGCCCGCACGACGCTGCAGGCCTCACCTTTTAACAGCGGAGCTGTTTAAGCTGGGGATAATGTGTCTGCTGAATCCAAAAATGTGGGCCGATCCTGGCGCCAGTGCAGAAATGGTCCTAAGCGCAATGGCACACACCCCTGTGAACTAGCGAAGCTGAGCTTGGCTAAGTCTAGCTAAGCATGGTTGGGACTACTTAAAGGGACTGACAACCGATCTTGAAGGACCTAGTTTTTTATGGCGCAACGTAAAGCTCACCCTCGCCAATGTTTACACCCTGCAGCGGTTACTTCCAAAAGTGCGTGGATATTTTGTAAGCAGAATTTTTCCATCTGAGAAGCCTCTACAAAGTTAAGAGATCCTCCCCCGGCAACAGCAAGTGAAAACGATGCCCATGGCCTGCCTTGCAAATTGTGAAAGCTGCTCATCGTTCTGCTCTCACAAGAGTCAGCTCAACTGTGGTTAACCACCTATATTTTTACCTTTTCAATCCATTTTGAAAATAAAAAGCTGTTACAATAAGTTTGCGTTGTTGTACTTGACCTTTCTTATGTTTGTACTGCCTTTTTGCCAAAGTACGCGCCTACGTCATGGCTGGCTGGGCCCCAGCGTCGTATTCTGTACATGTCCGCGGCATCGCCGAGTAGCACTGCGCACGATTTTCAAGTGTACGTCCCGAAACATGCCGCTGCAAAATCTCAGCGACTTGGAATTACGAATTCTAGCTCGCATGCGAGAAAAGAATTTAAATCAGTATGATCGTGCATTTAACCGCGATGTTTCGATGCACGACTGCATCGAAAGTGACGATCCTGGTTTAGAAAGGCCTCCATCACCGCAAGCCTGCCGGCTAAGAAACATCGACTGGTGAGTAATTATAAGTAGCACGAACGCATAATTCCACAATTTCAGGGCTGTGTGAACTTCGCAATGACCTCCGAATGTACGCAGGTGCAGGTGCAAGCACTGTGGAGTTAAACCCAAACCGCATTCACACGATTTCGTGCGCGACGGCGACGAGCGATGGCTTCGAGCGACGAAACGGGCCGTCGCGCGAACAGATCGCTCGGTCTTTTCGCTCAGTCGCTCGGTTCTAGAAATCTAGAATTCGTAGCTCGTCGTCCGGAAGTGCTATGAGCGACTAGCCAATAGCGCGAAGCCGGAACTGGATAAACATCAGTCAAGTACTACCGATTGTCGCACGGAACGAGCAAACGGCTAGATTTTGATACGTGCAAGGATAACGTATAGTGCAAGACCTTTAGAAATATTTATGCTGCTCTTTACACTAAAACACATCAACTTAAATTAATAAAGCAAGCGTCACGCCAGTTTCGGCGAGTATTTGCTGCCCTCATACTGGCAACACCGGGGAGACGTCGCTCGCATGCGGTACGACTTGTAGGCGACGAGCGAACGCGACAGCCATCTCCATCGCGTCGCTTGTCGCTGTCGCGCACAAGATCGCGTGAAGGCGGTTTATACTTTATGCTGACGGTCGAAGAGTGCATCTGCTGCATAGACATTGTCGAAATCCGTACTGCCAAGCTCTGCGTTACAGTGGAGGCTGACTTCGAAGCACTGTGTTTGAACACCGCAATGCTCCGAGTAATATACATATAGATGTACATGTAAACAGGAAGATACCGAAATCGTTGACGACCATATGTAAGTCCAATTGACGTAAATTGTGCAAAGAGCCCTCAAGTCTCTTCGTGTTGAAGGAGGTACTGGTATACAGCATACCGGCAGTTTACCAGGTGGACCTGGGGCTACCTAGGACAATGCAACAGACGTGTCCTGCCGTCCTGTGTAGTGAGGCGTATACGGGAACAATTCCCGTTGTCAAATTACAGAGGGTTCCGCCTTGCACATCTGCTGTGCCTGGCGTTACCGTCGTCTGCGAAAAGAAAAAAAGAAACTTCTGTTCAATAAAGCCAACTTTTTAAGATTATCGGCTACTTCGAAGTGCAACTTAATAGACAGTTTTAGTTTAGCGTGGTTACCGGAATAGCGGGCGTACCGGAATAGCGGGATCGAAGTGCGCATGCGCAGAACGCTAACCAACCCATACCGTTTACCGTGCGCACGCTATTTCTCAGAGTTAACGTTACCGTGTTAGCGTGGTGTACGTAGGGTACGTAAAACATGGCGGCGGTCCCGGTCGCCCGCTTCGAACTGAATTTGCCGTTGTTTTTGTAGAATTCACTTCGTAGCAAATGACTGCGTAAACGGCTTTTGCTTAGTATCATGCCGCTTTGCCGAGAGAGTGTTATGGCTAATCTTGAGGAATTTTCGAGATCGCTTCTCGTTTCGAACGCGCCTAAACCTAACGAGAGAAATTTTTTCTGAGATGCGAGCGCCATCTATCGCTAAAGTCGGGAGATAGGCGCGACGACAGCATATGGCCTCTGAGATGAGAGGATTTCGGAGGCTATGGTAGACAGCTTGTACTGCTTGTCTGTTTCGTTGCAGATCGACGGACATGTGCAGTAAAAATACAACGCGCTCCTGGCTTCCATTGCGCTGCCTATCGCACTTTCCGGACGCACACACACATAGAATTAGGTGCCCTGTGTATGCGAAATTCAAAGCGTAATGGAATAGAGTCCCGCACGTAAACTACGCTATCACGCTATACTAAAACTCTCTTTCTGCAAAGTTCGTTTGCGGAACGGTAACGCTATTTCCCGTAACCCCGCTATTACGCTAACTCTAAACTAAAACTGTCTAATATATCAAAGTGAAAGGATGACAAGTGTACTCAACAGGCGTTGTGGCCGATTTTTTACCTTCAAAGCAGCAGTACAACAACAGAACTATTAAAATGAAACAGTGCAAAAGCGTTTTATTTCTGAGTTAATGAGGCAACCACGTTTGGAATGTAACATAGTACACTTGTTTGACTAGATCCGGCGAGAATTCTTGCTATCACATATGCAGCCCATTATGAAAAAAAAAACAAAGAAAACAGGTTCCAAATGTTTTCAATATATTTTTACTTGAGAACACTTTATTTGTAACATGGTGAGAACATACACATAGAATTTTGTATAAGCTATACACAATTCTACTGCATACACCAATTTTACCGCTTTAGCTCAGTTATGCGCATTTATAATTATGTATTTTCCTTTACAATTTGTTCTGGATTAGCCCACATACAAACAAGTGCTAATTAACTCGCATGAGTAGTTTCATGACAAGGTCACTCATTGCAATTGAAAATCACAGCCCACCGATATCCAAGACACGCTCAGCTACAGCCTATTCTTTTATTAGCATCACTTTGGCAATTCGTGCGCAATCACAATAATGAAGTGAGTAGAACCGAGATTATCCTTCATTGTACAGCTAACTTCATTAAAAGGCTTGTATATTTTAGTGCTCTAAGGTAGGCAAGATCTCAGGCATGCTGAACTATTTTGACAATACCGAGATGTTTACTTTCTCCACTATTTCATTGACTGCCGATCTGATATTGTCAAGAGCCCAGCACAATGAATTCGATGATTGAGCCAGGACACAAGGAACAATGCAGCGAGTCGATGGCTAGTGACGATCGAATCTTGTGTTGACATTGCTTTTTCCTGGAGTTAACGCTGCTGTTTCCGACAGACGCCAATTGGGAGTATAAACCAGTAGACAGCTTCCTCAGTTATGCTCTCAAGGCTTCCACAGGTTTGTGCTTTTACCCAAAAAGTGCGGACATCCTTGCATGGCTATTCTTCTGCCTCTTACTCAACTTGCGTACTGCCTGTGCGAAGATACAACAGTTCGTACGGGTGCTTTGGTTTTGACTCATTCTAAGTGAAACAAGAAAGAGTAATGGCCCAAGCACGCTACCTTGCGGTACGCCTGACGTCACCTGGCCACATGAAGAGTTAAAATTGTTTACGGATGTTAACTGCATCCTGCAAGATAAGAAGTCTTTATTCCATGCTTGAACGCGAGGGTGAATGTTATACCTTGCTAGCTTTGTTAGAAAACGATGGTGTGGAACATGGTCGAATGCTTCGAGTAATCAAGGAATATTGCGTCGACCTGAATACGAGCATCTATGGATGAATGCAGGTCATCAATAAAGCCAGCTAACTGATTGTCTCACAAATATCCCTTGCGGAAACCATGCTGACACTTAAAAATTAAGTTGTGCTCTTCGAAATAATTGATAACCTGCGAGTGTATGACGTGTTCTATTAGCTTGCACCTCGCTATTAAGAGGAAGCTTTAGCTCGGCCACAACTACGACCCCGGCTGTTCAACTACATGTAAAACACTGATATGATTTTCTCCATATTGTTCCATTTCAGAAACAAAGTTCACTTTTGGAAGCGGTATTTTGATTTAGGGCTTGATATCTTAAAAAAGAAATCTTGAAAAATTTATAGGTTTCAAAAAAAAAAAAGAAGCCCAATGTTTACAAATTCGTGCCTCTCCATCAAGAACAGTTATCGCAGTTCTGAAAACTGCATCCGTTAGAGCATCCAAAGCGTACAGATTTGATAAATCATTTTACATCTTATGTGAATTTGTTACTTCGTTTACAAGGGTTTTGAGAGCGTACTACAGACATATTGTTGGTCTCCTTGAGAGCCACCTACAATAGTCAATTTTGTGCGCTTGAAATGTACCATCCGATGCAATTTACAGAATGGTAATGTCGTTTTAATTGTTGAGAGACAGAGTTGTAATCTGGATAGCTTCCTTTTCAAAAAATTTCCGATCTTCTACAATGTTTATCAAGATATTGAATGCCCAAACCATAAATTCGCTACCAGCAGTTATTAAATTTTTACTTAATTATGCTTCAAATGCAACACACCTCAACAAATTTGGTACAGTGGTTGCCGAGAAAATCAATTTCTCCTTTCTCATGTATTACGATAGGAGTCCCCGAGCTAAAGCTTCCTCTTAAAAGAATCTAACGCAATGGCTTATGAATGGCTACACCGTTGCTATGGTATTCATACCTAGAGTTGTGCACGAAACCCATGAACGAAGGAAATGACTAGACAACAATATGAATAGGCACCAACAAGAGTACCCTCTAGTACGAACTCGCCCAGCTTTCAGTTGTGTTTCTATAGTACCTGCGTCGTCGCTCGTTGCTGAGGCCCCGGCAAGCTAGTGTCACCTAGTGACGCAAACGTGCAACTGTTTTGTGAAGTTTCCCTTCAACGTAGGCAGATGGCAGTAGTGGTCCGTTTTCGGTGGATCAGTCCTGGCTCTCGTTGTATACAACTTACAGTCTCTATTAGAGTGTACTAGATAATGGTACATATTCTAGTACACTCTAGTCTCTATGTTGACCAAATATTGTGCGAATAGTCATGTTTTAACTGGAAAATCGTTGTTTAATCACAAAGAGAGATTGTTCCGCACAAAAAAAAAAATTAGTATTAAATTCGACAGTTTCACCTAACCTTCTGTCAAGAAAACAAACTTTTTTTCACCTTAACCTTTAAAATGCGCGTAACCATACACTTATGGATATCGTTAAGACACAATCATCTGCATTAAAATATAATTTGTTTGTTTTAGTTGCTTGAGGTGTTCGATAAGTCAGGGCACATATATGTCTCCTGCACGCATTTTGTATGCCACAAAAGTTCATATAATGGGACTTTTCGTAGGTGTAAAAAATATGACATGCCTCGTATGTGGAAAACAGCACCTTCCGGGCATCAGAGCATGTTCTCATGGCACTGTCATTGTTTAGAGCAACCTTTTGCTCGCCGCCTATTCAAATACATGCAAAATGCAGAAGCGCTTTTCTGAGATAACCACTGGTCCGTTTTTAATAAAATTTGCTTCATTTCAGAGAGAATATTAAATTCTAGTGGCTGTTGGAAGCGGAATTTCGATTTTGCACCTGAATTATTTTAATGAAATTTCCTGAAATTGGTAACTTAAAAAAAAGAGAAGCACGAAGTTCACAAATTCATAGCTCTTCGCCTAGAACACATATCGCAGTTCTTTAATCTGCATCCGTTATAGCATCCGAAACGGATCAATTTCGTATGCCAATTTATATCTTACGTAAATTTGTTACACTGTTTAGAAGGGTTTTGCAAAAGTCTTTTGAGAGCCGTATGTATTATATCAATTTTGTCCGTTTTAGATGCACTATTCGGTGTAATTTCCAGAAATGTGAAAGCATTTTCATTGCTGAGTTACAGAGCCGTAATCTTGATAGCTTCGTATTGTGAAAATTGGCGATATGTGTTAACTTTTATTAAAAATTGATAACCTAAATCAACAATTCGCAACCATCAGTCACTAGATCGTAATTTTTCTTGTAGATGAAAAAATCTCATCCAATTTGGTGCAGTGGCTGCCGACAAAAGCGATTTCTCCTTTCCCATGTATTTAAATTGGAGGCCCCCCGCTAAAGCTTCCGCTTAAAGGGACAGCCAACCGCTGAGAACATCAATCGGGATAACCCCGGCCGTTGGTGGAAAGATTATACCTATCATACTGGTTAAAACGAGCGATGTTTTTCTCCTTAAATGTGAATTCATATTTTTAATTCCTCACTAAATGTTGCCAAAAAAGGCCTTTGACATCCCACGCGGCAGAAACATGAAGATTCATAAGAGGTATACCACATGACCTTCTATTAGTGCTCGCTGTTCTTGGCCTTTTTATTAGTATTAAAATTCAATACACTTTTTTCTGTTACAAGTATTTTTCTAACTTACAATGTGCAGATAGATATTCGTTTGTACTGAGCAGGAAAGTGGCGCTGCCTTCGTTTTCAACAAGTCGGCTTGGCTCGTCTATCGACAGAATAGCGACGACGGGGGCCAGCCAGCCATGGCGTAGGCGTGTACGTGGGGGAAAACGCGGTACAAGTACAAGAAAGGTCTGTACGGCAACCAAAACTTATTGTAGCAGCTTTTTATTTTCAAAAGTGGTTGAAAAGCTCGAAATATAGGTGGTCCACCACAGTTTCACTCACTCCTGTGAAAGCAATGGGTGGCTTTCACAATTTGCAAGGCGGGCTATCGGCATCGCTATACTTTTCAGCGTTGCTGGAGGATGGACTCTTATTTTTTTAGATCCTGCTCAGATCTAAAAATTCTGCTTACAAAATATCCACACGCTTTTTGAAGTAACCGCTGCAGGTGGAAACCCTACCGAGGGTGACCTTTTCATTGCGCCATAAAAAACTAGGTCCTTAAATATCAGTTGTCAGTCCCTTTAAACCCTCCTCCTTCAAGTGCTGTCACGCTGAGTATGAGCTGCAACCCCCGTTCCCTTGGCCTTGAGTGCTTCCAGATTGCACGGCGGGGCCGACATACAAGAAATTGGTTAATTACATAAAAATAATTGGAACGATGTTACGGTCACAATATTTTTATGTTGTCGCAGCTGTGCAGTGACGGGCCCCCTAAGGACAAGGGCACCCATGTTGCAACAGATATTGGGCGCAATAGTACATCACTCAAATAACATGTATTAATTGTTTGTATTAAATAACATGTATTAAATGTATTAATTATTGCATTGTTAAATTACTAATAGGAGGTCCCCCTGACAGTTCTTGTAACTCCGGGACCTCCTTCTGTACTAATGATGAATGATGAAAACATGCACACGCCAAATCAAGGGCACGAGATATCAGTCCTGTGCAAAGACTGTCATGTCTTAAACCTCATTTGCATCGCAACTAAAGATTCCATTTGTCAGTACCTGTATTTTCTGCCTTTCTGTGTACATACATTGTCAGTGATCGCTGCGATTCTTTTTCTGAACCACCTGAAATTAAGCCTCACAGCGTTATTTGTGAAAGGTGTGAGGCAGTAATGGAGAGTTATATATAATTTGTGTTACTGTTCCATATGTATAATTGCTTATTAAAAGACGTCATCATAACGAAATTGGTCACCTGCCGTGGTGGCTTAGTAGCTAGTGAGGTTTCGATAAGTCGCGGCAGTGATTTCCTGCTACGGTGGCCGTATTTCCATAGGGGCTAAACGCAAACACGACCACGTACTTAGATTTAGGTGCACGTTTAAGAATCCCAGGTGCTCAAAATTGATCCCGAATCTAACATGACAGCGTACCTTATAATCAGTTCGTTGTTATGGCACTTGCATCACCAGAACTTAATTTAAGGAACGAAGTCCCCAAACATCAGGCTATCCCACAAACAGCAAACGTGCCAGGGGCATTCATACAGTTTGTGCATTAGCGGTACCGTAAATTTAAATAGGCGTACGCGATATTCATTAAAATTAGCGCAGGTATTTGTAACTTTAGCGTAATGTAAATATTCTGTTCTATATAGAACACGGAACACTGCTGAGGCATTTAAACAAGAGTGCCTGTGTACGGTGACCCACGAGTTCAGTAAGAATCATTATGACACTGCGTCCCTTGAAATGAAGAAAGCCCCGATTGCTGCTTGTGCTTCAACCAGCTTTGTCAATGGGTGCTGCCGTTTCTGTTTTGGTAACCTAGCGGTTTTCCGTGGTACTCTATGTGGAACAGAATGTTTTTATTCTGCAAAAACATCAATACATGCGCTTGTCTTGATGCTTATTTTGTACGTCTGTTCCAAATTGTGGGTATCGATAATGCGAACTTTATGACCATCCCTTGTAAACTCTGCGACCAAACGTGCGAACGAAAAATTTATGGCGAACACATCCCTGGTGAGAGGAGGGGGGGAGGGTTACCTATAAGTGTCCAGGTTGTGGACATGTCCATTTCATCTGCTGCTGAAGTGCTGATTGGCTCGAGTGCCTGTCTGCTTCTGACACGTACGCCAGCCCACCCAATCAGAACTTCAGCAGCTGACGAAATGTCAACTAGGTGGACAGTTACAGAATACCCCGCCCCACATGTTTGTCCACGTAAGCGAAGCTTACTTAGTTTTGGAGAACGATCCACTGGAACACAACGCATGGTATGTTCATTTTGTAGGTCTGTATACACATTATGGCGTGTCCGCAGTTTCGGATCGTTTCTGTTTTTCTAGTTCCGCAGCTGTGTAGATCTTCTGAGTGAATGTGATTCACAACTAAGAGAAATAGTCTTCTGGAGTCTCCTTTACATACGTGTGATAATGCCCACTGCCTGTTTATGATTGGTTAGTAGTTCAGAGTCCTTTTTCCAGCTATTTGAACAGCGCAACTGCTTTCGCTACTGCCGGAAGAACCCGTCCTGGCGATTTCCGATGGTTGAAGTCACTTGCTACTACGTGCATGCGTCATTATTCAGGGGAGTGAACTAAGCACACTATACAACGCACCACATATAGTCAAACGTCACAGGCGACTGGGGCTGATTAGATATTCACTATAGTTGATGGTGCGGAGAGGGTGTAGGATGTGTGGTCTGAATTAGGCTCTATATAAGCCTATACAAGACTATTTGACGTCAGTGTGCAACTACGCAGTCAATAGAGGTTAGAAGAACAACCGGATACCTAAGTGCTGGAATGAAGCTAAAAAAAGCTTCTTTTAAAACAAATACTGAAAGAACAAATGCAGGAATGCACAAAATATTCTAGAATGTCGAAGAAAATACTTAAGGAACACAACACAAACAACACCTGTCATGTTCTATATGTAATCAGAGAGTCCACATTTTGCAACTTGTTCCGCTGTTCAATGTTATCTCGAGACACTATATCTTCGTGGAATGATGATGCAAACATGCCGTTGAAAGAGAAAATACTCAACCACCAGAATGTAGCCCGAAGCTAGAAAGAAAATCCCATGCGGGTTTCTCAGAAATAGTACTTCGAATTTGAAAGAAAATACGTCGTGGTCCGGAAATCGAAGATGGGACCTACGCTTTGTTCGGGGCGGTCGCTCTTGTCCCCTGGGATAAACAGGATTTTTTTTCATGGCATTTAGTAACGTGCGCAAAGTCTCATGAAGAAGCAGCGACCCTTTATAAACAAATAATTTACGGTGTGATGAAGAAGACGTATACCATGCTCTGAAGATTTTTATTTATTTATTCCATACTGCACGACTAGGTACCAGGATTTAAGCAGGAGTGGGCATACGTAATTTTTGATGACAAAAAGTTGCAACATAAAACATCACAAAGACATAGCGAAAACAAAATTGAAAAGTAACTGCCCACAGAGAAAAACCTGGCATTTTCTACAATGAAATGCATCATTATACAATTTTTACTACAGGAACAAAAATCAGGATCGCTTCCTCAGTGCATTTATAAATAAATCAACTGTTTCACGTCCTACAACATCAGCTGGTGAACAACTCCATTCACGGGTTGTTCTTGGAAAAAAAGAATTTTTGAACGCATCAGTGCGATTTATAAAATCTATGACTTTCTTAGAGTGACAAAAGCGCACTGCACTTTCAGATGCTGGTTTTATATATAATGTCTTGTCAAGTCCAATCTTTCCATGAAAAACCAAATAAAAGAATTTCAACCTTTCCGTATTTCTTCTTCTTTGTAGGTGTTCAAGTTCCGCCCTTTGCAAGATGAGTGAGGGTGACGTCTGCCAGCTATAACTATTAAAGACATATCGGATAGATTTTCTTTGAACCCTTTCGAGTTTTTTTTTATGTTGAACGCAGTAAAGGGATCTCATACTACTGCTGCGTATTCTAACGATGGTCTAATAAATGTCTTGTATGCTAGAAGTTTTATGTCCGGCGTGGCATTTCCAAGCCTCCTCCTTAGATAACCAAGCTTTCTAATGGCCCTTTTTTCGATGTACTCGACATGGTCATTCCATTTTAGGCAAGATGTGAGTATTATTCCCAAGTATTTATGTGCAGAGACCTCCGATAGAGCATGACCATCAATGTGGTTAGTTCACAAAAACTGTTGTTTTTTTCGCGTCACTCTCATTGCGACTGTTTTTTTGTAATTAATTGTCATTTGCCAGTTTAAACACCATGTGTTCAGTGTGGCTAACGCTATGTTTAAAGATTCATGATCACACGGACTGCGAATGTCTTGATATAGTATGCAGTCGTCCGCAAAAAGTTTTATTTTTACAGATACGCTTTGTACGATGTCATTGATGAATAACAGGAAAAACAGCGGCCCTAAAATAGAACCCTGTGGAACACCTGATTTCACGCGCGCTGAGTTTGAGTTTACACCATCGACTGTTACACATTCACGTCTCATGGAAAGATATGCTGCTATCCACGCATGAAAAGAATCGTTTTTCGAAATTGCTTTGAGTTTAAGCAGTAATTTCTGGTGACTCACATGATCGAAGGCTTTCTCAAATTCTATCAATATAATATCAACCTGACTATGCATATCAATCACTGCCGCAAGGTCATGGATTGTCCCAACGAGCTGGTTACCGTTGAGAATCCTTTCCGAAAACCATGTTATAAGATGATGCACACCACTTACAGCAGCAGCATCGTCATCGCTACACAAAAGGCGACGCTGAAGTTACGGCTGAGCACGCTGCCCGACGTAACTGTTTTAGCCGCCCGTTCCGCCCGTTCCAAGGATCTACATCTACGCCTGTTCCAATAAACCTCATTTTAACGCTATGATTTTAGACGCTATGACGCATTTTCTCAACCACCACATATGCAAACTAGTAACACTCACTGTCACAAGCACTAAGTACACCGTCAAGGTACGCCATAAAGCAGGCTGTTCACATACCCAGGAAGTTCGTCACAAGAATATTTTTCACTAAAAGGTTGGTAGCGCCTTACCAAGATTGGGCACGTGCCAGTCCGGTCTAATGTCACATTCATCATAAACGTCTTTTAGATGGATATCATAAGAATCCAGCAGACAATGACACATAGGACAACATAGGAAAAATTACTTGTACTTACTCATTGAATTAAAGAAATGATAAATTATTTGTAATTAAAATGGATGAAAGAACAACTGGCCCTAGGTGGGGAACGATCCCGCGTCTTCGCATTAGGCGTGCAGTGCTCTTACCCTCGAGTTCTCGTGGCGACGTCTTCCCACCCACTTTCTGGGGCTGGTGTTTATGTTTTACAACTGAAAATAACCCTGGGAGTGTTAGCCAGCGCCACCACTCACAAGCGTAGGCGGCGGATGTGGAGCATCCTTTCTGCCGCAGGCGTCACGAGCAATCTTTTCGGGTGAGGGCAACTGGGTGAAGGCTACTTTTTGGGTAAAATGGCGCCGCGATAGCTCAATGTTAAGAGCATCGCACGCGTAATGCGAAGACGTGGGATCGTTCGCCACCTGCGGCCAGTTGTTTTACAGCGTAAGCTGTTATGGGCTAATTGCAATAGCCGTTTCCGCCGCCGCCGCCGGTGGTGACCGTAACCGATATCGCCGGAAATGCGAAAAAAGTACCCGGTTCCAGCCGGGATAGAACCCGCGCTGCGTGGGAGCCAGATAATCTACCACTGAGCCACGCAAGTGCTTCAGAAAATCAGGGGTGTCTTTGTGTCATTGTCAAAATGTGTCATTGTCTGTTGGATTTTTCTCTGCCCGATTCAGAGAATTGGGCAGCAGAAAAATGCCCTATAAACACTCCCTAGGCAGGCGCGCAGGCGCAGACAACAAGAGCATCTGCCAATATGGAGGTGCCATCGAGGTAAGGCGCCTGCAAACGCAGCGTGGGCAGGCGCACATGATGCGATTCAGACGAAGCGCGCAACCAACGCAATCCCGAGGTGCCTCCGCCAGTATGGCAGCGCCTTCTAGTTAAGGTGCCTGCAAACGCAGCATGCCCGACATGTAAGTTGCATATAGCAATTGCCTGCTGCATGTAACTGGACCTGGTTCACTCAAGCAGGCTAGGTGACTATTTGTCACCAGCCCGTTTTGAAGATACCAATAGACAATCATGATCATCATGATCAACAACAACAACAACGTACCGCGCCACGTCAAGGGATGTGAGTTGTGCGCCATGTATTCTGGATACCTCTTCGGTACACGTTATGGCGTTTCCTCGCAAGGTACGAATCGCTGCTGAAGAAGCGAATCGTAGAACTACGTGCGCGACTACAACCAAGCTTGATCGGGCTCAGCAGACTGCTGTGCAGAGAGCATTACAAGGTGCAGCTTGCCGTCGACGCCCAGCGGAGAGTTCAGATCGTTCTTGTCAAAACGGGGCGAAGAGACTTTGCCGCGAAGACCCTGTTGTGCGTGGTGCCGAAATTGGAGCTACTCTTGAGCCGCTCCACCAGCTTACGCTCTGACTGTGCTACGTGTGGCGCGAAGGCCTGTGTTTTCTTTTTCATCCATGTTCATTTCCATTACTTTTATCATTTCTTTAATTCAATTAGTAAGTACAAGCAATTCCTCCTATGTTGTCCTTGGTTTTATTGTCTGTTGGTTTCTTATGATATGATTAATAAAAATTCGGCCTCTCGGTTCCATTTCTTCTCGTCTAAGATGGATGGTCATTTGAACAAAAGGCATTTTTGAAAAAAATGGCCCATTCGACGTTGCGGTCCTGCAGACGCGTTTTCCACAAGCAGAGCTAACCAGGTGGCTAGCAGATTGCCACACGAGGCGGAATAATTCAACAAACTCGAAGCACAGGAAAACCATGCTAATATTGTGAAATCAAGTTTCTTGAAAACTGCATAACACATTTCTGCTAGAATGAAAACGAGAACTAGGGCATTACTTCGTGGCAAGTATCCTTACGTGTACACGCAGGGCCAAAAGTTAACGAGATGCCGCATCCGAGAAAAGCTAGACTATTGTATTTGCACGTACTTTGAGCGACCAGGAAGAGGGCTATTTCAGTTTCTCAGAAAAAGAATATACATAATTCGAAGTTTGCGCAATGAAGCAGTAAATGACGCATAAAAGCGGATGCGCGCAGACATAGGACTAATATAGTTTACTAACGCTATATATGCTCGCCGGGCTTTATTCACCATCACTTCGAACTGCCGTTGCTGCCATCGCACAATGAAGTGAAAGTATGAGTGCTCACGTACTTGAGACTGTCGGCGAGAACGGTGTCTTCCTGCGTGACATCGACAAAGTTTATTGAACCAAGAGCACTTCCGCAATGCCAGCGAGACAATAGAACATGGAAAACGTTTCACGGATTGCACGGTGATGCACCGCGCGACTTCAAGGACTGCTCGCTTGATGCACCTGCACAACCGCGCCGATCGTCTTGCTCAAGTTTGCGATTGATATGCCGTAACCACATTGAGGCGGAAGTAACAGCGTCCTAAATCAGGAGCACAAGGACCGAAAAATGCGCAATGACAATTCCCAGGTTGCCGCGCTGGCCCGAGGTCAAGTGTCAGCAGGTCAAGTGGTAGTGGGCACGGAAAGCGCGGTAATAAGGCAAATACATTATTTTGAAAGAATGCTTTAATTTCTTGGGCGGAACCCAAATGTAACGCGAGGCGAGTTCTAAGGCCATAAATTTTTCAAAAAAGAAATAACTCGCGTTCTATTCGTGCCCATACGGTATTTCCTGAGGCTTGGCGTGCAGCCTGAATTTCACGTGTGCTACCTTTACTAGTGTTCGAGACCATAACAGTGTTGTGCTGTTTTAGTGACTGCAACCTACTTGTATGCGACTTTTTTGCGGAACGCGCTTTCAGTAAGTTTTTGACCCTACTTGTACATGAAGCTTTATTGTGCTTTCCGAAGTGCCCATGTTCTCTTGGGTTAGGTTTTGCCAGAAGATTGATGAGCAATTACTGCATGCATATGAGAAGCTAACCACGAGGCTGTTGATAAAGGGCACTGCAAACATCTCTCAGCGGTGGTGAAGCCGCAGTAAGAGGCGTCAGCGAAAATGGTCGTCTTCTTTCTTTCTTTTTTGCCAAATAGCTGCGGTAAGGGAATTTAGTTTGTTCGCTCTCACCACTGCACATACTTTTTGCCTTCTCCGTAGTCATGTCTTGGCCTGCCGCCTGTACACACTGGACTCTCTCGTAATAATGAAAATGCAATGATTTTCCGATTGCTGTGCGACGGCTTCATCAACGTAACTTTTACGAAATGCTCGCTCATTACTACTTCGAATGGCTAAACCCCCCATAAGTGAGCCCTGTGGATGGGGAACATCCACTGAATACACCTGCACAGCTTTTGTATTTTTTGCGAAACGCTTTTTACAACCGGCTCTATACTGAATGCCGTGGAAGAGGCAGAGGTACTTATATCGGGGCCACATGATTGCATTTTTTGTCGATGTGAATTTCAAAGAGATTGGTTCTTTTAGCGGTGCAGGCTACTTTTCGTCGCAAAGCAGACTAAAATCTTGAGCACGAAAAACACTGAATAGAGTTCTAAGAGCACGAATGCTAAAACGTTTCGCGTAGAACTACCCAGGAAAGCAAAGACGAGAGTGCAAAAATACACACACATATAGCCAGTTTCGTATATACGTGAAAGTCCCGAAATAAATACAGAGTTTGAGAACGAGCACAGAGTTTGAAAATTCTGCAGACGAGACCACTCACGTAGCTACACTTAATTTCGCGATTACTGCTTATAATAGCTTAGATCATAAACATGTATAGGAATTGTATTCGAATAAAACATCAGCTTCTTTGATTCTTCTAGAGCACTTGTGCTGTGAGACATTCAGCAACAAATGTGACACTCAATCGGACACTCAGAGCGTTGATTTCGCATCAATGCGGCAGACGTCTCGGCACGAGGGAAAAAGGCACGTGTAACGTATAGCTTATTCGTGGGAAGAAGAGGCGGGCAACCATTTTCTCGAGTTTCCATCCGATATCTACAGCGCAGCTCTTGAGGCTTCGAGAAATCGTGGGGTTCGACCCGCCACCGTAGCCAGGTTGCTTTGGCGTTGCACTGCTGAGCTCGGTGCCGCGCCGTTCAATCGCGGGATCGAATGCAAAAACGCTCGTGTTCCGTGCATTATGTGCTCGTCAAAGAGCCCATGCAACCGAAATTAATGAAGGGTCCCCACGACAGTGTCCCGTAATCAAATCATGGTTTTCGCATGTAAAGCCCCAGAATTTATTTTTAGCTTATGGGGTTAGTTTTGTGTAGAGCTTCCTGCAGCTGCGCACGAGATTATCGTAATGCGTGTGAAATTCGACCATGAATACCTCAGATCGCAGTCGCTCTAAACGTTCTAATTAAACAAGGTGAAATTGCCTTCGACTACGATTGTTTTCAAGTCTTTGTTATAAACATTTGTCATAAGTGCGAAACTTGAAATGATAAATAACAGATTTTTGCTAGCCATACGATGCATTTACTGACTCCAATTGCTCGCACTGGTTGTGCTCGCCAAAGCCCATAAACCACCTACGGAAAAAGCGCTTCTGTAGCAACCAAAGTGTTCTTTATTGTAATGAGTCACGCCTTAACGTTAAAGGCACTGTATGACATGTGGTATTTAGACAGTTGTAGTAGGTGGCTCAGACACGAGGATTTATAAAAATCTTAAGGCTTTTGTATTTACGCGAACATTATTCACATTCACAATATTCATGCGAACATAATTCAAATTATTCACATTATTCCTATCTGTCACTCCACTGTTAACCATGGGCCGAGTATGTTTTTCAGTATGAATCGTCGGCGGTTTAATAACATTGAATCATGTTCATTTCGGAGTATCCTGTCGTGGGCCCTGAAACAGAATGTGGTGCACATACTCGTCCGCGTGGCCACAAAAGCACTGTGAATGAGCAATGTATTGAATTCTGCGAAAGATGGCTGCCTATATTCTTTACCTATACGCAAACCATGCGACGCCGTAGAAGAAGCACTGTCCTCGCTGGAGCGGTGAAATTTGTTTGAGCATTGAAAGTGATATCAACGAAAGTGATCACTACCTTACGTGGCCAAAAGTTTCCAGCTCAACGAACCGAAATGCAAACCACCGAGCTGATAATGGTTGTGTTGCGAGCAAAAAAGAAAGTCTAGAAAAAAACAATACTGCGTCTTTAAAATATTGTCAGCATCCCAACCTTTCATATAATAAGCCCGCACGCACCTGGCCAGTCTTACTATTATAACTAGGAATAACTTAGGAAAATGATCACTAATTTATGTAGATTAATTTCTACATATGAAATAATGCACAGAAAAGCTGCCTGAAGTTGTTGCCGCACGTGGAATGATCAAAATATGGAGGGTGTTATGGATATGCGTTTGGAATTTCTTAAATATATGGTAATACAGCGATTAAATAAGGATTAATTTCGCCACAGAGATTTGCATTAAAATAGTGCTCGTGGTATCAGTTAGGCATAAAATTATGAACGTTAAGCTTATTAAAGTTCTAATTTAAAGAGTGAGACAATTGATCCAAATAAAAAACCTGATGCCCGTCATTCGAGGAGTTTGTAATCAATTCTTAAACAATAAAAAAACACCTCACATTCCTAATTTCTGCAGAGTAATGAATTGCGACTAGTGTCACCCAAAAAACCATAACTGAACTGCCCATGAGAGCATCCGTGAAACCCTTTGCGGACACCCACAAGTGACATCACCTACTGTTTACGCTTCTATGTCAGGCAAGCATGAAACGAGCCGCAACCTTCCTCAGCTTGGGCAGTTCAGCTTTGGATTTCTGGATTGCATTGGGCTGAATTCATCGTGCTACAGAAATTAGCAGCATCTGTGAACTGGTTTGAATTTGCCTGGACTACGGGCTTCAAGTCTTGTATTAAAATCGGTTGCCTGATACTCTTATTAGAAAAGTGAACCAGTTTGATGTTCATACTTACTTGCCTAATTAGCACTTCGAGTATGTGTAGAATGCATGCATTTGTGGAAAAATAAATACAGAGGCAATCGCACATTTACCGCGTCTTCACTAAGTTTGAGGAATATAAAAATGGATCTTCAGAAACATTCTGTGCTTCGGGAAAGGTATACTGCCTAATACTAAACCAGTTAACTTAGCAAGCTTGGCAGCTTGCGGGCTTAAGCGCTACTACTTGCCTCTCAAGAAAGATCTCTCCCACAAGCGCTACCACGTGCCCATTCCGGGTAGGATATAGGTCGGCGTGAAAGCCACCAGCATCAATAACATATTAAACATGAAACAGCACAGAGCGTGACCAGGTGGCATGCCAAATATTCTTCTCGGCCGCCACTGATATCATCGAAGTACGTATCATTTTAAGTAGGCCTGTCATTCCTGATAAGGATTTATTGATCCCCATTCTACGACTGTTCCGGTAATGTTTTCAATTTGCTCCTCTGAGTCTGGCCTCATTCAACTTAGTCACGCGACAACCCACCGGAAGATTGTTCTATCACCGATATATTTTTTTCTGTTGGTTTTCTAATATACAGTCAACTTCATTCCAGGCTAAAAGGAGGGCTTTCCCGCGAGCGAAAGCCAATGGAAAAGCCACACCGGTTTGACGAGAGTCAGTCTCCCAGCTCCCGATTCAACGACGGCGTAACACGGAACGACACGAAACAGCAAAAAGAGCATCGCCCTTGACCTAAATTTGGCCCAGTACGCATCAGTTGTTTTGTTTTACTCTATCACTTTGCAGGTTTTACGACAGAACAAGCAACGAAAAGGAATCTAAGAGTCGTCCCAGGTGCCGAAATCCTCCGTTGTGCCAAACTAATCCTGGAAGGCAAGCAAAAAGTCAAAAGCATCGAAGCACATCCCGTGTTAAGAGAGCCGGCGATGTTTACTAGAGACAAACTCGACACCCATGGTTGCAAGGGCCTGCGCGCCACTGTTCCAAGGCAAACGTAGACAGCGAGGAGCCGAGAAAAGTTGGTCTAGTAGTGGTGACGAATCGTGGCGCGTTTGCCAACCGCACGTTTGTACAGGGCTGTTTTCTTGGGAAAACCCAGGCGTGTCTAATGTGCGCAGTCCTCCGAAAGACAGCCAATTGTCATCGATCTCTTTTCCACTTCGCCTATTGCTGCTGAACTTCTGCAGGAATATATGGGAAATTTTGTTCTGCTGTATACCGATTGTGTATGTCTTACCGGCGTCGAATTAATTAACTGAAACCTACTGTCGCTTTTTCAGACTTCTTAAGTGTAACGAAACAGTCACAGATTTCGATCCGCAACAGTGAGTACTTTGATCGGGATCCCGACGCAGGGGAACTTTCGAATAATTGTGCTGCACAAGTTTAAATTATTTTGTTCTCAATTTGTTTCTTTCTATTTTACTCTTCAGTGGTGGTTGAAGAACGCAGTTGCATTCAAGTGATCCATATAAATTTTTAAAATAGGGCACGCACCATCCTTTATGATCATCTATGTCATGCGAAGCTTTTATAAAAATGTCGCAGTTTCACCCAAATAGCGCGAAGCATCAATTGCGATAGCAAATTGGTAGAGAGCTATACCGAGTAATGCTGGTAGCTTTATCAGCTGTATAAACTTGGACATGTAGCAGCACCACCAACGCGCAGAACTGTTGTCGACGCCATCGGCGTTTTGCCCGCGTTCGCACCGAACGCGCGCGGCGTTGGTAACTATTGCCGGTGCCTCTGGCGGCGGCTCGGAGGTTTACGACGAGATCAGAACGGGATACTCGTCGAGTAGTGTCGGAAGTTTTTAACACCTTCTCGCCTCGCAACGTTTTTATATAAATACGCATTTGGTGCCACAGATAAACTTTGCATCCCCTCCATCCCTCCATCCCGTCCCCCCACGGCCTTTCGCACGGCGGAGAGCAAACGCGACTTCTTCCGTCGTGCTTTCGCTCCCCGTGAAAACCCGCGTCCTTCGCGCGCTTTCACTCGCGCATACAGCATACGGCACGCGGCGACGATTTCATCGCCGTTGAACTTCAACCCCACGGCGACGGTGAAAGCGACGACGACGCCGACGGCAGAAATCTGCTCGTAGTGTCCATATAATTGCTATCGCAATAAAAGGTTCAGACAACTCAAATGTGTTGAAACAGTAGAAACTATGTTATGACGACGATGGTGCTACGATGGTAACGTGACGCCTATGATATTAGGACGATGTTGTGACTACGACTGTATGACGACCATGAAATGACGATGCCTGAGTGAAAACGATGGTATGACAATGATGGTGCGACGCTGATGGCGCGACGGCAACGTGATGCCGATCCTGGAGTGATGCTGATGGGATGACCATGTTAAAATGATTACAATGGTATCGCGACGACGTTGTGATGATAATGGTATGACGACGGTGGTATGACTACAAAGGGATGACTAAGGTGGAATCATAACGATGGCGTGATGACAAAGCTATGACGACGATACGTTGAGGACAGTGCAATCGCTACCACAATATGACGACGATGGAACGAGCGTGACGGCATGACGGTGACATTGTGATGATGACGCGATGTCGCCAATGGCTTGACGATGATCGAGTGATGACGACAGTATTAAGATGACGGCCCGAAGACGGCGGGATGACGACAATATATGACAACGCAGTGATAGCAACTTATTAAAAACTGTCGAGAAATGGCGATGACCTGACAACGAAAGAATGGTGACGTCGTCCTAAAGGTAATGGAATCCGGACGTTGTAATGACAGCGACAGCATGACAACGACGGCATGCTGGTGTTGGAGCTCACGTCTGCGCTCACGTGAACTGCCTGCCACCATGGGCCGCCTTAATTCGCATTATATATAGGGTGTTTCTTTGCATTGCGTCCGGTACTGGCCAATCGAGCAGCCTTATTTCGCACTACATCCGGTGTTTGTTTGCACTATATCCGATGCTGACGAATCGGGTCCCCTTAATTCGCACTATATTCGGTGTATGTTTGCACGATGTCCGGTACAGGCAATCGGGCCACCCTATTTCGCTCAATATTCGGTGCTTGTTTGCAGTATGTGCGGTGGCTTTTCCAGCTGCACTATCTGCGGGATCGGTCCACATTCTTGAAAGACAAAATTGGCGGGTCCCTGCTCATGATCTTGCTTTGACCTTGACTTCAACCAGGCAACAAAATGCTTCGCATTGAATCGAAAGTACGCAGACACTTCTGGTAATCTTAAGTGATTTACTGCGCGATACAGTTAAGGACACGACAGCTACAACGTGATCGCAACGGCGACTCCGATTTAACGACGACGGAATGACGATCACGATGGAGACGGCGGCGTGAAGACCAAAGTGCAAGTGCGGCGCCGGCTATGAGGTAGATACGAGGGTGTATATTCGGGAGCTGCCTTCTCCTAAGCTCACGGTTACTACGTTTCGCCTGCGGTTAAAAGATGCCGCACCCACCGCCCTGGCAGTGAGCGGCTCTGGCTAAGGCTCCCAGGGCTAATCTTGTATACAGGCACAAACACGGAAAGATGGCAACTATAGGATGGAAGAGAAATGTTCAGAGCGGATAACTTTGCTGGCGTAAGCTGCTGTGTGAGAACTTAACACACTTAGTATAGGAAAGCGGAAAACGGCAAATCCTTCTGCGTCCGCCAGCTTGCGGGTGCGAAACCCGCTGCTTTGCGTAGCCAAACCGTCTATCCTGACCGATCAGTGAATTTGGCCAAGCTACAAAGTACCTAATCTCGTACGCGGGCGGATCCACGCGGCCAGAGGATGCATTTCACGCTGTTGACGGAAAGGTCAAATGCCTATATTCATCAAACAGCGTTTGACGGGCGGCAGCGGCTCAGTTCACACGGAGACGACGCGGAGACAGGGCAGCACACCGCACTATAGTGTACTAGAATAGTTGGTAACGCTTGCTGCCGTCAGGATAGCGAGGGCGCACAAATTAGGGGAATTCGATCCTCTCCCGTGACTTGAGGGACCGGATGTATTGAGGTGAGACATCGCTGGATGCCGCTACGGGCACTACGATGCGTTGCTCATCGAACTGAACTGGACGATTTTCGCATCAGGAAAATAAGGACGGACGACTACTGAATTGACATACCTGCATAGGACTTTATAGGAGCACCTTATGGCGGCCAAAAAAAAAAATATCGGCACGATACTAAAGGTCAGGAGGGCGCGCGCTCACGGTGAAAAAGCACACGCCTCGTACCTCGCCACCAGCGTAACCCCCAATGAAGAAAGAGCACCGAGCCGACAAGAAGCGACGTCGCCGTGCGCGTGCGTTAGCCTCGGTCGCGTCTCTTTTCCCCCCCACCCGTAATCACACCGCTCTCAGAGGCGGGCCTCTCTTGATGAGGAACCACGCTCCTTCTTGGGCCTGCAGTCACCATTAACGTGACCGATCGTCTTGTTTGGCCAATCATCTCATACAGCTCATCGCAGCACGCAGCCAGAGAGGAGCGCACCACCTGTATTAGACGTCTTGTCGAAGCCGACCTGAGTGCTCGCGCGCGCGCGCACTTGGGGGCGTTGAAAAACGACCTCTCGACGCTCCAAAGCACGCGGAGCGAAATTGACGCCACCGCAGCAGCTTCGTGAATACGCGGGTGCGCTGTACGGCTAGCGCGCGTACGTATGCGGGTCCTTCGCACGGTGGTGGTGGTGGTGGTGGTGGTCGCCTCCCGTAGTCGCATGAGTGCCAGCGAAGAGCGTGCAACACTCGGGATACGACGACGACGCCCCGAAGAGCAAGAGTCGCGGAGGCCGTCGTCTTCGCAGTGGGTCGTCGCGACCGTGTGAAAGTGTGGTCGCCAAAGCCAGCCGCCACCTGTCCCTCTCGCCGATGCTATGCGCCGCTCCGCGCGCGACTAAATATAGCGGGGCATTAGAAAGCACGGCGGTGCATCCCGCCGCCGCATGCCTGTCGCGATCGGTATCGCGCGCAAAGCGGTGGCGTGCACCGAGGTCCTCTCTCGCCCGTGCGAATTGCCGTACGGCCGCCCGCGCGTTCAGAGCGAAAAAATAGAAAGGAAACCTTGACCTTCGCTGTTGTGTGATGCGCGAGCATGCGGGAAAATTTCGTGGCACGGCCTCGTAACGCCCCCTCCCTCAAGCCCACACTCGTGCGACGCAGCGCTCCGCTGGCAAGTGGGCCCAAAGAGCTGCTGCTCTTCCTTAAGAAAATAGACGGTGCTTGTATGAGAACTGCGATACGCGCAAATGACCGAATGAATATGCACGAATGAGTGCTTTACCGAAAACACTAAACTGATGATGAGGATAAACACCTCACCAAGATACAACACCAGTCAAGACTGAACAACACATACGAACGTACAAACACAGATTCACACACGCACGCGCGCACCGACAAACCTCACATACGCACACGTAAACGCATCTAGATGTACAGCCTCCCGAATTTTTGGCTCTATTGCGTGAGAACACTATAATATGGTCTTACGTCGTCCTGAAGAGAACATCGCATTAGACGACTCTTGCACAGGAGAGTGCTTAGTGCCCTTGAGAGTACTACTGCCGGTCTCGCTGATTATCGCTGCTTGAAGGCGCTAAAATGAAGCGTGGTCGACGCTCGCGCGATAGAACTAAAAACCTCGGGCAACGCTAGCGCCAACTTCCCCGGTGCGACGGCCAGGTTTCAACGCGAGTTTCTCAGCCGGAACATCGGAGCCAGCTGCAGTGCGTGCGACCGGTTGTGGTTGGAGCACAACATGGTGCTCGTCAGTGCAATTGGTTACGAGGAACACCGAAGAAACACACATCAAGCTTCGCTTACCCCCATTACCTCGACAGGGGAAGGGCTGCTGATTTTTTTACTCGGGGCAACTAAACGCATCGTTATTAAACAAACATTATCGCGAAGTACAGAACCAATGCGTACTACGCGTACTTGTAAATTTCAGCCAAGCATATTTGATGTTTTCATTCAGTTATGCTCTTCAACCTCGCTTTATATAGTCTTTCATTGGTACAGGCAAATCTTAGAAATTTTAGGTAGCGACTCATCAAAATGCACTGTCCCGTGAAAATCA
This sequence comes from Dermacentor silvarum, assembly GCF_013339745.2. Taxonomy (NCBI): domain Eukaryota; kingdom Metazoa; phylum Arthropoda; class Arachnida; order Ixodida; family Ixodidae; genus Dermacentor; species Dermacentor silvarum. The sequence continues at coordinate 133,194,641 of NC_051157.2, forward strand.
AACACAGCCTCAAAGCCCTCAGCTATTTCTTGTCCATGATGTCGCAGCCTCGTGTCGAATGCACAGTTCAGGCTGTCACGTTATTAAAGCGCAGCGTTCGAGAAGCATTTAATGGTTTTCCAGGTGTGCCACACGCACGCCACAAAGGAGCTCCCCTGCCGGAGTTCTTTTCTGCAAAAGCGAACGAACGCACGAACAAACAAACAAGCAAACAAACGGAGAGGAAATTTTATTCCCCACGTTATTCTATATACGCAAGCACTAGGCACCTCGATTCAAAGTCGCATCTTGCGGCTGCTCCACATATAGACCGAGTTTATGGCCGCCTGTGAGCTAATTCCATGCATTTTCATGACCTGCTCAACTCGGATGCAGTGAGGCGAAAAGATCACTGTCGCCGCTCCGATGGCTATCGCAAACAGTTGAAAGAGGAAAGCTCCTGGAGATAACGGGTCATCGTTGACTCCGTGCAGATGCGTAACCGTGTTACAAATGCCGCTAGATGCAACCGAGAATTGCAACGCTATATTACCTGCATTGTGCGTTGGCTCGGAGCCAAAGTACACCGTGACTGTATACAGACAAGTACTACTGACCTCTACCTTCTCCCTGGATTCGTCATATTTCAGCTCATGCAGACAAAATATTTTTCAAAGTTTGATGACTGTGTAACGGTGCTTCAGTTCTTGAAAACCTTCAAAACAACCTTATAGTGCCCTTCCTGTTCAGTACATCATCCTCATCATCAGCCTATATTTATGTCCACTGCAGGACGAAGGCCTCTCCCTGCGATCTCCAATTGCCCCTGTCTTGCGCTAGCGTATTCCAACTTGCGCCTGCGAATTTCCTAACTTCATCATCCCATCTGGTTTTCTGCCGACCTCGACTGCGCTTCCCTTCTCTTGGTATCCATTCTATAAACAATATTGGTCCACCGGTTATCCATCCTACGCATTACATGGCCTGCTCAGCGCCATTTCTTCCGCTTAATGTCAACTAGAATATCGGCTATCCCCGTTTGTTCTCTGATCCACACTGCTCTCTTCCTGTCTTTTAACGTTAGTCCTAAGGTTTTTCGTTCCATCGCTCTTTGTGCGGTCCTTAACTTGTTCTCGAGCTTCTTTGTTAACCTCCAAGTTTCTGCCCCATATGTTAGCACCGGTAGAATGCAATGATTTAGTACTTTTCTTTTCAACGACAGCGGTAAACTCCCAGTCATGATTTGACAATGCCTGCCGTATGCACTCCAACCCAATTTTATTCTTCTGTAAATTTCTTTCTCGTGATCAGTGTCCCCTGTGAGTAATTGACCTAGATAAACGTGCTTTTTTACAGACTCTAGAGGCTGACTGGCAATCCTGAATTCTTGTTCCCTTGCCAGGCTACTGAACATTATCTTTGTCTTCTGCATATTCATCTTCAACCCAATTCTTACACTTTCCCTATTAAGGTCCTCAATCATTTGCTGTAATTCGTCTCCATTGTTGCTGAATAGGACAATGTCATCTGCAAACCGAAGTTTGCTGAGATATTCGCCGTTGATCCTCACTCCTAAGCCTTCCCAGTCTAAGAGCTTGAATAAGAGCATGCAGTGAAGCATGTAGTGAATAGCATTGAAGAAATTGTGTCTCCTTGCCTGACCCCTTTCTTGATAGGTAACTTTCTACTTGTGGAGAACCAAGGTAGCTGTGGAATCCTTGCAGATGTCTGCTAGGATATTCACGTATGCCTCCTGTACGCCTTGATTATGCAATGCCTGTATGACTACTGGTATCTCTAGTCTGTTCAGTACAAGGTGCTGAATAATAGAACACCCTTCCCAAGACCAATCAAGGGTGTAATCAAGGTGTGAATAGGGTGTGAATACGGTGTGAATACGGTGTGAATATGGCGTTAACTTGTGACAACAGAGCTCGGTTGTTGGCCTATTTATCCTTTATGCTCGACTAACGTGATATGCGACATGGTAACTAATGGCCAGGACATGTTAGATTTTGAAATACCCCCCTTGGAAACAGCCTGGCAAACAAGCACTTAGCGAGCGCGTCTTTATGCACTCAGTACTATACGTAATGCACAATGGGGACGAATTACAAGAAATGATTGAGGACCTTAACCGAGAAAGTGTAAGTGTGGGGTTGAAAATTAACAGGCAGAAGACAAAGATAATGTTCAATAGCCTGGCAAGGGAACAAGAATTCAGGATCTTCAGTCAACCTCTAGAGTCTTTAACGGAGTACGTATATCTAGGTCAGTTACTCACAGGGGAGCCTGATCATGAGAAAAAAATGTACCTAAGAACAAAACTGGGTTGCAGTGCATACGGCTGGCATTGCCAAATCCTGACTGGGAGCTTACCACTTTCGTTGAAAAGAAAAGTGTGCAATCATTGCATTCTACCAGTGCCTACATATGGGGCTGAAACTTGGAGGTCAATAAAGAAGCTCGAGAACAAGTTAAGGGCAGCACAAAGAGCAATCGATCAAAAAAAATGTTACGCCTAACGTTATGAGACAGGAAGAGAGCGGTGTGAATCAGAGAGCAAACGGAGATAGCCGATATTCTAGTTTACATAAAAAGTAAAATATGGAGCTGAGCCGGGGATGTAATGCGTAGGATGTATAACCGGTGGCCCATTAGAGTTACAGAATGGATACTGTTGTGCCATAGCACCTGCCATCATCGCCACCCGTCCCTCTGGGTCCTGCCGACTAGTCGCCAACGGGACGTGGCGACACAATGCGACGCGGGTGCCTCAGCAACCGCCCCGTCTTGATCCGGTCAACGAGTCGCCAAGGGGACGCGACGACACAATACGGCGCGGGGGGACCTCGGCAACTGCCCCGTCTGTGTCCTGCCGACGTGCAAGCAGCCCCGGCCATCATCGCCACCTCGGGGTCCTGTCGACGAGTCGCCAGGGGGACGCGACGACACAATGCGACGCGAGTGACGTCAGCAACCGTCCCCTCTTCCTCCTGTCGACGAGGAGCCGCCGCCAAGGGGATTTAAGGAGGAACTGGCCCATTGTTAAGCCAGAGAGTCGCCACCGGCCGCCCCGTCGGTCTGGTGTGCTCTTACCAGCTCTTACTGCTTTGACCAGCTATCCCCAGCTAATGGCAGCTATTACCAGCTATTACCTGCTATTCCTGCTATATCTGTACATATTTGTACATATTGTATAAAGTTTTCGTCTCCTCTTCGCCTGCTTCAAGACTCAGTCTCTCGCCCCGGACCCCGAGTCACAATAGTGGATGGCAGCTATGGGATTGGCGAACCAGTATCTGAACAGCGGATGGCAAGCTGCGAGATACGAGGACCGAAGACGCCTGCTACACCGCTCGATGGCAGCTACCAGATCGACCGGCGTCAACCACTTGGCTGGGTGAGTTCCCGATGTTTGCTTCTCAGGTCGCCAGACCTCTCTAGCACAGGCAGATGTTAGGAGAGTGTTTTGTTCGTCGGTAGGCTATGATTTGAGTATTTTGTTGTTTTGGTAGGCTAGGATTACGAATTTACCTTCCTTAAATAGTGGATCCTAGTTTAAGGTAAGGGTAAATTTTGTGGGCAAGCAACACGAGGAACGAGATCGCGATGGAGGAATTCCAAGTTCAGGACCTCATTCAAATTTGCGAGGAGTTGGGCATTTCCGCCAGCTCCGAAAAGGCAAGGAAAGCGATTCTCGACGTGATGCTAGCGGAGGACGTGACGACCGAGGAAGCCGAAGAGGCTTGGGAGATGATTGTTGAACGAAAGCTGGAGACAAAAGAACGCGAGAGACGTGAGAGGCGCGAGCTTGAAACGAAAGAGCACGTAAGTCCCGAGGAAAAGGCAACACGAGAGAGCCGTCGACAGAATCAAACATGGATATGGCACACAGCGCGATACCATCTTTGTAGTTTCAAGGCGGGCGATAGCATTGTTACTTTTCTTGCGGACTTTGAAAAGGTTTGCGAGAAAGAAGGTGTCAACCGGGACCTCTGGTCCGAACGGTTGATCCTGTTGCTTCCTCGTAGACTCTCATGTGTTCTGGAACGCCTGCTTGATGAGGAGAGGCGGGACTACGATGAGGCAAAGATGGCTCTGTTGAGGCATTTTGAAGCTATAAGTCAGGCCGACTGCGAAGGACAAGGCGGTAGCGACAAGGCCGAGCTTGTCGAAGACAGACCGCCTAGTGAAATGGTTACTAGCCCAGGAGACGCTATGGTGCCATTGTTGCACACGCTTATCGACCAGCGGGAACACATTGTTGTGTCGCCGTCTAAAGAAGCCGCTTTGGAAATTGTGGCCGACGACGAAGGTCAGAAAGAAATTCTGCGCCCTTTTGATGGCAGTGATACGCTCAGGCTAGTCAAGGAGAGACCGCAGGGCAAGCCGGCTAGCTCAGATGGCGTCGGATGCAGTTATGTTCTGTTAGAAGTGCAGACATCTAGCGACGACCACGAGGCTAGCTTGGTTTTGCCGCCCGGAGCTATGTCGTTGCGACGAGAAGGCAGGGTACCTGCGAGTACGAGTGCCGAGACCGCGAGCTTTGCGAGCCGCGCCGAGGGCAAACGACGAAGGCGCAAGCCGAGAAAGTCGGACTCGGGCGGCGATACGAGCCAGGTCAAATGCTCCAACTGCCAAGCCGTTAGGAAAAAGCGGAGCATGGTGAACCCGAAGCTTAGGCGGCTGCTGCGTTCTGTAATAGGCGTGACACGCGTCGGTAAAGGCAGGATTTCGCAGAAATTCAGACGCCGCAAATTCCGTCGGTTCTCAGCGATATCAACGAATTGTAAGCAGAACAACGTAGCGAAGCGTCGGGTATGCTCGAAAGTCTGCTTCAATGGCCGCTCCCTTCCTGGGGGAAGGAAAGGCGACGGCCTAGCGGACAAAGGGACCGCGCGCTCGCGGGTCCGGGGATGCGCCCCTCCCCGAGTGTTTAGAGGCAGCAGTTTGAAAGTCCCGGCTACGGCCAAATCAGCCTTGTTCTGGTGTCGCGAGTGGACAACGCGTACGCTCGAGAATGGGCGACCCGCTCGAGCGCGTCTGAAAGGGTGTGCTTGCGAGCACCAATTGATTGTGAACATGGTACTTTGAAAGCCGATTTTATTATTTGTCCTTTTAGTAATCATTTTGTTTGGTGTGTTTCTTTGCGTTAAAGTTGAGTCGCGTGTTGAGCGTAGGAAAGGGTGGATATGCCAAGAGCGCATTTTTTATTGCTTTGGTCCTTTCTTTTCGCGAGACACCGACATGTTTTAGTTTGTTGATCATTAATTTACTGAGGCCTGATTCCTGAACTCTCAGGTAGAGAAAACGTCAGTGTTTTCATTTGTTTGTTATTGTTCGTATATCTAGGTTAGGAAAAGCCTAAATTCTTAATTTCGATTATGACTTGGTTTTTGTATTGTACGCGTTAGTTGTAAGTGCCAGTATATAATTTTGATTCACGTTTGTTTTTATGTCGTTCGCGTGAGTTTATTTTTTGTTAGAACCGCTTCTGTGCTTTAAAAATGTGGTACTCGTTTCGCCGAGTGCATTTAGACAACACTAAGCGGCGGGCTCTTTCGGTTGGCATTTACAGTCAGATGTCATTCCGCGCTTTTGTGAAGTGGCGCCCAAGCGCAAACATTAGCGGCGTTCAGCCTTTGCGTCACGGCTTTCGGGGGCAAAATTAAGTCATCTTCGGCAACCTTGATCTTTGCCAACCCGCCCGCATTACAGTTGAGAATCGCTTGCGACGCAATTCTGATTTGATTAAGACTCGCGCATTGACAATTAAAAAAAAAGGAGGTCCGTATCTCGAATTTCTCTCTCAGATACGTGTCTCGTGTTGTTCGGGATTTTTTGTTGTTGTTGTTTTATTTTGTTTTGTTTTGTTTAGCGTAGCCAGATCTCGGAAAATGCTTTGTTCGATGATTTTGGTCTGGCGGTTTGGAGAGCATTCGGAGGGTGCTTGCTTTGGCCGGAGTGGTTTGGCGTTGTTGATTCTTGGTCGTTCCAGTGGACATTATCAGGACCGAGCAGCAGAAAAGACCACCGGCGGGAAAAGCGGCAGAGCCGATACCTCCAGACCATCCTAGACGTCGCCCAACCGGCGCATCCAATCTTCCGAGCTGCGTCGGACAGCTCGACCTCTGGATGCATTGTCTGGCGGCGAGGGTGCTGTTGTGCCATAGCACCTGCCATCATCGCCACCCGTCCCTCTGGGTCCTGCCGACTAGTCGCCAACGGGACGTGGCGACACAATGCGACGCGGGTGCCTCAGCAACCGCCCCGTCTTGATCCGGTCAACGAGTCGCCAAGGGGACGCGACGACACAATACGGCGCGGGGGGACCTCGGCAACTGCCCCGTCTGTGTCCTGCCGACGTGCAAGCAGCCCCGGCCATCATCGCCACCTCGGGGTCCTGTCGACGAGTCGCCAGGGGGACGCGACGACACAATGCGACGCGAGTGACGTCAGCAACCGTCCCCTCTTCCTCCTGTCGACGAGGAGCCGCCGCCAAGGGGATTTAAGGAGGAACTGGCCCATTGTTAAGCCAGAGAGTCGCCACCGGCCGCCCCGTCGGTCTGGTGTGCTCTTACCAGCTCTTACTGCTTTGACCAGCTATCCCCAGCTAATGGCAGCTATTACCAGCTATTACCTGCTATTCCTGCTATATCTGTACATATTTGTACATATTGTATAAAGTTTTCGTCTCCTCTTCGCCTGCTTCAAGACTCAGTCTCTCGCCCCGGACCCCGAGTCACAATAATACCAAGAGAAGAGAAGCGCAGTCGAGGACAGCAGAAAACTAGGTGGGGTGATGAAGTTAGGAAATTTGCACGCGCAAGTTGGAATCAGCTAGCGCAAAAGACAGGGGTAATTGGAAATCTCAGGGAGAGGCCTTTGTCCTGCAGTGGACATAAATATAGGCTGATGATGATGACTATTCGTAATTAGATACACACATTATTTCGGTTTGCGGAGACTGAAGACACGCGCTTGTCGAAGTGAACATGGCTAAAAGATTATTGTGTCAGCGCATTGATTAGAGAAACACTAATTGTTAACCTGGCACTTTTATTTAATGGAGATATTTTCTGAACTGTGCCTCACCGCAGCTCACCGCATTCATTCATGAATGTGCATATGTCCTCTATATACGGTTATACTATCTGCTCTCTACTCACTTACTTATCTGTTTATTCAATAAATTTGTTCTTAAATAATGGGGTCTTCTTGAAGAGCAGGTAGGCTCTAAACATATAAACACAATGAGATTCTCAAAAAGCGCTCTAAATTGCCGCTATCGCATAAATATAAAACAACTGCTTGCACATCGTACAGTAAAAAAAACTTTAGAGCCTCAAGTAAATTTTCCCGTGCCATCACCTTTAAAAAAACAGCAACAAAATTGAACTGGATACGTGCACATAAATATAGAGTTGATAATGCTCAAGACTAGCGGGAACATTGTTACGTATTAAAAAAGTGGTGGTTTAGGAGCCAAAAATAGGCAGGCTGAACAGCATTTGAGCAGTCAAACTTCGTATATATATAGGCGTCATTTATTTTCACAAAAATTCAATTCATTTCAAACGAAGACGTGCGCGACGTATGTATCGACGACAAGAAAAGGGATAATCTGATTTTTTGTGATGGTACAAAGGCGCCGCAGTTGAACATACCTGTTTACTTGTCTCATGGTATACTCGTGGTCCTCAGGTGTGGGCACGAAATGTTTTTTGTTATGGTTTTAGTTTCGTCCCACTTAAAAAAGTTCTGTTCTGGTTCTACTCCGGAACGAAAAACAAAATGATCCCTAAAGGTTCATAACGGTTTTGGTTCACAAGCAAAATTTTCCAATTGAAGTAACGTAAAAACGGCATTTATTCTCCTCAATAAGCAAATTACAAATTCTCATAACATGCTCTTTGCGCCGCTTCAAGGCACTGAGCATGATCGCAGAAGCAACACGTCATCTAGTGTACTCGCCGAAATGCGAAACCACTGTTCCGATAAAACGAACTTAAACGAGCATAAACGAACGATAAAACTTCGGTAATAAAGCGTTGTACCCGTAGAAAACGAAACTATAAGCTCTTCAGTGCGCAAGCTCAGGGTGTTGCTACGATACCAATCTGCTAGTGCACCGAGGGAAAGGCTTAGTTTGTCGACCGGCTATCGCTCGCGCTATCCCGGCCAGAGATGCGCGCTTGTTCGGACCCCTGAGCTACGCGCTAATGCTGACGTTGCCTGACGTCGGTTGTTACCGATTGCGGACTCTCACCTTGAACCGAAAACCGATAAAAAATATTTCGGTTTCACTCCGAAACAATTAAAAAGGAAATAACGTTTCGGTTACGTCTTAATTCCGGTCAAAAATATCGTTTTTTTTGCGTTTTTCGTTTTTATTTTCGTTCCGTTCCGACACACTGCTCGTGGAGTATAGTAACGGCCAATTGGCCGAATGCAGCCCGCCCACTGCTCCCATTCATGTTCGCTGGCCACTGTAACAAAAAGAATACCTGAAAACTTTGTAAATGCTGGTTAAAGGAAGCGCTTTTTTATGTCTACGTGATGCAAATAAACTTCGACACAAAAAACCAGACCCAAATAGACGCAAAATAGACAACGGGTTATTAATTGAATAAATGAACATGTTACGTGATGTCTATGAGGTACAACTCTGACAATTTTCTCACAAAAAATGATCTGATGCGGATTGTATAGGCAAGACGTTCCAACACTGCAGAATACATTTTCACACACTTGAGTATTTTTCAAAAGGTGTTTCGCAGCCGACGATAATTTTGATGAAAAAGCGTATATGTTGGGGCCCATCGAGGGCATGCATTTTAAGGCGTAAAGAAAAATCGATGCACAGTGATGATCCGCCGTTAGGTCTTCAACACTGGGGTGATCCCATAACAGAGGTACGTCGGATGCTCAAACGTTGCGTTGAATTTAGACTTGTATTTGAGTGTGCTTCTAGGTACGACTATGTCAATGCATATATTTGCAGAAATCTGCTTGGAAAGCACGAGAAATAAAGTCTGAGAATCACCTGTGAAAATTGTGAAAAAAAAATAGCAGAACAGCTCCATCTCCAGATTTATTTTTAAGTTCAGAGTTGTGCCTCTTGTCAATGTAAACAAGCTTATATGCTGAAAAGGGATGCTTCCCATCGACAAAAGTTATTATAGTGTAGATTGATTTGGGAAACATCGGTGACTTAACCGACACCGGGAGCCTAGTGCCCTCACCGGCAAGAACTCCTGGTATTTCTTCGAGTATAGAAAATTCCTCAGTTCTTGCTCAAGACCGACTGTAATTTCACACGTACCTTTTCGGCTACTGGCCCCTTAGGAACGACGGTTATTCGTTGTTGTGTATCTATAATTACTGCGATGTTCCTAATTAAAGCTTCGCTCGAACTTTCAAGTTCACTGATAGTGTTTTCGAGGAACGTGAAGTTGGCGCACAAGTACAGTGAACTAGAATACGGTATTCTAGTTCACTGCATGTATAAGTGTGTGAGGTCTCCTTGGATGTTATCCTCAGAGAGAGCAGCTTGAGCCTTCATGACTGAAGCACTCTTTGTCACATGAAAGGCTGTTGATCACTGCCTTCACGTCGGAAAAGTAGCAGCTGTAACATTAAGCAACTTCTAGCCATGTTCCCCAACGTGTGAGAATGGGCTCTGGCGGTAGGGGTACGTCCCACAATCCCTCCTTGAACGAACGCACGCGAGAGAGCGTCTTCTGGAATACAGCCATGGCTGAAGCATTAAGCTCGCCAACATACCTAAAGTGTTTCTTCGGTTCTTCACAAACGCGGTTAAGTGCATGACCTAAGCACGTGACATGCGCCATCTGCGGGTACGAGGTCTTCAGCAGTCGAGCAGCCTTGTGCTTGTAGGCAGCAGAGTCTGTGTAGAGTAAGAAAACCTTAGCACCTTCGACTCTTGTATGGTAAAGAACTTGCAGGGATTGCTTTACAAAGTATGCTATAGAATTTTGTTCTCGAAGAAGACTTCAAACACCGTTTGGAGATGACGCTAAGAGCTTGAAGCAGTTAAAATCTCGTACGACCGCTTCAACAGAGGTCGAAAATCTGCGGAGATGACGCATTCGTTTTTGAACTGCGAGACTTCATAATGAGAGATAACCTGCATCCGCTGCGGACGCGATGGTAGAACACTTTGAGCCATTCACTGGGTCTTCAGGTTCTGGGTCTCAGGCCCTGATGGCTATGAAAGCTGGAAGGCCCGCCCCACTCTTTCCGGATCCCCCCCAGGTGTTATTAGGAGGAAGGCAGCAGACATACATAGACATAGAGTTAGAGCATAGGATATCCCGTAGGATAAGAGATTTTCGGTCTTCATAGGTGGAATGGAGTTCGAAATGAGGTGAGGTAAGTGGGCTTTCAGGTTAAGGTTTCAGGTTTCATGTGATCTCGTCGGCTATTCGCCGTGAGTTCGAGCTACAGAAGGCAGCGCCGTCGCCGCGATTTGAAATGTGCACGGCGGTGCTTCGCTGTGAACGATATGGCCCGATTATATGGTATTGCATGAAACGCGCTTACAGCACTGTACTGATCATATATTGTCCTCCAATGCCACATGATTGCACGAAATGCGCCGAAAGCTTATATTTACTTGAGAGAAGCGTAAAATGTCATTCAACAAAGGAATGGCACTCAACCAAGCAATAGTGTGTTTCGGCACTTTCTTGAGGCTTTTTGTGCATGCTTCTCTGACTTTCTGCCTGCTCTTTAATTAATATAATGCACTCTCTGCGAATCTTCCACTGTTTGTAAACATGTCAGCATCCCTGTACAACAAAATTAAAATATCAAGTTAATGCGCACTTTTCATCACCAAATGCAGGCATATATGGCCATTTCTTTTCCTTTTTTTCTAATTCCCTGCGAAATGGAAACAGTTAATGGGTCAAGTGAACAAACTAGGACAATGTGAGTGATAACACGTTAGCAGGATTGTAAGGTTACTTCACAGGATAATATTTTATAGCAGTAGCACTAAAAACGTGCAATTTAAGCACTGAGCCTTCCTCGACTTTATACGTGCAAAGTTGTCAAAATGAAGACATTTTCGTCAAGCTAATAACTTTACATTGAAAATCGAAAGCAAATTATTGTAGCCGCCTTTAAACTCTGTGTTATGACGTCCTCCATCCATAGACTGCTTTCACAGATGATCGTCACTAATACCCTTGTAAAAACACAAAAGCGCATGATTTACTTGCGTGGCAAAATAAACTCACCCTCGTTGCATCAGAACCAAATACTAAGCATTATCCCAGGTCGCCGTTTAACCACTAAACCAGAATTATGCATTATCGCAATTATATTGATGCAGTTATCGTATTATAAAGTGTACGACGCGATAATGAGTGCTTGCGAATGATTCTCTTTTTCTTTCTTTTATTTACAGCTGAATGATATCCGCGCGCTTTCATTAATGTTGCGTGGTAAATACCCGTCCTGTTGTTTCTTTTCTCTGTCTACGTCCCTGGCGCTGTTTTCTAATTATGTTGCATGGTATCACAAGGGTTGCGGAGACTGCAGCAAGATTTCGCAGTCCAGAATTCCGTGCACTTTGATGTTTTATTGGAGATTTAAAGTCTATGAATGCATTGTTGAGTCAAAAATTCCATCTTCTAACTATACGCGCATGTTGATCTCATTACGAAATGCCTGGTTAACGATTCACGCTAACAGTACATTGCTTTGTTTATGTACAATATTTTAGAATTTATCACAATATACATCGAAATTCATTAATAAACGCAAATGATTATGCTCGATAGAATAATCCTCGACTGCCCTATGATTATTGCACGGGGCATTAGCTATTTAGTGAATATTTTAATTGCATTTACAGTGCGCCGTTGAAAACTTAGGACACGGGCGATAAGCGCATGTAGCGCTTAGTTTCTCACGCTGTGTACTTGTTGAATATTATTCCCTGATCCACATTTATCTCGCCCAATGGCAATAAAGTGCGCCGCCCAATACAAACAGAGTATTGCTGTTATGTAGCGGAAGCTAGCGCGCTATGATTTGCAGGCAAGCGAAGGTTCTTGATGATCTCTATGATTACAAACTTTCTGCGAGGTTTCATCACGCTCACGTACGCTTCAAAACAATGAACCACTCACGTAACAGTCTGCAGATGTCGGACGTTTTCCACCAAACTATTTGATTCAGCACTTTGACAACTATGTCAGCAGGGACCGAGCCACGCAATCGCAGGATACCTAGACGAGTAATGAAGAATGGCCACCAGGTGTTCCACTGGAGCGATCGCATCGCACGTGGGCTCCCGCTCCTACATATCTAAAGCCCACATAATCGCTATTCAGGCTGCCAAAACCAGCATCAATTAGCTCCTTGCCTTGAGTGCAACAGCTATGGACCAAAATCTCAACTTTGAGACCCTTCCTTCGCGAATTTATCACAGCCCACTTTTGTCCACTGCAGGACGAAAGTCTCTCCCAGCGATCTTGAATTACACCTGTCACGCGCCAGCTCACATGACAGCATCTAACGCCGGAAAATTTCGTAGTTTACTCACACAGCCTAATTTTCTACCATCCTGCATTGCGATTTCCGTCTTTTGGCAACCTTCTTGTGGCTCTAGTAGACCACCGGTTATCTGCATTATAAGGCCTGCCAATCCTTGTGTTTTCCTCTTAATGTCCACCATAATTTCCGGCTACCCCCATTTGCTGTCAAATCCAAATCCATGTCGTCCGGTCTGTTAACGTTACTGCTAACATTTTTCGTTCCATCGTCATTGCGCGGTCTTAAACTTCTTCTCAAGCTTTGACAACCTCCTAGTTTCTGCCCCATATGTTAGTGCCGCTACAATGCAATGATTATACTATATTTAAATATAGCGGTAAGCTGCCTGTCACGATTCGGTAACCCCTGCCCTACTAGCTCCAATCAATTTTTATAGTCCAAACTTCCTTCTCATGATCAGGGGGCCCGGTAAGTAATTCGGCAAGATAAATGTACTCTTGCAGAGATGCTAGAGATTGACTATCAATCATGAATTATCGTACTCTTGCCAGGCTAGTAAACATTACCTTTGACTTCTGGATATTAATTTTCAACCCTACGTTTGCGCTTTGTCGTCTAAGGTCCTCAATCATTTGCTTGAAGTCATCGCCAGCATTGTTGAACAGGATAATGTCATCTGCGAACCGTATATTGCGTAGATAATCGCCGTTGATCCTCACACCTAATCTTTCCAAGAGAATTATTGGCAAAACCTGCGGAAAGGAATGGACTCCACATAATGAATGTCTTCTTCTTGAAGCATAATAACAAGAAGTAGACCAAGAAAATTCATAACAAGGAAGAAAGAAATGAAATAGATTTCATACTCTGGGCGGGCCCTAGTATAGTGCAGGATGTAAAAGTGTTAGGCAAGGTAAAGGGAAGTGATCATAGGTAAAATATCGTTCTGTTTACTGTGCTATACTGTTACACACAGGACAAAAAGAAACTGACACGCATTGTGCACGTGCGTCAGTTTCTTTTTGTCCTTTTTCTAACAGTATAGCACAGCAAACAGAACAATCCCGTACCATGCAACTAGCCTCAGTCCAAGCCTCATTATAGGTTCGTTCAATCAAGCAGTGCTTGCAGTTCGAAGAGAGGAAAAACAAAATTATTCAAGAGGAAACAGCAATTCATGGTAAAAACAGATGAATTAAGACTAGTGCTCGCGAAACAAGGAGGTGAAGCTAACATACATATAGAGAGTTAGACTATAATTAGAATGATTTCAGAAGCCTCAATTGAAGTGGAAGTTAAGGCACTAAGGCAAGAAGTAATTAAGGTCTCTCATGCATCAAAGGATCTAACAAATAAACGAGAAAACATGAAAGTGTCCCACCCAGGAGATCAGATAGAATTGGCTGAACTGACAAAGCTGAAATAGAAGAAGAAAGTAAGTAATATTGGAAATTAAAACATCGCAAAGATTGAGAGAGCAGCAAGAAATGGGGTAAGCGGAATATCAGCAAGAAGAAAACTTGGTAGTGGAAAGAATGTATACGTATGCAGTGAAAGATAAGCAAGGTAATATAATCAGCTATTTCGATTATATAGTAAAGGTAGCAGAGGACTTCTATAGTGAAGTGTACAGTACTCATAGAAGCCACACAATCTTCATTGGAAGTACAGTAATGAACAGGATTCACATGTTCTTGTACAGCTAGCGATTAGGTTAGAAACACTTTGCAAGACATGTACCGGGAGAAAGTGGCAGAAGATGGCATAATAGACTATTTAGTCAAAGATGAAAGGAATATCATTCATGAATGTCTTGCATCCCTTTATGCGCAATGCCTCAAGGCTTCGAGATTACCAGAGAGTTGGAAGAAGACCAACAATGAACTAATACATAAGAGGAAAGACATTAAAGGATTGAAGAAATATAGACTCATTAGATGGCTTTGAGTATTGCACAAGAAATTCATTACCGTAATCGATAGTCTAAGGGCAACACTTGATTTAAGTCAACCCACACAACACGCTGGCTTCAGGAAAAAGTATTCTACAATCGAGCAGATGAATGTCATTATTAAGCAGTTGAGAAATCTACGAATTACAACCAACCTCTTTATGTTACACTTATACATTACGAGAAGGCATTTGATTCAGTAGATATATCTGCAGTCGTGGAGGCATTGCATAGTCAGAGCACAGGAAACATATGTGAATACCTTAGGCAATATCTACAAAGGCTCCACAGCTACTTAATTTCTACAAAAGAAAAGTGTAAGAATACCCATCAAGCAAGGAGTCAGGCAACAAAGTACAGTCTCTCCAATTCTATTCACTGCATGCTTAGAAGGTATATTCTAGCTATTAGACTTTTAAGGACTAGAAGTAAGAATGAACGGGGAATATCCAGATGAGATCTCCAAAGGGGTACCCAAGGACTGTGTACTTACAAGCAAGACGCATGGCAGTGGTCGTGGTGGTGGTTGTGGTTGTGGGGGAGGTGGGGGGTCGTCAAAATGCGTCTGTATAACGCTCGCGAGGCGCCTCGCATATTTACGTGTCTATGGTTACGTATCTACCGCTGCAATAAAAAAACCAGGAAGTAAGCTAAAACATTTCGGGCAACACTCGAGATGCCTTCGTAAAGCTTACGCTGTCGGAGTTAGTTTTCCTTGCTGGCATCAATGCGGTTAAGTGCTCATTAGAATCTTAGGAGCCCGCTTGAGCGAGGAATGTGCTTTAAGTTAAGAAAACCCTGATAGCTAACTCCTAAAGTTCTGGGCAGCTACTCAGCATTGAGAATTAGAAGACGTAATAAACAGGCAAGTAAAGGGAAATGATGACAAATAACAGGATGTATGTGAAGGAGCGCATATAGTGGGATGCACCCTTTCACTCAGGAACAACAAACCCACCGAATGTATGTCAAGCGCGGGCTCTTCTCAAATCACTTCAAGTCTTCTGATGTCATGTCAAGACTCAAGTGTTCTCGGTTCACTGTCATGTAAGAAATTGGCAATAAATGTAAGCTCTGGGCGAAACACTTCAAAATACAGGCCAAGCGCCTGATTTAGCCGGACCAAATAAGTTAGATTGAACACACGACTAAAATACTACTGCGTCTTTGTCGTATTGTTCACTCTTCAAAGTCACATCTTTTAGTTTGTTCAATCAGTTTCGATTAGGTTCAAATTATGCAAATAAAGCCCTTAATGAACCTTACCTTACTATTTGGCCAGTTATCTTTTTTCTGCATTCATGACCTCTCTACTGTAATATTTTCGACGCGTGGTTGCTCTTCTAGCTGCTTTCCAGCTGTTAAATCTATCATTTTTAGTTCCACCTATGGCTTCACTGTCATTAGCTTCTTTGCTGGTTTCTCTACTTCCTGGCGCTCTTTGTCCATACCTGGCCCTAGCACCATAAAACACCACACATCATCATCATTTATTTATTTCCTCCACCTTTTTTCCGCCATAGTAAGGTTAGCACCACGTACGCTTTCATTATGTATTTATTTTCGTAACGTACCATTAGGTAAGTATATATCAAGGATGCCAACATTCACTGATGTTCAGAATTGCATAGGGGTGTTGGAAGAACCCGTAGCGGTATACTTGAGTGGCTAAGGCGTTGCGCTGCTAATCTGCAGGTCGCAGGTTCGGCCGCGGCGACCACATTTCGATGAGGATGAAATGCAAGAGCGCTCGTGTAGCACTTGAGCACTTGTGCATGTTTAAGAACCTCAAGTGGCCAAAATTATTCAGAAGTCCCCCACTAGGACGCACGTTATCATCAGATGGCGGTTCCGGCAAATAAAACCCCGAGTTCAATTCAATTTTTTAAGAGAGTTGGAGTATATTCATCTCAATGGGCGCACTATTCTGATAGCGCTATACATAAATGGGATAAGATAAATGGAAATAACAAGAAAACTGAAACAGAACACCACTCCATAAGCTCTCAAGTCATGGGAGTTGCTCTACTGATTGCGTTATGCCGTTGGCAGCCGCTTATACCAACACACCACCTCTTGCCTCCCGTGTTGTCATCGTCCCACATGTCTATAATTGGTTGCTAATTAATATTTGTATGTGTTTGTAACCTAACCGTGAAAGTACTGGTAGTAGCCGCTACTCGGGTGCAACGGCAGAACTGGAACATCTATTTCTTAAACCGTGGAATGGGATCTGAGCAGTAGGCGCTTGGCTAATAGACCCCTCTGTGTACCTATGGCTCCGGCATTGCCACAACCGTGACCGCCGCTCCGATATTCGATAGCGGGGAACCTGTCCGGGTGGAAATTAAGGGTTTGTCGTCCAATGCCACGCAAAAATCAAGCACCTCATTTCCTCGTAACCAGGAACATTCCTCGCTACGCGGGAGAGCCTGCGTGCTCCCCTCTGGCTTACACAGAGGGAACAAACAACACGCGTAGCTAGCACCCTCCCCTCCAAGGCTTCGTGATAGCGGGTGCCAGCTGCTTATGCCGCATACGGCACACGGCACGGAGCAACGCGGGGCGCGCACTACATCGGCGTGTTTACATGCAAACGTCCGCGACCGAGCGCGCGCTATAGCTGACCGTGCGGTCGAGAAACGGCGCTCTTCGGGGTCAAACGAGCCGCGAGGCATGCAGCAGCGCCAATTTCCCAGGCCATTCGTCGGCGCGCCGTGCGGCGGCACCGCTGGCGATCGTGAAAGTGCTTTTGGGGGTCGCTGAAGTACGCTATTCCATTCAGAATTAATCGCCGCGCGCTTCGTGAGTGCCGTACGTTTGTGGACGTTGGTGCGGCCGCCGCCTGCATTAGGAGTCCTCGCGCAGACGCGCTCGCGTGTAGTGCTATTGTGGGACTTTGGCCGCCGTTCGTTTATGCGCATGCGCCTCGCTTGCGAACACGTAGTCCGTGGGTGGCTCTTCGGAGGGTGGAGGTGTGTCCGTGCTGCGGAGGCGGCGGGCGTTCGTGGGAATCTGAATCCGAGTTTTGCACGTCGTGCGTAGGTATGTGTTCACGTCCTGATCACGTTACCTAGCGTCCCTGGAGGTTCCACATTGCTGACGGCTGCATGAAGAGTCCTTCGATCGTTTGGCTCTAAGGGTGACGCGCAACCGCTCGTGTCTTTCTACGAGGTATAGCCAGCACAAAGAAACGTTCTCTTCAGCTCGAATAGCCGCAGCAGTGTTTCAATTAAAACGAAACGTTGCTTACATTACAGAAAGGCATGTGCAGTATTAAAGGCCGGCAGAAAACACTGTTTCGTCAATATCGTGGCAGCACTGGAAGTCCCCGCTCAGCAGCTCTGCAAGTAATGCAGTGCAAACGCGAGTTCACAAATCAGCTTATCTTTTGTAACTCTAACAACAGTGAAATATGTGTATTACGGTAGAAAATGCTGCAGGACATTCAGTCATCATGGCCAGTACGCATGACCAGTAAGCATTTACACAGAGACAGTAACGCCTGGGTGGCATAAGAGCAAAGAAAGAAAGTTTGTAGAAACAGCTGTTTACAATGGGATATGTAGAATGGATCGCAATTAAAAATTTGCACACCCTACGCACTGTCGGAATTGATGTATGCGAAGCTTTCTGTGCTGTTTATGTTCATTGACAGTATTTGGCGACGATTTCTGCGGCATGCGACAGTGATGATGTGGTGTTAAATGTTACCTTGCGTGCTGCACTTGCGTTTATATGAGTAGTACACAGAGCGCACAGCGAGAGGTGTTTGCGCGAGGCGTTCTTATGCGCCATTGTCCGTAGCCTGCGAGAACATTAGCCCTGTCCTTCCCTCACACGGCCCTTCGCATGGTCGATGCGATAGAGAAATCCTTTTATTGATGCCTGAGGAGAAATAGCTGCTGCCACGTGCCGTGCCCGACCGACCAGCGCCTGCTGGCCACCTGGGCTACCGTCACGCAGGATGGCCTCCCACTCTCGCAGGGTAGGCCTATGGTGGCTGAAGTGTTGATGATGCTGGACAACCACTTGTGTATTGTCTTTCTCACGCCGCGGGGCTTTGATGTGGCTTTCCGTCGGCACGCCCTGCGTCAGTTGTCGGCATGGACAAAGTTGCACGATGTTCATTTTTCTGAAATAGCAGGATCACTGCAAATCTACATAGTAAAAGCCCTAGGGACGAAAAGGACACCATATCAGCACTGACTGCCAAATAACTTAAATTGGCAGCGCCAATCAAGGACCGGAAAAATAATTAATGCATGTGTTTTTACCAGTTACGTCATCACTACAAGTGCGTAGAGGTATGCACGAGAGAAAAATACCGATCAGGCCTGTTTATCAGCCAGGCGATTGATTCAGGCTTCGCGATCAAGCAGCTAAACGATAGGCTGGCCTAGGCAAATGCATTCGTTTTAAGCAACCTGAAATTACTTGGGAATCGTAAAATATGTATCTTCAAAGCTGCAGACGTGCTCTTCTTCAGAGGGACTGAATGAACAACATAGATAGTCAAAAGTGCGCCAAAATCCCTTGACAGAGACAGTTCTTACACGTGCAATGCATATCTCGTGATTATATAATGCAAATAAGGCCCGCTTACTACCTTGCAGAACTAACACCTTTTAATGGGATGCATTCATTGCCTCATTCTTGGCACTTTCCGTTAGGGAGGTAGGTTCCTGTCTCGCTTCGCTTTAAAGGGGCCCTGAACCACTTTTTTATCGAAGTGGAGAAAGACATTTGAAGTGAAAATAGGCTATTTAAGAAATACTTTGCCGCAAAAAGTACTTCTATGAGTTCAGCAGAAGTGGAGTTATTGGCAATCAAACACGGCCTCCGCTATGCTCCCCTTCGTCCTTCAATGCCTTGCACTGCGAAGGCTACGGCGCAGTGGGGCGGGGCCACAACGCTCCGCCTTCATAGTGTCACCGTGGTGCGCAGTTCAAATTTCATTTTTGATGAAATTTAAACGTAGACGCCGCGACTTCCGACTTTGGTGCCTACGACGCACTAAACGCAAACCAAACGCGATTGTCCACAGCGAGTTAACGTGGACCCGACGACTTCCGATTTTGGAGCCAACGACGCGCTAAACGTAAGCCAAACGCGGTTGTCCACAGCGAGCAGCCAGTGGACTGGTGGCGGCATCCTGCGGCGGCCGCGGTGGAACCGACCGCAGCGACCAATAGCAGCCGCGTATTGGAACGTGCTTGATTACGTAATAAAGCACACAGAAAAGTGTAAGAATCATGGCTTCTGTTGAAACGAGAGCGTTTGAGAGAAAAGTGACTTCGTGCTCCGCTTGAGAACTCCACGCACCGCCTACGACAGGAAAACTTGGCTGAGATGTTCAAAGCAGGGTATCCTACCCGTGGACTATGTTAATTCACCAAGCCCGAGGGGTGGTTCAAGGCCCCTTTAAGAAAAAGGAAATCGCGGGTTACCGACGGTTAAATAGAACCTCTTCCGTTGAGCACAGTAGCTTGGTACTCTTACCATTAGCCACAATCGATTTTTTCTGTCTTTATTGCCGGGAAAACTCAATCCAAATAAATACCCTCAAGCGGAAATTCCAAAGGAATTACAACATACTTTCGATGCCAGCCCAACATGAGCTGAAGTTGTTGATATTAGAAAGGCTTTTGCACCTACATCATTGTGGCGAAAAACCAACCGAGATATCCATATATTGTGCAGACCCAGTAACATCAAAACAAAAATGGTACAACATCATCATTTCTTACCGCCTAAAACCTTATTTTATGGGCATTTAATGACAGGCGTTTTATCAAGCTACGTTGGAGTGTGCCCCAGAGGAAAACCGCACCCCAAGAGTTCAGAGAGAGAGAATGAATATGGTGGCTCAGTGGCCTAAGCAGGCGTGAGGGTCAGTGGTGGGGATAATAAAATAAACAAAGAAATATAAGAAACTACACGTTAATAACTTGCCGGTCAAGTCAGCCTCGCGCGCATACACCGGCAAAGAGCTGATAGTTCGCCTGACGGGTGGCGCGGTCCAAGCTTCCAGCGAGGTAATGCAGCGTCCCTTGTGTTTCTCTTTTACTATCGCGAGACCGGGCCTGACTGCCGGACGTGCCTGACTGCCGGACGGGCGCCGATGTCACACGTACTGCGCTTTACTCAAGAAAAACGTGCTCAATCGTCACCTGCTTTTGACATAATAAACAGATTATACCCCAAGGAATAAATAGGTGTTAAGGGAATGTTTGTACCATATGGTGTGAAGACGTTTTGCTTTAAATTGCCCATTAGCCCACTATCGCACGCATAATTCTCTCTCGTTTTAAAGCCGGACAACTCTTTGAAACACTCGGCGTGAGCGCCCGTGCCACTTACTCGTCGTCATTCCTTGTGACAGCTCGCGCTTTGATGCGACGTGTTAGATTGATCTATCTCCGGGACCGGCCCCTTTCCTCAGTACTTTCCTTGTAGCCGTTTACGCTACGTAGAAACTGTGCGACGTGGTACAGACTTCCTGATCGCCCAACTTAATAATGCTTTATCATTTCTTCGCCGGAGTAGAAATACCATCGTTGCTTTAACATTTACCAAGTGACATACAATACATACATATAATCACTGTATGTTAATCTGAGATTTTTTTTACATTGTTACATTTTTCAGTTATGCGTTATATGATGTCAAACTGCACAGGGGAGCCGAGGCCTTCGTCAGGCCTTCCAGCCTTTAGCCCCGGCTTCCTCCTTTGTAAGAAGGAAAATACTTCACTTCACATAGAGGTGTGTACGTACGATTGTATAGGTCGTAGCCACCGACGTCGTCATAAGCCGTGTTTCTAATGCTTGCGCTTCTCCAGCACCTATGTATAAAACCCAGCGATCGCCATCTTGTAAGCTCGCGTCGAACGGCTGAAGCAGAAAGCACGTCGTTGCCGGCGTGCGATCACCTTCAGCGTGTTCATCGTCTTGCAGCTTTCGTCGCGCCCACGTACGCTCGCGACCCGCACACGTAACTACTCAGTATACACAAACACTTTGGTTCGCCTGGTACCGCTTTGCAGAACCCAAAGCAAGACTGGATAACCAGGTACCTACCAAATTCTTCGAATAACATTGATTCCCACAGTGAGTGGGATCTGCACACTTTTACAGCGAAGCTGTAAGGCTAGGTTCCAGGAGATCGTGTCCGTGTACACCGGAAGTAGGCCACAATTTTGTGGTGCCTCGTTTTGGGACGTCTCGTTCACTTGGTATATACCAAAATTTGCGTGTAAGGGTACGAATGTATGACTAACATGACTGATAGGTCATGGTCATGATAGGTCATGACGTAACTGAGGAACATCACATGCTCGTTAGTTACGTCACGATTAACGATAATGAAATCACGTGTCCATGAAGAGAGAGAGCAAGGAGAGGAAAGGCAGGGAGGTCAACCAGAAGAGCGTCTGGTTTGCTACCCTGCACTAGGGTTAAGGGAAAGGAGGAATAGAAAGAGAAAAATAGGGAGAGAATGAGTACGGAGTACACGTGGGGCGATGTACAGGGACACTATAGGCGGTCTCCTAAACTGATGCACTTCAAGTACATTACTAAAGCACGCATCGCTTTTTGTGCCAGTGACGGGTGTAGCCACGGTCCGAGTATCTTTGACTCAGAGAACGGTCTCGAGTCCAGCCGGTTTAAAGAGCGAGGCGTTGTACGTCATAGCGAGAACAGGTGCACAATAGGTGCTCGATGAAAATCACATGAAATTCTTGTCCCTGGCTCATACTCGCATATTCAATGCGAGTATGAGCCAGGGACAAGAAAGAAAGAAACAAGGAAGGAAGGAAGGCAAAAAAATAAAGACAGAGAGAAAGAAAGAAAGAAATCCAGTGTGGCTCATACCCGCGTAGGATGTGTGGGTATGGGTATGAGCCGCCGAGAGCAGGAGCGGGAGAAATCTCGTCGGCGCCAACCCCTCGGCAGATCAGGCCCGCGATGCGGAGCGCATCAAGAGCGGGTGGTCTTGGCGCAGCAAACGCACTACTTTTCCATCGCTCTGGCCGAAAGCAAGACGCCGGTGTCCTTGTTCTTTGACGAGCATGCCGAAGAAGATCAATATAGTCAATAATGCTAGCATATGAATTCACTATAGCAATATTTACTATAGCAGACCCACCATAGTCACTGCTTCCCTGGCTTCCATCTTCACAGTAGTGGGAGGCTTCTCAATTTTTTTTTTCATTTTTAACTCTTCCACGTTCCTGTTGAATTGCAAGAATTCCCACGGAAATTGCAAGAATTCCGAATAACAACTGCCTTAAAAATGCCTTGGCTCACATTTTATGAAGATCACTCAAGTTTGAATCAATTATAGGGTTTTTCGTGCCAAAACCACGTTTTCATTATGAGGCACGCCGTAGTGGGGGACTACAGAATAAATTGGACCACCGAGGGTTCATTAACGTGCACCACAATCTAAGTACACGGGTGGTTATCGCAATTCGCCCCCATCGAAATGCGGCCGCAGTGGCCGGGATTTAATCCTGCGACCTCGTGCTTAGCAGCCCAACACCGTAGCCACTAAGCAACCACGGCGGGTAGAACTCGAGTCTACCAGCCTATTTTTTTGTGTGTTTTTTGTTTTTTATAATGCCCCAGCTAATATTGCATAAGTAGGATGTACTTTTCTTTATGCATTTTTTGCAAATAATTGGTCTTATGTATTTTGTTTTATTGCGATAGCAATTATATGGACACTCAAAAGCAGATTTCTGCCGTCCCGTCGCCGTCGCCGTGAGGTTCCGTATGACGTCAATGGAGATGAAATCGTCGCCGCGCGCCGAACGCTGTATGTGCGAGTGAAAGGGCGCGAGGGACGCGCGCTTTCACGGGGAGTGAACGCACGGCGGAGAACAAACGCACGCTCTGCGCTGTGCTCCCTTAAGGGCTGCAGAAGTAGGCGTCTCTTTCCTCCTTTACAATCACCATATATGTAGAGCAAACGCGCCTTCTTCCGACGCGCGAAAGGCCGTGGGGGAGGGGGAGAGGGGGAGGGAAGGGAGGCGACGTTTAGCTGCGGCACCAAGTGCCTATTTATATCAGAGGCTCCGGCAACAGTCAGCAACGCCGCACGCATTTTGAGCGAACGCGGGCAAAACGCCGACGGCTCGACAACAGTTCTGCGTATTGCCGGTGCTGCTGCATGTCCAAGTTTATACAGCTGATAAAGCTAATATCATTACTCCGTATAGCTCTCTACAAATTTGCTATCGCAATTGATGCTTCGCCTTTCAGGTGAAGCTGCGACAACTTTTTATTGTATCTATAATAGCTCATTTTTCTGATTGTGTATTTTTGCTTATCACTCTTATCTGTAATGCGTCGGCCCTGAGGTTATCAGAAATAAATAAATAAATAAATAAATTAGAAAGGTGTTTCTTTACAGGAAAGTGCGTTCAAACGTTTCTTCTTTTTGTTAGAAAACAAAATCAGCTTGTATATTAGGTATCCTTACAGATTCCGTCTCTTTGGATACACAAGCACGGTCGGTTACTTCGTTTCGAGGGATGAATAGTTCGTCTCGCCTGTTACGTGACCGATTGCATAATAAATCATGTTTCATATTCCGTTATATCGATATTTAGGCCACATATCGCTGGAGGTGGGGGGGGGGGGTTGTAACAGGTGCTGTCGCGGTAACTAGCCAGTAAAAATTGACACCACATCGTCTTGTTGACGCCGCAAAAGACAAAAAAAAAAGATCGCAAAGAAGCTGCTCAGGTATACAGCGCCAGTGATAAAGATGAGAATGCATGTTATGTATGTACGACGGTGACGAATAGAGTCAATGCAGCAATATAATAAAACTACTGGTGTATTTTTTTTTTACGAGAACGCTGGTGTGTAGACGCAGTAAACGAGTTCGTTGTGCAGGTTGGAGGAGGAGGAATAAACATTTTATTAAATTAGCAGACTGAGGTTCTTGCGGGTGAAGCCCCTACTCCAGTGCGCCACTGGCTCTAGCGGCTCGTTCGGCATGGTCCAAGGTTGCCTGCTGGCTTCCCAGGTCCTGCCGGGCGAGTCGCGCCTCCCACGACCTTTCAAGTTCGTTGCGTGTAACGAGGGGTGAGTTTCCCTCTGCTGGTCTTTGTTTGCAATGCCAAGTGATATGTTTGAGGGTTGGTGAGTCGCCGCACGAAGGACAGCAGTTATCGTATTGGGACGGGTGTATTTTGCTGAGTGTGTGTATGTTGAGATATGTATTCGTTTGTAGGCGTCTCCAGTCCTGGGATTGCCAGCGTGTGAGTTTAGGGTGGGGTGGCGCCATTGTCTGCCTTGCGCGTCTTTGACTGTCGAGGATATCTCGCGGCAGCGTAGGTGTGAGGTATTCCTCCCGGGTCGATGTGTCCGCGGCTCGGAAAATTAATCCTCGAGCCAGGCGGTCCGCCCGTTCGTTTCCCTGTACACCTTCCTGAGCGGGGCACCATGTGATGATGTGATCTTCTCGAAGGTTGTTTCCTAGAATGCCTAGGACGCTCCGAGGGAGGACGCCCCTGAGAAACAGTCGGCAAGCTTCTTGCGAATCCGTGAGAACGTGTGCAGGTTGCCTCTTGCCCTCTGCCGCTCGTATGGCTAGTGCTATGGCCGCCGCTTTGGCCACGGCCGTGCTCTTGGTACGGATCGTAGCCGACGTGATTGCTTCGTTACCTCTAGTGACGACCGCAGCAAATGCTCTCAGCCTCGAGGGGTAGGGAGTTGCGTCTGTGTAGTGAGTGTTTGGGTCGTTGCGTAACCGTTCGAGTGCCACCGCTCTCGCTCGTCTGCTCTGCGGCCGGTGTTAAACATGGGGTGCATGTTCTTGGGTATTGGGTGCACGTGTATGCGTTCCCTGTCTTGTCTGGGTATTTGGTGCGTCTCCTCCCCGCAGAATTGGGGTGCCAAGGGGTAGTGAAGTCTCTGTAGTAAAGCTCTACCATGGGTTGTCGAGTTGAGTCTCTCTCTCTGCGCGATCAAGACAGCCGCGGCGTGTTCATCGTGCGTATTGTAAATACCCAGACGCTCTGTGCCAGTGCAGTCAGGGAGGCCCAGTGCAGCTTTGTAGGCAGTGCGTATGAGTACGTTGGCCTGCTCTGCTTCACATCTGCGTGAAAGCTGGTATGGCAGAGCGTACGTAATGCGGCTGATGACGAAGGCTTCTACCAGTCTCCTGGTGTCGTCCTCCCTCATGCCGTCCTTACTGCGGGCGATTCTTCTTATGAGTCTCGATACGCTCCTGGATGTGTGTTTGAGTTTGTTTAGCGTTAACGATACGCTGCCCGTCTCCAGAATTAGCATGCCTAGCACCCGGAGCTCCTGCACTTGTTTGACCTGGCTTCCGTTGATCTCCAGATTGAGGATACTTACCTGGTGTCGGGCTTCCGATGATCATTGTGCAGGTTGGAACGCAATGCTAAACAATGCTAAAAACAAAAGACTGCACCAGCAGGAATAAGACGAGGAGAAGGCACCTGAGACTTGGGATTCGTTGAAGGCACTTCTTTATCGTCTGATTCTTTTATTTACTGGTTTTCTCATTTCTCGGTACTGCTTTGCATTTCTTACATTGTGACGACCCCGTTACTGGACTAAGAATGAAAGGAGCGTCCAAGGTTGCAGTATCACTCCAAGCTGGCAGTTGCTGACAGAAAAAAAAATCTTACAGTGCTGTGTAGAAAAAAGTTGGCCGGAAAAGTGCGCCTCAAACATATAAAGGGAGCTACAGCAAGACCCTGTTAGTGTTTGCGCAGCGTAAACGTGATCTACCTTCGTGGGGTCGCGTTCTCAACGTGCACGAAAGCCACGACGTCTTTGTGCATGCAGTAAAGGCAGTAAAACCAGTGAAGTCAGTTTGGAAAGCCAATAAGAAGAGACGACCAATCGCGCTGAAGATACCAGATGAAGGAAATCGGTTCTCAGTGGAAGGTGACGCATGTTGTCTCGAGTTAAACATTCGGTGAGCAAATGACTGACTTCAAACTTCAAGGCAATTGGTTTTTACTGGAAGGTGGTGCATGTCGTCTTCAGTGAAACACTTGGGGAAGCAGGGACACGCAAAGTACTTCGAGCGGCCAGTCGCACGGTTATTTCGGGTGTATTTGTGAATTTCTTTCACGCTCGGAAAAACACTTTTATTTAGCACGTATTGAGCAACAGGAAGCTGTATCGGGAGTTTTTATGTTGCTCTACATTTTTCTCATTGACACTTCTTATCAAATTATAACATTTGAGAAGTTGAATCGTTAATTAGGACTAAATATGTAATTAGGTGGAATGGAAGAAGTTATCTGAGTATCTGCAAGCGATGGCAAACAACATTGCCTTGGTTCTGTCCAGCGACGTGGCATTTTCATATTTTTAAATCTTGGTGCATGATACTTGGGACACCTTGTATTTGCTAAGAGATAGGCAGATGAAAGTGGTGTGTATGAGAGAGCAAACTGGGGTAGCGGATATTCTGGTTGACATTGAGAGGAGAAAAAATTGGAGCTGTGCAGGCTATGTAATGCATAAGGCAGATATCCGGTGGACCATTAGAGATACAGAATGAATGCCAAAAGACGGTTAATCGAGGACGGCAAAAAATTAGTAGGAGTGATGAAATAAGAAAATTTGCAAGTGCAAGTTTTTTTAAGTATGTATTTTATTTACAGTAAGCAATATACAAGGCTCACTGCAGGGGCAGGGGCTAAAGGCAATCAAGCCTGACAAAGGTCCCTGTCCCTCCGCAGTTACTGGCAGCTCACACGCTTCGAGTTCAACACAGTCAAAAAAGGATTGCAGTACATCCTTTTCAGGAAAATGGACAACTAGCAACTTGCAAGAGCACACATAACAAATCACATAAGCAAGAGAAAAAAATTTACATAACATCCCTAAATAATCGTACAGAAGAGGTCGCGCACGCCAAATATACAGATACACAAAATAAATTCCAAAAATTGGAAACGTAGAATGCATGAGGATGCAATGAAATTACATTATTCATGGAAACACTCGAAATACTTATTCGTAAATCATTTAACCATTGGTCGAGACATGAAAATCCACAATTTAATGTTGATACTGTATACATG
Organism: Dermacentor silvarum; assembly: GCF_013339745.2. Taxonomy (NCBI): domain Eukaryota; kingdom Metazoa; phylum Arthropoda; class Arachnida; order Ixodida; family Ixodidae; genus Dermacentor; species Dermacentor silvarum. Next base: position 133,222,192 of record NC_051157.2, read on the forward strand.
AGGTAATTAATAAGTTCTTTGCTTGTTTTTTTTTTAAACGCAGCACTATTAGCTCTAAAGTTCAATCTATCTGCAATGACATTCAAAACATGATGTGTCTGGTACGCAGCAATTTGTTTTCCATAATTAGTTCTTACTTAAGGTGCTCGTATCATTTGTTCTCGTAAACAGTAGTATGGTTTTTCGATGCCGCTTTGTTCATATAGTTTATTTTGTTGAATTACTTGGAGCAATTTAATATAGTACAACTGATGAACCCTGAGCATGGAATGTTTTATGAACAGTGGAGCAGTTGGCAGGTCTTGTAACTTTTCCCTGTACTTTTCGAAACAGCGCAATATTTTCGTCTGCATAGTAATAAGTCTATGGTAATTTCTTTGCGATGTTGTTCCCCAGACTAATATCTCATAAGTTACCTTAGAATGAAAAAGTACATAGTACATATTTAGTTTTAACCTTAACGGGATTAAGTGTACTGTTTTGTGAAAACAACCAACTATTCGCGCTAATGCGGTAATCTGGTGATTTACATGTGTGTTCCAGTTTAATTCCTTTTTAAACCACCCACCAAGAAATTTTTGTTCCCTAACGTGTGAAATACAATTTCCTTCAAATGTGACACTTATTTTACTTATGGGCTTGTTTATAGGTCGGAATATCAAATAGGTTGTTTTGTTTTTGGCATTTAAGCGTAGCTTATTTTGCCTTAGCCATTCTGAAAGATGCCTTAAATAGTTCTTTACACTCACTTCAAGTGATAATAAATTGTGTGATGAAAAGAAAACGTATGTATCATCAGCGTACATAATAAGTTCAGGGGAATCAGGAATTTCTACAATATCATTTATATAAGCAAGGAACAATAGTGGCCCCAGTATGGACTCTTGGGGGACTCCTTGGTTTAACTTTATCTTTGTAGACATTGTGGTATTAATTTGCACGAATTGATAGCGATCTTCAAGGTAACTTTTGAAGAGTTGAAGTGCGACTCCACGTACTCCATACCTCAACAATTTATGAATTAACAGTTGGAATTGTATGGAGTCAAATGCTTTTTGAAGATCAAGAAAGAGCCCAAGAGTGTATTTTTTTCTTTTCCATATGATCGATTATCTTATCTTTGATATAGAATAGAACTTGTTTTGTTGACTTATATTTTTAACCCCATATTGACACTTTGGTATTATTTGATGTTTATCAAAAAAGATGCAAGTCTATCGCAAATTATCCTTCAAATATTTTTGATATTGTTGGAAGCACAGATATTGGTCGATAGTTTGCTAAGCTAATAATATCAACACCTTTATGTACTGCAGTGACTTTTGCCACCTTTAACTGTTCCGGAAATACACCGGCAGTGAGAGTGAGGTTGATAATGTAGTTCAATACATCACATTTATATAAATGGTGATATCAATTTCAACTAAGCAGAGCCTATTTCATCAATCCCTGATGCAACATTGTTTTTAAGCTTTCTAATTAAGTTTTCTACTTCAACCGGATCTGTGGGTACCAAAAAATAGAATAAGGCACAGTAGACTTATCAGCAATTGGGGCAATTCCGTATTTCCACAGCAATTCCGTATTTCCATCGGTTGCAACATAAGGAGCCCGCGTTTATAATGTGTTCGTTCATGACGTTGGCCAACCTTTCGCCGCTGAGTGTTTCGCCATTAATTGTTAGGTCCTGTGTCCTATGACAGTCTTTATTCCTGTTCGTAAGCCCATTTATGACTTCCCATAATTTCCTCTGATTGTTGAAATTTTTTTCAAATAACTTTTCATTTTAGCCTTCCTTATGTCTGAAGTAGAGCACTGCACGGGCCGATTTTTGCAGCTCGAGCCCGGCCCGGGCCAGTTTTTACATTGGGCGGCCCGCCCGAGCCCGATCAAAACCTTTATGGCGAGACCCGGGCCCGGCCCGGGCCCGGAAATATTCACGTTACCCACCCGGCCCGGCCCGGCCCGCCATCCCTTTACCTTAGGCCCGAGCCCGGCCCGAGCCCGGCTCGAAACCGGCCCGAACCCGGCCCGAGACCGAAAAATACATGTTTTTCATAGTTGAGAGGCCCAAGAATAACTGGCTGCACGTTACATGCGCACCACCAGAAAGCCCGAGCCCGGCCAGACCCATGTCAAAAAACCCGAGCCCGGCCCGGGCCCGGGTCAAAAAGCACACGCCGTGCCCGAGCCCGGCCCGAGGCCGTGAAAAAACTGCTCTACCCGGCCCGGCCCGGCCCGTGGGCCTGTCTTGTATTTAGTTAACGCATCTGTCTCGCTTGAGTGGATGAAATTGTGATACAACTTATTCGTTATTTGAATGCGCCTGCAAAGATCAGAATTTATGCAAGGCTTTCTGCAGTTTTTTTTTTATTTCTATCACGTGAGAACTTCTGAAGTGGAAATTCTGCGTCATAACTAGCACGCAACAGCTTTAGGAAGGCGTTATAAGCTTCATCAGGGTTATTTTGCCTATAAACAGTGCTCCAAGCTAGGTTCTGAACTAAGTGGAAAAAATGTTCCCGAGTTAAGCTGTTTTTAGCTCGATGAAATGTCTGGGTTTTTGGTATGCGGAGGTGAGGAGTAGATGATGCCAGAAAGAAGATGGGCATATGATCACTTTTGTCATACGAATAAACCCCGGTTTTTATGTTCTGCGAATTTAAATTTGAAGCACATATATCAAGCAGCGTAGCGCTTACTGATGTAATCCTAGTAGGTAATGTTATAAAGTTTGCACTTCCATATGTAAGCAAAAGCGTTTCAAATTCTTTCGCATAGGGATCATTATAGCAGAGGTCAATATTTATATCGCCCATAATTATGCAAGGAGTACTCCAGCGAACAGTTGATGATAATAAAACATCAAGGAACTGAATAAACTTCTTTTTGTGGCCACGTGGTGGCCCATACACACCAACTACTAAAAATGGTCCAACACACATGGTAATGCATTCAATATCATTATTCATGACAGAATATTTATCAAGCAGTTCACAAGAAAGCGCATCTTTAAGATAAATAGCAAGACCTCCACCTTTTTGCTGCTCACGACAAAGGATTTCATTTCGATAACTTGGAAAGAACGGTGCATCTTCTTTACAAGTGATCCATGTCTCTAAGAAAACCAGCACATCAAACCCAATTGATAGAGACCGTAGAAAAACATGTCATCGACTTTTCTTTTAATGCTTCTACAATTTATATGTAATGTAGAAAACAAGTTCTTGCTAGAGCGGAATTCACTATTTAAGTCAGCAACATTATAATACTTGCGGTTATTAACGAGATCAGCCATAATAAACCGTTTTCAATTTCGTATTTCACATTGCATGTTCAATTCCCTATTTTAGTCAGGCTTGCCTCATCCGCAATGTGTACCACTCGTGAACCTTCATCTTTGCGTGCTAGCACTTTGCCACCAGATGTCCAGACAAATTTCCAGCCAATTTCTTTCTTTTTCTCTATTGCCGCTGCAAGCAAAGCCTTGCCCCTCTGAGTCAATTGCTCATTTACAAAAATGGGAATTTTCTTCTTATCCCCAAACACAGAACTATCCAGCCTTTTCTTTCTACACTTCGCCAGAATATCGTCACGTTTTGTTCTTTTGACAAAACGAACGATTATTTTCTGCACTCCTGGTTTAGGAGTGTGAATCCAGTGGCATGTGTCGATGTCAGCCAGATCAATTGTCGTGCCGACAGCTTCCCCTATCTTTGTTACAACAGCCACTGGATCATTTCCCACCGGGGCACCTTTTATCTCAAGATTGTTTAGGCGCTGGTACTGCTCCAGCTCATCGCATTTTTGTGACAGTTTCTTATTTTCTGCTTTTAGTTCCATGTTTTGCCTGATAAGCTCTTGCATTTCAGCTCGCATATTCTTAATATCAGTGGCTGCATCTTTCACCTCACTGCAAGTATCAGAGCAAAATGTTATGCTGTCTGTAATTTCCCTCATCTCAATTCTGGAATCACGCTTGAAGTTTTCAAACGCTTTCGACAGCTCTTTAAGATCTTTTGCGTCAGTTGCGTCCTTTTCTGCATCTTTTCCGACATTCTTTGCGGTGTCTTTCCCCATTAGCAAAGCAAATACACTTCACGCAATACAAATACAATTTACACAGTTCATAGCTATGAATTGTACATACATCTCAAAACTGTTGTTTAAACTTCGAGATGAGCCTGGCTGCAATGTTTATTCTGAGCTATTGCTTTATAACCAAATTTACTGCTGTAGAGAGAAAATTCAAAAATGCTTTCGGGAAGTTTAGCAGCACCCTGGAATAATTAAGACATTCTTCAGTATGTACCTCACTGAAGTCTGATAAATAGAAGCCTTCATACGCTTACCTGCTAAAATTTAGTTTAGGCATGCGTATTAAAGCTCCTTACTGGTAAGGCTCTCGTAATATTACTACATGCTTCAAAATCGCTAATATTGCATAAACAGGTTACATACATGCGGCTCGTTTGTGTACTCGGCATCATTTGGGACATTTAGTGGCACCCTCCCGTAACTACCGAGTTCTTCGAAACGGCATGCCGAGGAGACACGATCGCAATAGCATGCGCGACTGAAGACACAAAAGACGGCGCTGACAAATTGCAGCCGAGACAGCTTTCTCCGTTCGCTTTCGCGGCAGTGCGTAACGGCCAAGCCGAACCGAGATTCGATATGCAGGAAGGGGGTACACGGGGCCGACACGGTTCCCTCGGCGCGGCCTGCGTCTGGGTCATGCCAACCAAGGACCAGCGCAGGTCGCGGCTGCAACGTACTTAACTAACCACGTGCATAACGTGCCCGCCGCTCTCTTCGCACACGATCGACTCTCCTCGAACGACCCGCGCCCCGAACTTTGAACTTGCGCCTGCTAGGCGGATCGACAACTGCACTCTCTCTCTCCCCAACCGCCGCCAGGCGGCTAGTTTTTCTACTCTGGGCCTCAACATTCGCCACGTGTGCAGCTCCGCAGAGGAGACTGCGAGGTCGTTGACCGCGATCTAAGGGCCTATACAGAGTATACAGCTGAATATATATGCCTAGCACGAGAATCTTGGGAGGCTGCTTAGAATGGTGACGGAAGGATTACAGGACGAGTCCAAGCATGGCCAATGGGGCGTGGCCTATCCTTTCACTACTTCATTTACAATTTGATTATGCCTGTGTATACGCAAGCCCGCGCAAGCATGGAAAAGCTTTGTCACGTAGTGCGCGTGCGTTACCAGCCCTCGCCCACCGCCTGAGGCGGGATCGTAATAACTGTTGCATTTGGGAGGTCAGTCTCATTAGTGGGGAGGTTAGTCTCATTAGTGGTAGCGGTTTGTGAAGGAAAATGTTTCATGGGTCGAACACATGGGAGGAAAAGACAAGCATTACTTGGCTGTTGCGTGCGATGTGTAGTCAAGCGGTAGCGTTCAGAATGTTTTTATCGAAGCTTTCTTTATCTGTTCATCACTAATGCTTCGCTTCCCATAGAATTCAACATTTCGCGTTGTATGTTGCATATACATATGCATATACAGGGTGTTTCAGCGAACACTTTCAGAAATTCTTAAAGGTTGCCTGTGGCAGATAGCACCATTGTAGTTCATAAGATGGTCTACTCGAAGAGGCGGACATTATTTGCACAAGAAATTAAAATGCATAATCGAATAAATAACATAAATTCATTAATTAGGTTTTTAACTAACTCCCTGATCGCCCGTATTACAATTTACAAATTGCAGCCGTGGAGTTCGCAAGGCAGATCCACTTGGAACGAATTCTCGGGATGACACCAGTTTCGAGATATTAAATCCCGAACTTTGCGGAGATAATTCATTGGCGTTCAGTTAGTTTCTTAAGAAAACGTCGCTTTATGCATTGAAGCACAAAGTTAACTGCAACGCCAATGCATTTCTCCGCAAAGTTCGGGAATTATTATCTCGAAACTGGTGTCATCCTTAGATATAATTCCAAGTGGATCCGCCTTCCGAACTTAACGGCTACGATTTCTAAATTGCAACATGGACCATCAGGTAATTAGTTAACAACTGAATTAGTAAATTTTGTTGATTAATCGATTATGCATTTCAATTTTTTGTGCAGGTAATGTCCGCCTCTTCAAGTAGACCAGCTCATTAACTAGAATTGGGCTATCTGCCACAGCAACCTCAAATAAATTTTGAAAGTGTTCGCTGAAACACCCTGTATTTATCCCTGCTTGTGTACAAAACATTTGGTGACCTTCAAGGATGCAGTGACATAAGGAGCAAATATAAGAGGCTGTCACGCATTTCTTACAAGTTCCTCGACAATTTCTCGTAAATTAGAATTTTTAAGCGTGTGATGCTCTCGCTATTGAGCTACCGCGGCGCCGTAAATTAGAATTTAGTCGCCAGGGTGGAAACATCGCACAAAAATCTCACTGCTTCGTACCATCAGGCAAGTGAACGCTGTCGTGCTATTACAATGCTGCGTCGTACGATTGCAATTCTGCTAGCAAAAATTTGACGCTGCACTCGATTTTTAGTAGCTACCATACGAAGCGTAAGCTTCATATTCTCAATGCGGAAATAAGAGAAAGAAGCATTGGTTTCTACCAATGGGAATCAAACCTACCACTTAAGCATGATGTTGCTCTACAAATTGAGCTTTGGCGACGTGTGTCCCTTCCGTCCAATTTCTCGGGCGTATTCGGAATCAAACATGGAAATAGGGTTTCAAAATCGTTTCGAAAGCACGCGTCGCGTAGTATGCGAATTTTAGCAGAAAGCAATGCACCAATGAACCCTTCGTATGCTACATCAAGGCATCTTCGGCTGCCAGAGTCGGGACCCCTTGACGATAAGATTCAGTATAAACGATCGGTTTAATTTTTAGTACCACACACACGAAACACACACACCCAGACTGAAAAAAAACCTACACACCCGCACTGAACAGACGCAACAAGTTATAATGGTACGCTTCATAATGGTTCGACGCATTTGGATAAGGTGCTAAACAGCGATAACGGTTCATAATAACCGGAACGTCATGAATTCACCTTTCGTCCCCCGTCCGCTGCGCTGTCGTTTATACTGGTCGGATCAAATTTCATGGCATCGATAACGACGCCGGGCTGCGTGGAGATGAGCAAGTGGCACAATGCTTACGCATACTTACACAACTCCCAGAGGCATTTCTGCGTGGTTTCTTTTTTTCCCACGGGTTCTTGATCGGTGAAGCGAGGCGCATTTAGCTTCGTCGCGAACGTTCGCGCAAGCTTTTAAGCACTTCCGACAGATGGCGATGGCGGGCCGAGGACGACCACGGAGACGATCTCCTTGATGGCGGCAATGTAAAATAAACCTGCCACGAGTAACTACCTAAAAGGTAAAAACGAAATCAGGAAAGAAGTAATCTATGCTAACTCAAAGGCAAGCTCTTTTCAAAGTGACATCAGGTTGCTTTAGAACGCATATGCAGTCGAACCCTGATATATCGAATCAGAAAGGGATCACAAAAAGTTCGATATATAGGTAATTCGATATATAAAATAAAAATATTATGCAAAAATGTTCAAGTGGGTTTTACTGCTGTTCGTTATACAAGATAATTCGTTATATGTGGGATTGATATATCCGTGTTCGACTGTATTTATAAAGTGAGGTAAACCGAGGAAGAAGAGGCATGTGCTTTCCGTGGTAAATCTAGGGAAACGACGGAACAATGTAATGTTTTAGTAGAATGTGAACATATCTACCCAATTGTCGATTTAGGCTCCTCAGGCCTCCTTGGAGCCCTTGGGTTCAGGGCTAGCAGAGGGAAAGTAAACATGTCCGCAGAAGATATTAGTAAGAGGCCATTGGAGGTTTGGTGGCGGAAAGCAGGGAGACAGCAAATGACGGAGGCGTACAAAAACAAGGTTCCCGATAGTGGTTCCGCAAGCTTGATGCTATTTGTTGAGCTTGAGCTGATTTTTGTCTGTTCAATATATATATATATATATATATATATATATATATATATATATATATATATGTGTGTGTGTGTGTGTGTGTGTGTGTGTGTGTGTGTGTGTGTGTGTGTGTGTGTGTGTGTGTGTGTGTGTGTGTGTGTGTGTGTGTGTGTGTGTGTGTGTGTGTGTGTGTGTGTGTAAGACATTAGGCAAAAGAAGAAAAACAACTTGGTCGCGCAACCTACCACACCATTTCAAAAGCAACGCTCACAGTATCCGTCTATCCGTCCATCCATGACGCTGGGATTCACGAAGGAAGGAAAGTACTGAGGAGAGGCCCTGACGTTACTCTTTGTGAAGCCTCGGGGACACAAAGAAGTGCGGTACCGCGAACTGCGCTTCGCAGTGCTGCGTGCGTAATCAGGTAAAATGAACAAATAATTTGAAGCCAATTTTTTCGGCTTACATGGCTGTTTTGAAAAGTTCAAACACAGAACTTGACCTTTATGACGATTTCATTCAGCTTTCCAATATAAACAGGTGTCGTAAAGTTTGTAGCTAGCAATTGAAATATTATAATTACTTAATTATTAAAAAGATTGCTTTCGTTTTTCTTGCAAATGATCTCCGCCTGGGCACACAATTAATTTTTAGGGACGTAATTCGAGTAACTTTTTTTAACTATTCGAAGAAAAAAGCCGCCAGATCCCACGCCCCGTGGGAATCGATGATATGCGAAGCAATGTGTGGGGAGCCTACCAAGTTAACGAAACGACCATGAGAGCACCAAGGCGTAGGCCACTGTTTCATGACCTACACGAAACGCATGTCATGACCACGACCTCCTCTATAAACTTGCGACCTGCTCATGCCGACGCTCCCCCTGACGCCAGATTTGCTTTTGCTTATCTTGTTTTTTTTTTTGTTTTTTTTTATTTCGCCAAACTGCCGCCGCATGCCGTGGCGCCACCACTTACCCCTATCGCTTCGCACTCAGTGCTGTCGCCGCATGCGCTCCGGGTGGTCTGCTTCTTGGGTTCGTGTGGTAGGCACTTGCCCTTTGTGACATTCCGAGTTGATCGTCTGTCACTTAACGACTGCACAGTCAACAACAGCGTTAAGGTACGGTAGCAGTAACACCGTTTCCCGGAAATGGTGTACTGTTACGTCCCTTTCTGCAAGTCGAGCGGGCGGTGGTCAAAATCGCGACTGGGATATCGTTCCACGAGTTTCCATGTGATATATAAAAATCAGTGGAACAAAAAAAAAAGAGGATGAAGGTGCAATGTGGTGGACAGACAGCTAAAATGCCTGTCGTTTTCTAAATGGAAATCCGATGAAAAGAAAACGTTTCTCTGCGCAAGGTTTTCATGGGTAGAGTATCACAATGAGTCGTACTAAATAATTTAAGCTTGGCTGTTCCTACACAACATTCCCATGGATCAGTATAGTGTTCGCAAGAGCTGCCGAATTGAGTTCAGTTTCTCTCCTCACGATTTTATCTGAAGCATATTCTTAAGAGGATGCAGCAGAAGCAATGATCAAAGCGCGGGAGCCGTGCTGATGCGATACGCGGCAATGCCAGCGAAGCTCGAGCGGTGGCCATAACCGCGAGAACTAACGGTGTTAGGGATCATTTTGAAAATATTGCTGGCACGATTAGTCGCTGTAGCAACGTAGCGGTACGCCGACGGTTGTGTTGCCCACTTTCGTCCTTAGAAGGTCGCTATTACTATAGACTCCGACGCGTAAAGAACGACCGTTCCTTCCTCTCGCTTTTATTTTACCGTGTGGACAGGGTGATAAAGGTAATCTTGAAACTCGCGCTTATGGAGCTGGAATTAATAGGTCATAAAGGTAAACGACTTAGGCGGATGACCGTGTACGTCGTTTATACATGTACATATGTTCTGTTTATTCGCCCTGCCGAAACTCGGGTTTCTATATCAATGTACCAACTAGCCCATGGACGAATTACCCCATGGGCTAGTTGTATCAACTAGCCCATGAACGTTGGCAGCAGCCAACGAGGCGGTGCTGCACGAAATGAAGCAAGGAAAGGAATATAAGGATTGCATTCTCCATGCTGTGCGCTGTGTATTAGTTATTCTGTTGTATTGTTTTTGTTACCTACGCATTCCCGCTGCAAAATCACTCTTGCAACTGGGTCAGGTAGTCAACATAATTTCGGAGCCCTCCACTACGGTGCTTCTCATGGCCAGACCGTTGTTTGAGACGTTCAAACTCCGTGAATCCGTCAATCTACGCGTTAGAAACACGAATAACTAACAGAATAATGCGAACAACAGTGCGCCAGGACCCCGTGCGCTCAACGTGCGCTACGTCGCATCGTCTGCTGTGGGGGTTAGTTAAGGCCGCACCTGGCGGCAATTTCGGTCTCTACGCAACAGTTTTTAGGTCCGCGCGGCGCGTAGGGTGGCGTCAGTGAGCAGGTCGGAAGTTTATAGAGGAGGTCGTGGTCATGACATTCATGTCATGAGTACTCAGGAGTCCGTTTAGTTATGCACAAGAGACCTTAAGGCGAAAACATTAGTCATGCTCATGACTATGACTTCGACCAACAACCTTTACCTTTTTCCTTCACTTAGTACCACATCCGAACCTATTCCATTGGTTTTGGGGTGTTAATCTTTTTTCGCTCAGTCATTCTCATTTTTGCCAAGTCATGCAACAATGACTATGACTTCTACTATCATCCTTTAGTGTTTCCTTCACTTAGTGTCCACGTCCGAACCCATTCCACTCGTTTTTTAGTGTTAGTATTTTTTGTGAGTCATTGTCATTTTTGCGGAGTCATGCTAATGCCTATGACTTCTACCATCATCCATTAGTGTTTCCTTCACTTAGTACCCACGTCCGAGCCCTTTTTTAGTGGTTTATGAGAGTTCATCTTTTTTCGCTGAGTCATTGTCATTTTAGGCGCTGTTTCGTGACATACATGACACTCATGTCATGACCTACATTTATGTTCGTCATACACTCTTCTCCTACTATGCCAATTTTGGTACCTACCAAGTTAACAAAACGTCCCTGAGAGCATCAAGACGTAAGCGGGTGTTTCATGACCTACATGTCATGACCTGTCATTTATGTTAGTCATACACTCTTGTTATACTGCCAATTTCGGCACATACCAAGTTAACGAAACGGCCATGAGAGCGCTAAGACGTAGGTGGCTAGATAGATAGATAGATAGATAGATAGATAGATAGATAGATAGATAGATAGATAGATAGATAGATAGATAGATAGATAGATAGATAGATAGATAGATAGATAGATAGATAGATAGATAGATAGATAGATAGATAGATAGATAGATAGATACTGTTGAAGTGGCAAATGTTCGCCAAGAAATGCTTCGCATTTAAAAACACACTGTATAGCTATTATACGCACTCTCGATAACCACTTAGCAGCTTTTCAGCGTTGGAAATTCAGGAGTCCTGCCAGCCAACCTGCGTTGCTCCTAGGAAGCAGATGGGATAATTTTGTATCTTACTATTGCTCACGGACTTGATGAGCTGTTGAATTGTTGTCTGTAGTCCTGTACCATAACGGAAGTTGGTCTAGGTATACCAGTATGTCGCTCTATTGATTGCGCTATGTGCTTGTGTCAAGCTATACAGTTCAATATTAACGCGAAAGCGTTAAGGGCTCTGTGTCGCAGAACATCCGGCGTGGGCGTCGATGTCGGCTTCCGCGTAAGCATCGGCGTCCGTGGCATCCGTGGCGGAGAAAATCATCTCCTACCACCCCGACCACACAGGCCCTCCGCGTGGCGCAAGGGGTTAACGAAGAAAAATTAAACTTCTCAAAGTAAATTTCGTCACAAAAATCGTAAAGTACGACTTAATTACAACCTACAGACATGATAGCGTCGGATTGTAATTTGAATATACGAGAAAAAAGCTTGATAAACAGCCAGGGATCATTGAATGCTATTGTGTTCCTCTCTTAAAGGCGAAGCTTAAACGTCCTGCAGTTTTGATGGTGCGCGGCTCAAGCAAGCACCGCTCACGCAACAATTTTGTATCATGCATTCGACTAATCCTAAGAATAAAGTGCTGTCTCTGGTTTGTATTTTTTTTCGTACCTAAATAAACGAGAAGGCACAATGCGTTAACCGCAGTACTGGGATGTTCTCGTTAGCAGAAGGCCGGAAGTTCAATAATAGGCAAGTCCCAAAAATCTTATTACGTTGTTGTGGTGCAGCTTGTTCTTCTTTCTTTTCTGTGCGTGTCTCTCTCTCTCACTCCTGTCGCTGTTACGCTCCACATAATCTTCAATTAATATACGAGGCGCAAGGAATGATTTCTTCCTGTGAACGCTAATCGTCGCAGTTGCAGCTGGACTCTGCGAAGAGCTCACACATAAGCAGTGTAATTTGTTAGGGATGCTTCGGGCGTTTTCTCCCTACTCGTTTCCATATGGTCATTTCTACTGCTGTTACTTCGACCACAAGTACCAAGCTTAAAAGAATTGCAGCTGCATCAAGGAAGAGGCATGTATGGAGCAGCTAGACGCCGTTGCAGCGCCCAGCTGGTTCGTATAATGAAAGATGTGAAATTCTCACGGGCACGATAGAAGGGCCGTACGCTTGAACTTTTTGTGAGCTCGTTAGGTGCCTTTCAGTACAGAAAAAAAAAGAAAACGCGCATCGAAAGACTCACGTCTACGAGTAAACCTCATTTCCGCTCTACAGAAACTTCCGCGTACGAGGGGGACACACGCAACAGGTGGACACATGGAAGTGGTGACAGGGCAGCACAAGGGTCGTCACCTCGGCAAGACATGTGGCTCGGAAAGCAGGTGGCTAGAGCTACGTACTGCCTTGCAAGCACGCGGCCACCATGCGCTTGTGGACAATGAGCGGAAGAAATTTCCGAAGGCCTGACACTCCGGTATAGTCGCACTCGCAAGCCCGTCCACCACAAGCGCACGCAGATACCGCGTTACGCACCGAGGCATTTACGCCTGCGCCCTATGCCCGTGAGTCCACCAGAGGGTAGACGCCCTGACGCGGGACAATGACTGCGGGCGCCTTTGTTTTTTCATCTATGCGGCCTCAGCACGTGCGCCGGTGGACACTTTTCTTCCTTAGAGAGCTGCTAACGTTGTGCTATACTCCTCCACACGCCTCCTCCAAGGCGTTCTCGCTGCCTTTGCCGTTTTCATCACACTCGCCTTCTTTCGTCCTCTTCCTCACCCGTAAGGACAGTGGGACACTGTTTCGTTTTTGCTTCTGTACTTCTTGCGTTAATCTCCAAGCCTCGCCTCTTGTACGCGTTCCGCGGCATTCCTTGCGGAGGAACTAAAGAACCGCAACTAGAAACAAGCAAACAATGCGTGTCCCTAGTTTCTCAGGTGCCTGCGCCGTCCGCCGTATATGTGCCCAAGTTCCCGCGCCCGAGAGCCCTTAGTCTTCGCTGCCGGCTCATTGTCGCGCGAGATACGATTGTGATTCTCCCCCCCTCCCCCCTCCCCCTTAGCCCGACCCACTTCCTCTCCCGAGACGCTGCGCTCCACCACCGCAATGTCGACGCGAGGACCAGGCGCCGGAAGCTAACGTAGACGCTGACTGGCGCTCGGAAATTTGATTTGTTAAGGCTTGTGCAAGCTCGCTTTGGCATGCGTCGAGGCGGTGTCTCGCATTGCACACAAGTGTGCACGCTAGGCCTACCACACTGACGGGGGCCGGCGGCCTGCCTGACCGCGAAGCTGGCTGCAACACTCCGACGCTGCTGGACTTCACACATCGGAGGGCGCGGTAAATGGTTATGATAGGCTGCACACAAAAGCCCCCTTGCGACATGCGTAAACAGCAGCGGTGCCGGCGCGATGTATCTGACCGATGCCGATGACTGTCGGAGCCGTTACGGCGTGGTGAGCGCCGCAGTGGCATACGACGGATTGCGTCGCACGCGTTCGAGGCGAGTGCTTCGGCAACGGTGTTAGGGTCAGTCCGGGCCACATGCTGCCGTGCATACCGATCGTCTCTAGAAGTGACGCGCTAGAGTGCTTTGAGCATTGCGAGTGATTTCCGAGCTGGATCTATGGGGCATTGTTGTGACTTCGCATCCAGTAAAGACTGCACAGCGTGTGTGTCATTGTGCTTGCTTTTTGGGACCGCAACGGCGAGGGGTCCAAGCGAAGCAGAATACTGACGTTATTGCGCTGTTCGCAAAGAAAAGAATCAGATAAGTCGCCGATAACATTAATACGTGAAAAAACAAAGGGGGAGGGAGAGAGTTTGATGTAGAAGTAATATAAGGAGAAATTAAAATTGTTGAGGCAATAGTAAAACAGACTCATTACTAATGCACTGATATTAGTGAATGAAACGTATGAGTTACTTATGATGTTGAGCACAATTGCTGCTTCAGGAAATTAGCTTGCTAATATCTTGCATGCCACGAGGTTGAAGAGAACCCAATTAATTTTTTATAATCTAACATGGTAATCTGTTTGCGTTACGGAATAGCCAAAAATGACAATGCCAACGTTGATGTGTCTGAAGCCCTACACTTTACTGCTCTGCTTGCGTGTGTCTTAAACCATGACACTTGCCCCCCATGGGATGTTGGCCAAGAAGCTCACGGATAAAAAGGGGGAGATTAAACTTGAAAAAGAAAGTAACACAAGATATAGCCGAAGTCGCACAAGCAACGATCAAACAGACAAATTTTAAAGAAACTAATTTTGGTGAGAAAAACGTATGAACTCTGTTGCGTCAAATTTTCTCTAACTCTATATTCAATCTGTTCTTTTTCCTTCACTAATGTCGCAGCTGGCCGCTCAATCATATATATTTGACCTAATCATCGGTAATGTTTTTCGCACACACGCGTACCTCCATGCATGGGTACGTTTCCAAAAAAACTTATCGTCGTGCGTCTACATGTAACGGAACCTAATTAGGTTACCAGTATTGAACATATCAATCTTGGCGTGTCTTACTTACTCTTCGGGAAGTATTTCAAGGCATTCGGAATAGGCTAAGTCGTGTAGCTCCTGCGTTCGCCAATTTATTGTGATTTTAAACTGAAGTAGCACTAAACAGCATTTTTAAAACTATTTCATTTACTCTGTTCCAAAAATAGGTACCACCAGAAAACCCGTCATCAACAACTATGTTTCGTAATAAAGATCGTTATATGAGTGATTAGGCAAAAATAAAGAAAAAAGGAGGGGGGGGGGCGTGGCAACATGCTCTTGCAGCATGGTACCATCAGTTGACAATACTACGCAAGCTTATATTCACTGATGGGACTGAATATAAACCACCGTCCCTCCCCTCCCTCCGCCCCCAAACAAAAAAATTCACATAAAAATTACGTCCTTCCACTGAACTAAAACTTTACCTTTACCTCCCTTTATACCGTTACATTAATCTTTACGTCTGGTTGGTTCACGACACGAGGGGCAAAAGATGTGTTGATTGAAAGACGGATGCCCCAGACTTCACTTGTTAGTTCCACGTCGTGCTCCTCAAGTTACTTGCTTTCTTCGCTACTCACAGTCGACTGCAAGTGCTATTAACCAAGAACAAGGAATAAGAAGAAATCGAACGAGGTCCTTCATGCTGTCCTTCTTTTTTCTTTCTGTCTTCATATTTATCTCTTCCCGACTTTATGTGTGTTTCAAAATGCTGTGCAAATAAATACGTTCCAATCATCCAGCTTGCAGTTCTTCTGTTGATGACTCCTGGATGATGAACCGAGCCGGAATTAATTACGTGATGCTTAATTCAAAGCAAAAGATATGCCAATAACTGGTGCAACTTCCCTTAGGATCGCGTACCCGCGTGAGCAATAGTTTCGTATTCATATTGTGATTGGTGCAGCTGAAACGAAAAAATAGAGAAGCGGGATCAGAAGTGCAAGTACACAAAGCAGGCGATGACTCACAAGTATAGGTTTAATTAGAAGAAAGCTCACACAAGTTTTCTTACTCCTGTCTAGGCCATTCTGTCATCTTGCAGGCTCATCATACGTCCACCCACGTCAGCCATCAATGCGCAGTCTATCCTCTTTCCACCCAAACATATGTGAATGCACGGCAAAACATCAGAAAACGAAGATGGGCCACAACACCTTATTTCCTCTTTTAGGGACATGCGTATTAAACAAATCAAATTCCAGACGTGCTGGGGAAATACCTCAACTCACTGTCACTCAGGGCAATGGCCTGTAAGCTGACGCAACCATCTCATTTCCTTCTGATATATTTATTAACAGCGGAGCTGTTTAAGGTCGAGTTTGATCTCTACGGAGCGATGGTGTTCGCAGTTTCGAGCGAAGTGGAGAGAGTGAGAAATGAGGAGAGGAGGAGCAGAGAGAGAAAGAAAGAGAGACAGACAGAGAGCGAGAGAAATAAAGAAATCAATAAAACAAAATAAGCTTTATTGGCGAGGTGGGAATCGAAGCCGGGTACCCATGGCCCGAAGGCGAGTGTCATAACCACTAGGCTATACATCCATTTTTTTTTCTTAGTTGCATAGAATTATTAGTACTTTTATGCGAAAATTAGTTACGCTACATTTGTACACACATAAAAAACAAATGCACGCATGCTAGGGAGTCCAATGAAAGTTCAAAAATCAGGCAAGTAAACACAAGCATCCAGATACGAAATCCACCCAGGAACGGGATCAAAGCTTACAATCACACTACGCACTTGAGCTGCCTCTTCTCAAAAGATAGACCTTGTCGAGCGAGGTGGCTCGGCATGTCTGTAGATTATTCAGCTTCTCCATAATGAATACAGACCTAATAACATAAACACCCACGCTTGCAGAGCATGCATTTATGGGAACCATACGATTGCGTTGCACCCGCGATTGTACCACAACTTGCTGCAGGCGAGAGAAAGAGAAAATGAGAGCGAGAGAGAGAGAGTACAGAATTTGAACCCCGGGTACTCACGGTGCGAAGGAGATCGTCATACCCACTACGCTATACACCCATGCTTGCAAAGCTGCGCTGTTTCAACAGATTTCACAAGCGTGGAACTCCTTAATTTTTTATTTCGAATACCTCCAATATTCTTAATGAAGGAGTATTACACGAGGGGTGGGCTTCGCATCTCTTTACTATATCACATAACAAAGTCTTGAAACTAGTTGGGTTGGAGAAGGCCACTGTTGCGGGGGCAAGTCATACCAGTGACTTAATGTGCTTGCAAAGAATCACGCTAAGTGCGCATGTGTTTGGGTGGAAGGAGGATAGACTGCACATTGATGGCTGATGTGGGTAGACGTATAATAAGCCGGTAAATTGACAGAATGGCCTAGATAGGAGTAAGAAAACTTGCGAGAGAGGCAAACTCTTGCTATTTTATGTCGAAATGACAGGGTAATATTGTTGGCATCATACTTTAGCTCAGCTACCCTACAGTTATAAGAGCAGTAGTAACCATGTATCTCATGGTTAACTGAGGGTATCTCATGGTAATATGAGGGCTTAAACGGCGCACGCATATTCCAGTTTCGGACGAACGAGCGGCGATCATTACGTAACAAGACAGTTTAGTAGGAGGAGTGGCTAAGTGTAAGTGGCGCCGTAAGAAACTAAAGGCATGGTTAGCTTAATTTACAATGTTTGGTTATATGAGAGAACCAGTTAAGATGGCGTTAAGAATGCTTAAATATATTGTTGAAGAATATGGGCCCTCAACTGCTTGAGGTTAGCACCAGTAGTTGTGTAAGTTCCTGATTGGTAAGAATGACCGCGATGAAAGGAAATCAAAGAGGTTTTCGTGGCGTTAAGAAACATTGACCAATACGTGCATCATTAAATAATTATAATTAAGGTCACAATGAAGGATGTTAAAGTCATTAGTATTCGTAACGGGACTGTATAGTCATCGGCGAAGAGACACGGGAGACGGAATATGGGTTATTAGGCAAGTCATTCACATAAATTGGAAAAAGAAGAGGGCCGATGAGGACGCGGTACCTTGAACTATTCGATAAATAACGGGTGACATGGAAGAGCAGCAGCCATTGGCATGAACAAGCTCTCGGTTAGTCAGGAAGCTGTAGACCCAATTAAAATCAAGAGGATTAAGATATATGGAACGCATCGATCAATACAGCGCAAGCTTCTTTCGATGACGTGAAAGCGCCATTACGTCTTGAAAAACTGGCGAGCAGCCGACTCCACGGCATGAAATGAGCGGCAAGAGAGTGAGGTCGTAGTTCTGGCAGTGAACATATCACAGATGCTGTGACATATCTTTTCTGATATTTTCCTACATATACATACATATATCTGTTAGCTTTCTCCCGATAAAAGGTAGTTGCCCGTCAGTGCTTCTCTTGTGCACAAATCACAAGACAAAATACGCACCAATTATCTCAGTTTTCGCTCCTAATGCGGTTTTATAACCGTTGATTAGCTGTAGCAACCGACAGCTTAACAGCCAACACGCTCAATACGTCGGGGATGCTTGCTATTTCGCAGAGCGGGCGGAACTTCCGGTGGAGAGTGAATGTTATTGAATCTCCATCAGCAGCTTTGGCACGCTTACAGCTGGTGATCGCAATTTATCACCACGCCCTTCCGGCTCCGACGCGTAATTTCTGATAGCGGCGCCTTAGGGGAACCGGCATTACTCCATGCTAGCTCATCTGTGCACTATCGACATTCATACCTATAACACAGTAACAGAAAGCTGACAAGGGAAAAAAAAAAGAAGAAAGAAAGCCTAAACTAAGCGAGGGAAATAAATGAAGGCACTTGGAAAAATGAACTGGTTGCTTCGTCTTTGGGTCGCCCGGCCGTCGTCCACGCTTCGGACTGCCTATAACCACGCCTTTAATTTTTACCGCCGCGGGGCTTTGCGAAAGGACGGTGCGTGTCTCGCGGCTTGGAAAGAGAGACGTTTTGTGTCGAGCTGTTTTGACTTTTCGGGCGCGCACTGAGTGAAACGCTTCCGTGAATATGGCCGGCGCTCGACGCGACTGCGACGGGCGATACACACGACGGCGAAGCTTGCTCGCAACGCGCGGCGGGCTACGATGTACTCCGCTCGAGTTGCGCAGTGCAGCCGCCTTCTCTTTCAGTCGGAAAGACGACCCGGAAAAACGGGTGACGTGGTGACGCTTTATCGTCGAGTGTGTCTACGTCACTCGCTGGTGTCTTGCATGAAGTCAACGGGCGGTAAAACTGCTTTCATTAAGGGGTTTACTTGGGCGCTTTCCGTAAGACGAAAAAAAAGAAGAGTAAAAGAAAGAATAATCTTAATATCTTTGATTTCTGTCGCTCCTTCGAAGTTCCTTTCGCTGCTTCGAAGTTTATTCACTGGAAAATTGCGTTGCAAACATCATTTATTCAACAACAATTGACCTATTTGTATTACGAGCGACTGCATGGTAGGCCGTCCGTGTGCATCTGGAGCCGCATTCACGAAACTTTTCGTCTCATTCCCGTGCCCGCCTCTTTCTATCTCATCTTTCTATTCCGTCTTTCCCGTCCGCCAGAGTAGGGTAGACAACCAGACGCATTTCTGGTTAACATCCCTGCCTTCTCTCTTTCTCTCTCTTCCTTCTCGTTTGGATGGGCGCTTTGCCACTGGCACCTTCGATAATGATGTGTCCGACATCAGGATTTTCTCGCATTTCATGCTAAGAGTAATTCTAGCGTAAGAGCTTTTTTTACAGCGTAAGCTATTATGGGCTCATTCCAATAACTGTTTCGGGTCGCGATGATGCCGACGCCGGCGTTTGGCCGTAACCGCTATCGCCGGAAATGCGAAAAAAAGTACCCATTTTCCGCCGGGATCGAACCCAAACCCACTGCGTGGGAGTCGGATACTTTATCACTGAGCCACGCAAGCGTTTTTTAGCATGGTATTTATTACAATTAATGAAATGTATGTACATGAACTATTTACAATAATATGAGCACCAGGTTAACATAAGTAATCAAGCTCTTGCTGTCATGCAGCAGAGTAGTCCCTTTAAACGCGCGGCGCGCAGGCGCATACGACCCGAGCCTCCACCAGTACGGTGGCGCCATCTAGTTAAAGTTCCTGCAACCGACGCGCGCGCAGGCGCAGACGACGAGATGCGATTCAGACGAGGCGCGCAATCAACACTATCCCGATGTTAGATCTGCGCCACCTAATTTTGGTGCCTCTTCGGTTCACGTTATCACGTCACCTCGCAAGGTACGAACCGCTGCTGAAGAAGCGAATCGTAGAGCTACGTGCGCGGCTACAATAGGCATCATCGGGCTCAGGAGACTGCTGTGCAGAGAGCATTACAAGCCGCAGCTCGCCGTCGACGCCGGGCGGACAGTTCAGATCGTTCGCGTCAAAATCGAGGCGAAGACACTTTGCCGCGAAGAACCTGTTGTGCGTGGTGCCGAAATTGGAGCTACTCTTGCGCCGCTCAACCAGCTTACGCTGTGACAGTGCTGCGTGTGCCGCGCAGGCCTGTGACTTTTTGTGAATACGGGCCCTCAATTTATCACGTAATCTGCCAATAGGAAATAGGCACCGCTTATGCTTAATATTGACTCCTATAAGTCTTAAAGATGCACTAAAAAGCAAGCTAAATACATTTGAACTGGTAAATTATTTCTAAAAGCCTGTGTTCATTCATTTTTTTTTCGAAAGACGCTGATTATTGCTGAAGGTCATACTTTCCTTCTCTTCAATTTCGCGCCGAAACATCACCCCGTTATGTCTAAGCGACGTCACAAATTTGGGACTACTCTCTCCTATTTGGGAGAGAGTATTTCGCGCCGGAAAAGTAATGAAAACTTGGTACACCAGGGATTCTTTTAAATGCGTAATGTAATGTTATACTTGTTTTTATCCATATCCAATGACTTGACTAGGTGCTGTCAAGATCACCAACGTCAGCAATTTGCTGGTGTGGGAACTTCATTGCAGCGTCACCTGGCTTCTCTGAGTCTTGCGTTTCACTATATACGTCTCCTGTCAAGGTAAATTAAAAAAATTAAATGGAATTATGGGGTTTTACGTGCCAAAACCAGTTCTGATTATGAGGCACGCCGTAGTGGAGGACTCCGGAAATTTGGACCACCTGGGGTTCTTTAACGTGCACCTAAATCTAAGTACACGGGTGTTTTCGCATTTCGCCCCCATCTAAATGCGGCCGCCGTGGCCGGGATTCGATCCCGCGACCTCGTGCTCAGCAGCCCAACACCATAGCCACTGAGCAACCACGGCGGGTCCCTGTCAAGGCAAGAGTTTACGTTTTGCTATTTCAAAAATAAGATTTATTAATACAGCCTAACTTAATATTCCACGTTTAGTGTCCTTTAAGAGTTTCGACTCGCCTTCCGATTTTGCGTGCTTTCTGCCGCTAATGTATACAATAGACTTCCGTTAAGACGAACTCGTAGGGACAAAGTAAAGTTGTTCTTAACAGAAATGATCCACACATCTCAGAATTTATGTTATTCCTGGTCCACCCAAATGTTCCATACGTAACAATAAACAGGAAACAGCATTAAAACAGAAAGGCAGACGTCAAAACAGGCATTTATTTTCATTTAAAGCTTCGAAGCGCTGCCTTCTGCTCTCCTTACGCGTAGTCGCGGTTGGACAGTCGGCACGCTGATTTTGTCGGTGCCGTCGACAAGCCTGTCCCACTGCGACAACTCGCGCTCCTCGGTTGCGTCATCGGCCTGATATGATAAAACAAGCGCGTTAAATCAGGCACACCGCTGCCACCCCGAGCAAGTAAGGGCTGACGCTGCAAGAAGACTTCGTCAGCGACGTGATGTCTTTGAAGTGTCGCCCAAGTGTAACGCAGGGTTTCATTTTCTATCAATTTGCTAGCCACCAATGGAAGGCTACAACTACGTGGTTCACTGAAGTCTGGACGAAGGCTTGGCCGCTTTCTGTTTACAAATAGAGTTGCAGTCTTACGCTATGCACGCTCTCAGCACCGCACCGAGGTCGAGCAGTATACCACAGGAGTTTCAACGCGGCACACGGCACCAGTGTTTGTTTGCAGCAGTGCGCGTTCGCGTGCTTTTTTTTTCGTCGTGGCATGAGAAAAGCGGATCATCGTCATATAGCGGTAGAGCCACTACCGAAACCCCCTTATATGTTCTTGCGACAGAGTGAGAATTACTGAGTAAACTCTACGTTAAGAAAGAGAAATATGTCGTCTTCAAAATCCAGCTGCCTTGCGGAATGGGAAGAGAGAGATAAAGATGAACAAGAAGGTGTAAGATACGAATATGGAGAAGACGCGAAGGTTGCTGTCGTCTGTCCCTACACCCAACCTATGCTTAAGGACGTTATAGTGGGCCTTTGTCAGGGGCGTAAATCTACGGCTGAATTCACAAAACGTTTCGTCCGTAAGCAATCTTGGCCATTAGCCTGACCACCTTCACTAATAATATGTCCAACATCACAACTAGTTGCAGCGTCTGTTCTTAAGAACAGTTCTAGCATAAGAACTCATTTGTTAGTAACGGGCCCTAGTCATCCAGCCATGCTATCCTTACAATTCTTTTTTAATAGGACGGTTTTGGACTTTAGGCTTGGCGTAAACGCGAGCGTTACGCGTTACAAAGAGCGATATTTTCTTGCATAGTAACTTTGTATGAAACATTGTCAGCCATAATTGGAATGACAGACATTCCTGCATGTGACGCCTCTGGCTGCGAGGATAACATTGACTACCTATTGTGCCACTGTCCTGAGTTTGAATTGCAATGACAATTTATGTCGAACGCATTCAGGAAACTAGATGATCGTCTTCCGAGTGAACAGACAATACTAGAACACCGTCCCCACCCATCATCGGCTCAGAAGGCAGTGAAGGCGCTTTTGTTCTTTCTGAAAACGTCTGGCTTGTGCGAGAGCCTTTAAGTCTGTAGTGCTGTCCGCGCACGTCTCTCTACCCCTATCCCTCTTCTTTGCATTCCCCCTTCTCCCTTCCCCCAGCGTAGGGTAGCAAACCGGACTATTGACTGGTTAACATCCCTGCCTTCGTTTTATCTCTCTCTCTCTCGTCGGCGCCGGCTTTGCAATTTGGCCATGCCACTGATGCACGTGCCGCTCGATGGTGCCAGCGAATCTCGGTCGACCCTTAGAACACGACGCCGAGCGAACGGCCGGCGGCTGGGCCCTCTGGCGTCGCGCCCTCTTTGGGCGTTATGGCGTGGCGCGCGCCAGCTGACCGGAAAGCGCCGGCGCGTTAATGCTTGCAACTGGTTGCGCTCACGCACAAGCACGCCGAGATGCACGGTCGTGTGCGCGTGAGCGATTTTGTGCGTGCGTGCGCGGAGTTTAGGTTTGCTAGGCGGCGGACCCCCTCTTCCTGCCGTATGGGACGAGAGCCGCTTTCTCCACTTCGGGTGCGCAAACTTTCTTGGTCACTTTCTGGTCGTTACGCGCGGACCTTCGAGACAAAATTGCGATGCCAACTGCATGCATAAGAGACACGACTGGCGGTCATGTAAAGCGGAAACTTTATATGCGCTCTATATTCAACGCCGCTAATGGTGGCTTGTTTGTGCCGGAAGCAACGCCTTCGTTGCGTAACGGGGAGCGTAACCGATTTGTAGAAATGCTGCACGCGCTCCTTACGAGAAACTCTGTAAACTCGACTCGTTCGATTATACACTCAATCCAATCGATGCTGCACTACGTAATCTGCATCACTGAATATGATGTTGTTGTTTTTTTGCTACTGGGCCGTTCTCGTTAATGCGACTGTAAGTATTACATAATAGTTGTGAAAGGCACCCCGTGATTTCATATAAAGCAAGCGAGATAGCAAACATAAAAACAAAAGAACGTGCCTTTTACTCTCAGAATGTCAAGAATCAGAAATTTTGAACTCTACAGCTGATTGCCGGTGATGTGACATTAATATAACTGTTACACCAAAGCACCGTACGAACCTGGTAATTCTAACTCAGGTTAACTTTATTTAAAGGAAGTTACCTCTGTAACGGTGCACTTGGTGTGCACGTGTATACTTGCCTAGGTGCGCGTGCGCACAGAAGTGTAGGCACCTGGTAGGCATTGAAGTGCCACACTATATACTTATCCTGAGGGCGCAATCATAATCCTTTGAAGTCAAACTAAAGATTATATCTTATGGTAAGCTCGGCAAAGTACATGCTGGAAAGAGTCCTAATATCGTAATGTGAAATTTTATGTACAATTTTTATCACTACCATTTTCCTGATTAGTACAAGCTCATTGCGATACAGGAGGGTTACCTCTTCTCGACTAAGTCCTGTAAACACGCAGGGTTGATGTGTAGTTTTGTTGATGATCCTAAAATGGTCGCGGACTGCGTCCTTCGTATTCTGCCGGTTATTCGGGTTTCTCACCCCCGTAATTCTCCGACGATCCACGACTTGAGGCTCTTCTTCCACTCCAGCGAGTTGACGTCAGCGCCGCCTCACGACTAAAAAACCGGTAGGTTTCTCAAGAACTGCTGTGTTGCATCATTGCGACGTAGTGACCTCTTCTGTTGAGAGGCGGCGCTGCCGTCTGCTTTCTCGAGCCTAGACGAAGACGTTGAGAGGATGGAACGTTCTAGAATACCGTGGTTACTGTTCGGACACACCATTGCGCTTCGCTTGCAAGAACAGTCAGTTCTTTTTTTTTTTTTCGTTCTTCTTTTTTCTGTGTTAGCTTCATTTCTAACGAGAAAAGAAACACACTGCAATTTCACATTGAAACCCATGGCTCTGAGGTACTTAACAACACCAGTGATCAGGTAAATTAAACTTGCATACGTAGACCACACGATATATCCGTTGTTGCGCTAACTTTATGTTCTCCAGTACCCCGACGTTTTTTTTTTTTTTTTTTTTTTGTAGAATAAGTCACCAGAGTGGCGATGATTGCAGCCCGTTCAGCAGTCGTAGACGAAACTCGGGGATCCAGCCGGCAGGACCATGACACAGCAAGGGAAGGTGAATGCAGCGGCGCGCACTCCGACCAGTCCTTATATATTTTCAGTTAAATTTGAAACGCTGTAGTCACGTAGTCCACCAAAGGAAACTCTACTTCTGCAGTTTAAATGGAGCTTTCAAGCTTAGCACGCAAACGATGCATGTTAGATAAAAGAAGGAATAATATAATAACAATAAAAACCGATATTCCGCAACTTTGCAATAAAACCGGATAACTAACCTTCCTCTTTGCGCACTTGCGCTCTGGTCCGTTATTGATTTCGCGAATGGCCAAGGCGTACTTTATTACTCATTTAAGTTGTACTAGAAGTGTCGAGTATAGGCGTGTACGCTTATCTCAAGCACGAAGCAATGTGCCAGTTTCAGTTTAAGTCAAAGGATAGCTTCAAAATCAGTCAGTAGTCCTTCGCTGTGGTATCCCTTGTAGGCCTTTTGTATCTTCCCGACAAAAAAAAGAATGAATAAATAATGAAATAACCATGAACGTCCGCGTTTAAATAAAGGCTGTATCGGGGAAGCATTGAGGTACGCGAAATGTGCCCTGCGTGCTGCTGAGGGGCTATAGGCACTAGTCTACATAAATGACGCAACCAAATACACAGGTGACATTTACTGACGCATTACAAAGCTTGCTTGCTTAACTTATGACACAACTAGTGGGGGACCCGATCTAATCTTCCACTCACGCTCGCTCCCTATTCGTAGTGGGCCCAGCGTGGTGAAAGGTGGTGGGCGCGAGTAGGACATCTTTGCGTCTAACTGCCGGAGTCTCTTCTCACCATTTCTCGACTGTACACGTGGCGAACGCGGAGGTGCCATAGCCAAGCAACCGTCAAACTTGTGCAACAAATTGTACATTTGCAAGCCTTATAACTCCTGATGAGCACCGGTTTTAGTTTGATGGAGTGCACCTACTATGGCTGAGTGAGTCCGTTCAAACGCTACAACTCCCGCACGGATCGACAAGCGCAAGCTGTGATTGTCTGGACGCCGCCGCGCGACTAGCTAAATTTATCTCCGATTGCGTCATGCGTGGCGCGACAATGGTGGCATCTGTGCACGCCACCTATGTATGACCGAGTCATGTCTTCTTTCCCTCTACACAATGACATCAAAATAAGGCGAGAAAGGCAACTTTGTGGGTAGTATGCTAGCAAAGCTTATAAGCGATGTGCCATAGTATTATTATATGTTTCCGTTACAGGCGGTTTTAGCAGCCAGCCCCCTATGCTGCGAGAGCTGAAAGATTTTTCACGTAAAAAAGAAAAAAAAAGTCGTTGACGCTCACAACAAACTGTGAGTACAGATATCGCGCGACTACACGCTCATTTATGCATTAAGGCGTCTTCCCGACAAATGTGACACTTCCTTGCTTTTGCGGCCATGCGCGTTCGTTGTACGTTTCTTCCTGTAACCACCACGCCGGCCCGATCTTCTCAAGGGAAAGAAAACTTTCGTGCGCGGCGGACAACCACCTTTAGAAGAACGCCTGGCTAATGCCGTTGTTAACGGATCACTCTTGGACGACTTTTCCTGCATTGGAAATGGAAAGCAGGAGCAAAGGCACCGTGGGAATGTGTTGCAGGAAGGCAAGCGGCTCGAAGCGCCCGCATTCCAGCGTGCGCACGCTTGAATAAGATTCGCTCCGCTGCGCATCATCGCCTCTCGGTCTTCGTCGAACTCGGTGTGGGAGAGCGACCTGCCTCAAGAACCCACTGCCTCAGAAGGCAGTTTGATTCTCGCCGTGACGAGATCGGTCGGGGAGGTCACGTCCAAGGCTCGAACGGAATTGTTCTCACACCAGTACATGCCATGGTGGTATAAAGCAACGCGATATGATGGCGCCATTTTGTAGGCAGCCTGCGCGTATATTGATAGGGTTGGCGCTCCACGCCTACTCGTCCATGCTCTTGGAAAAGTTGCGAACTAAACGCAGCACTGGCATTATGATTCTGCAGTGTGCGTTACAGCATAAACGAGTTAGCCCATTGCTGTACGCGGCAAGGGAACAAGAATTCAGGATCGCCAGTCAGCCTCTAGAGTAGGAAAAGGAGTACGTTTTCTAGGTCAATTACTCACAGGGGACCCTGATCATGAGAAAAAAGCTTACAGAAGAGTAAAATTGCGATGGAGTGCATACGGCAGGCATTGCCAAATCCTGATAGGCGGCTTAGCACTGTCGTTGAAAATTAAAGTGCACAATCATTGCATTCTATCGGTGCTAACATATGGGGCAGAAACTTGGAGGTTAACAAAGAAGCTCGAGAACAAGTTAAGGACCACATAAAGAGCGATGGAACGAAAAATGTTAGGCCTAACGTTAAGAGACGGGAAGAGAGCGGTGTGGATCAGAGAACAGACGAGGATATTCGATATTCTAGTTGGTTGACATTAGGTGAAAAAAGTGGAGCTGGGCAGGCCTCAATAAAGTTATTTCACTCACTGGGCAGGCCATGCAATGAGTGGGATCGATAACCGGTGCACCATTAGAGTTACAGAATGGATACCAAGAGAAGGATAGCGCAGTCGAGGACGGCAGAAAACTAGGTGGAGTGATGAAGTTAGGAAATTTGCAGGAGCTAGTTGGAATCAGCTAGCGCAAGACAGGGATAATTGGAGATCGCAGGGAGAGAGAGGCCTTCGTCCTGCAGTGGGCATAAAAATGGGCTGATGATGATAATGATAAGCGGTTAGCTATTAAAGTGTTCTATCACTAGCCCACTTAGGTGTGCGGCTAGATTATCTTGCCTCGGCATACGAATTACCACTTGCAAGTAGAAACAAAGAGAGATAAAGGAGAAGCCCGAGCTCAAAGACACGAACGTCTTTGGAAATGCAAAACACTACGGTGATCGCTCGGCGACACGCATTGCATCACACAGCGCTTCGCCGCTTACTTGCATAGCCACTTGGTGGATTAGGAAATAACTGCTGCGTTACGACGATTCTGAAACGCACCGCAGCTTTATCGCTATAGGAGTTACGCATGCCGTCTCGCCTTTGAATGTGTAGTTTATCTCTTCCTCACTTGTAATGCGACATCTTTTCGTATTGCACCACGCGCGTGTACTGCGGTGGTCCTGAACGTGAAAGGGATACACAAAAGAGGAGTTGTGACATGATGAAATGAAGGCATGAATGCCACCAACAATCTCCATACAAGAGGCCGCTGAACTGACCCCGGTATTTTCAAACACTCCTGGACTCGAAGCATTTCTTCCACTCCCCTGAGTTAAACACAGCACCGCCTCTCCAGTGAATAAGGCGCTCTCAAGACTTATTTATTGGAGTCTTATTCACTGAGTGTTAAGCGGAGGAATGTTGTAAAATACGGGGGTGAATCTTTGAAAATAAAACATGCATCCGTTCGTGAGGCTGCATCACGCACTGCAATAACTGAATCGGAGTGGCAGCATTGAAGCATAGAAATGATATTTCGGTTCCTGGTACATTTTTTCGCGGCTACATTGTGGCGTACAGTGTAGACCGCTTATAACGTAAGTCGCTGTAGTCGCCATTATACCACCCACGTTGGTTGCTCAGTGGCTATGCTGTTGGGCTGCTGAACACGAAGTCGCGGGATCGAATCCCGGCCACAGCGGCCGCATTTTCGATGGGGGCGAAATGCGAAAACACCCGTGTATTTCGATTTATGTGCACGTTAAAGAACCCCAGGTGGTCCAAATTTCCGGAGTCCCCCACTACAGCGTGCCTCATAATCAGATCGTGGTTTTGGCACGTAAAACCCCATAATTTTTTCTTCGCGAATATCTGCACTACACGTGGTACCGCACCATAACCAAAACAACGATTTTCAAGCCCTGCACGTATGCAAAACATGCAGACCAAGGCAGCCGCGCGTATCCGAGAACCGAAGCGTGCGACTGGGAGTTTTGCATTCGCTGCAACAACTTCAGTCGAAACCGCGGTCGCTACCTATGCGATCATCCATGGCGACTACGCAGTTTTTTAGGCACGCGACCGACGCGCGTACCGAGTAAAAATATCACCGCATATCCACGAAGTGAATGATGATGAGTGGGCGAAGCACCAGGTGATCATTCGGGTAACCGTGAACTGCGCACTCGAACATGCAAATGAGTGACAACACATATGTACAGTATATAAAAATGTTGTTTTATTGGTCGTATATGGTATTGAGGTGCGAACTTCGCTTTCCCTTCATTAAGACGGCGTTGTGATCAGCGCAGCCGCACGTCGACGCCGGCAAGCGGACCCAGAGGCGGCGAGAGCGCGGGAGGCCACGGCAAAACGCCGGAAGCGTTCTCTACCTGAGGTTGGTGGCGCCGATGCTCGGTTCAAGCGCGAGCTTCGCGAGCCCACAGCTCCGGGCCCGCTTGTCGGCGTTGCCGTACTGCTGCAGCTTTGCGAGCCCTCAGCTCCGGGTCCGCTTGCCGGCGTTGCCGTTTTGCTGCAGCTTCCCGCGCCCTAGACTCAGGATCCGCTTGTTGTCTGCGTCGCCGTGCTGCAGCAGGTTTGCGAGCCCGCGACTGCGCTTGCAGTTGAGCCGCCACTCTCGCCTTTTCATCTATAGCAGGTGCACCGTTATCAGATGCGACCGTTATCATCCATGGCTGAAGAGAGAAAAATAGCGTGCGTCGGTAACGAGGGCTTATATAGCCCTTGTGCACCGCAGCGCCCCTAGCGGACTCCATGCAAACCAGAGCTACGGACGACGAGGGAGGGACAAGGCTCTGCCCTAAGGTGCTTCGCCCCTAAAACGAAACTACTGTTCTCGGCAACCGCTGCGGAGAAAGCCGCGCCCTCTATCGACGCGATCGTGGATGGCGACTACGCAGTTACGAAAGCCCGCGGCCAACGCGGTGTTATGCGCTGTGGTAAACGCAAGAATACCGGCTTTAAAGACACATAGATTCAAAGCGTTCCGGCGTTGCTGTCATTCACGTACGATTTCAACTGATGGCTGTGGCGATGTGGACTCCGCCGCTTCGTTTCGGTTGGACGCTAGCGCCGTTCTTGCTCTTTTGCGTCGCACATTTGCAGCGCTCCTCAGTCACCGAGCTCCGAAAGTAGTCCGAATTAACCAATGTGCGGCCAAATAGATCCGAATTAGCGAGAGTTTGATTGCATTGAATAATGCATACGCCGGCCGGGACTAGAGGACGAGTCCGAATTAACCGATTTTCCGAATTAACGAGGGTTGAATTAACGAGGTTTTACTGTATATATAGCTACAAACTAAATTTGCGGAACACTGCTTAAATTGACAGCGTCGCTCGCGCGATATCTGCACTTCACGACACGCATCGCGACGGGTGCACAGAAACTGAAGCCGCGTTCAGTGCAAAACGCACCGCCGATAAGCAGCCGACCAAAAGGTTTCTCCGTCGCATAGGCAACCTACGCACGCATTTTTTTTCTGTTCGTTTGCTCCGCGTCTCATGCTCCTCCTCCGCATCGCCCTCGTTGATTTCCTCTGCCATCGGTGGGCACACCTTGTTGAGAAGCGTGCTCGCTGCCGCCCTTGTCGGCGAACCGCGGAAGCCGCATTATAACCGGTATTTCGTCTCACGCGGCTGCACTGTAAGCGGTATGCGTATACATGGAGTTCTATGGGAGGGTACACGGAAGTCGGAAAAGGCCGCGTTGCAACCAGGTCTTTACTATAAACGGTTACATTATAAGTGATCTATACTGTATACGAATATAGGCGCGCACTTTAAACATGCTTGCAGCATTTCCTTACTTAATTACCTCCAAACTTTCAGACAACAAGGCGTATCTTCATATATGTGAAAGCCAGCCACAGGTTAGAAACGAAAAAAAGTGTGTTTTTACTGAAAGCACTTGGGCCAACTCTACACGAAAATTGTTATCAGCCACTGCACAAAACGTTGAGAGGTGTCTGAAATGTGCTACAGCCATTTTTAGCACGAAGTTAGCTCGTTATTTTTTGAGTTCCCACCATTCAGTCACTCGAGCCGCATGTGATCGCTCTTGGGGATCAGACCCATGGGTCCTTTTCTGAATATTCCGTCATCATCCTCTGGACGAAACATAGGCGTGATGCGCTCATCATGGCGCAATCGCCAAACGTCAACATGCTATTCGCTTTCGTACCGTGAAGCAGCCTTGACATTTCGCCAAACGTTTCCTTAATAAGCTGTCATGGGAGCAGCGGACCATACGCTCTTCATCGAGGAAAGCTGTCTGGCTATTCACCAAAAAAGTGTGCAGTTTCACCCGAAGGGCGACGCATTAACAGCAATAGCAATGTGTAGCGTTGTCATTGAACTGCTCGGACGGTGTTCTCTTCATACGCGAATGCGACGTGTTGGTAGTGACGCAACACGACAGGCAACTCCTGCTGGGTAAAAGGGACAACGCTCTCGCAACTAACAAGCGTCTGCCAACGCTGGCGTAAAACCCCTGCATCTCATAAATGTAGCGAGAGCTGCCGGCAGCACCTCGTGGTTTTTGCAAAGAGAAAGCGTTGCCCGTGCCTCATAGCACCGTGTTAGATTAAAATACCGTGGGACATAAGGCGAGAAATCCGCTCGTTCGGCATGTCTTTCAATGAAATTAGCTCCTTTCCCTTTTTCTTCGCGTGAAAAAGGGGAGAACCTTCTAACCTTCCGCGGGGGACGCTGTACGTCTAGAACAGCAGCGCCCAGCGCTCTATACGCGGTTGTACGGGACTGGCGGCCAAGCGTCGTTACGCAACTTCCCAAATAACAATAGGAGTTGGTTTTGGCACTTAACTTGGTAGAGCAGTAAACGAGGGATCCAAAACAAGTGCGATTGTTCGGCAAATATGTCTTTCTCTATAGTCCTTGCAGAGCTAATTAAAAAAAAAACGCTACTAGAAATCGTTATTTTACACTTTCGCTTGTTTACTTTTTCTTGGCAGTGTCCTTCCTGCGCTTCTTTCCTGTGTGAGTCCATTTGACATGGTTCTTTGTTTGCCAAGTAAAGGAGAGGGGTATCTCACAGGCGTACCTGTGAGATACACTATATTTCGTTTCTCTTTTGCAGGTTTACGCGCCTTTATGGCAAACGGTGGGCATTATTCATGTTTGTGTTGGTAAAGTTATACCCAACCCCCTCATTTGCAAAGATAGAAACTTTATTGATGAAAAAGGAATGAGGATTTGGGGAATGGAGTCCTCTAGTCCAGGGTCACGCTGGCTTTGGCCACCCGCTGTTCCTGATCCAGGAGAGCCAGCTGCTGCTCCAGGTTCGAGCTGGCCAGTTGCACCTCCCAGTGCTCCGGGCTTAGGATTTTCTATATGCTTAACTGTGTGTTAATTGTCTGTGGCTTCTGTGTGTGCAGCCCCATGACACGTGACGTAAAGTGAGGCTACTCACGCACCACGGGCATTTAACGTTAGGGTGCCGGTCAGGAAACATGGTGTTTTGTCGTTTCAGGTGCGGAAAACACCCGTTCGTATTTTTCTATAGCTATCGCAATGAAAAGTTACCTTGAGTTGCCCCCACCCCCCCCCCCCCCCCCAAAAAAAAAAAAGGTCCTGGGTACGTGCCTGGTATCACATGTGCTTTGAGATTATTACAATTTTAACATGCTGTTGCTGTGTTATTTTCTTTTGAAATTTGAATCTACTACTTGTCATGTAATCTGGTAATGTTTTGTTTATGTCCTTGAACCCGTACTAACCTTTACGGCTATGGGTTCAATCATGATGAAATTCTGTAGACTTCATAAAGCTCTGAATAAACTTCGAACTTGAAACCGTTTGTCAAGGGTATCTTTGTGATTGCTTCTTTTCTACTTACTTAACTTTATTCAGTTGATACTCTTGTAAATTTTCTTTACTATGACTGCCTGACTCACGCGGCGTTCCTTACCGAAAGGCTCGAGTGTTCCAGCTGTGAGTTTTTGCGCACTTGTAGCACAAGTCTCAATCACGAATAGAAAACTAAGAGAGCCGCGGCGCTAGTGGTAGTACCGCAATCTGATGCCAGAAGGTGAAAGGCCATCGTCGTTTTAATGAATGCATGACAAGACATAGCCAAAGGCACATACGACTGTATAACACGTAGTCGCTGATGACGTCACAATCCGTTTTTCTCTCGCTTACGTCCTCGTTCAGCCAGTATACTCATGTAGAGCCCAACAACAGACATGTCGCAAGCGCGCGTCGAAAGGCCAGAGTAGTAATTATGCCATCGGCGTCACACAATCGTTGTCACCGTCGTCTTGCGGCTGTCGTCAAACACACGCTCGCTTCACAAAAATATCTGGTCGTCTTACCCAAACACCTTGATCCACCTGGTAAAGCTTTGCCTAATCCCAAGCGATGGTGGTTAACCGACTACCCGCAAAATGCTTTGCCTTACAACAATTCCTACAGTCTGTAAAAACGCTCTAGTTGCTTTTTTCTTCCATTTTTTTATGTTTTTGGTTAAATCCAAACACGAAGAGCCCTAGTTATATTGGCATTAGAAATTGGCTTCAAGTGTTTGTCGCCGGCTGAGCATATTGCTCGAGCAGCGCAGAACGACGCACAATTGGAAGGCTTTAGCCTGGTGAGTGTAAGATTATGTGTGTTAAAAGAAGAAAAAAAAAGATTAAAAAACTACGCGAAGGCTCTCGCTATCAGTCCAATATGCCACCACGGAAGAACACGCTCGCCATCGGTAGCAAGTATATGGCCGGGCGCGATGTGTGTCATCGCTTACGTTTCTATAGGACCACGTGAGACTACCTCCTGGAATGTGTTACCAATATCACGCGGATATATACTTTCAAACGTATTGAGACGTCGGAGGCGCATAAACGCTGTTCACAGCATTTGTGCACGGTAATGAAATTCAGTTGAGCGAATTGAGGGAATCAATAATTTACTTAACTCATTGGTGACAGTATTTTTTTTTCAGTTGATTTAAGTTGAAATGCTTGTATAATGACTCCGGCCCACCCAATTCTCTACATTTTTAGGTGATCCTGAGGGTGATTAGAAGTTAATGAACCAATGCAAAATTTTGTTTCCGTATCGCTTGTTCGGTCCGTAGTTCCTCGGTTTCGTTCTGCAGCGACGCATTATTTCATCCCTTTATCGCCTGTAATGTATTGCCCTCAACGCAACTGCTACTTCACCATGTTCATAACGCACCCGTCTTGAGCATTAAACTTCGTCGCCGCGTCTTCAATTTCAGGTTACTCTCTTCGCACACGTTTTCTCTTTTTCTTCCCCTCCCTCTCACTCTCCCCCACTTCTTCCAGCTGATCATCATTTACGCGACGCAGCCCGTACATAGAAAAAAAAAAGAAAGTGAATGAACGGACCAAGTAAACGGAGTGGACAGAAGGCGGATGGTCAACGGTCCGCTGCCGCATTGCCGCCACCGCCGTCGCCTTGGGCGCCGCATATCGTCGACTTTAGCGGCTCCTTCCTGGAGTCGGCTGGGCGGCCGCTGACCCAGATGAGCGGGGAAATGGCGGGTCGTTCCTCCTGAGCATGCAGCAGGAAACTCGGCCGCGACGCCCAAGGGGCCGAGCTGCTGCCGCCGCCGCTCTCTAATTCGGACGATGACGACCGCCATTGTTGTCTTCGGCCTGGCCGCCGAGGTTGACGCCATGACTCGCGCTCGAACGCCGACGATGAAGACAGTGTCGTTCAGGCCGGTCCTCTAAGAGCGCCCACTTGGCGACGCGATCGCGCGC
This sequence comes from Dermacentor silvarum, assembly GCF_013339745.2. Taxonomy (NCBI): domain Eukaryota; kingdom Metazoa; phylum Arthropoda; class Arachnida; order Ixodida; family Ixodidae; genus Dermacentor; species Dermacentor silvarum. Next base: position 133,256,732 of record NC_051157.2, read on the forward strand.
TACTCGCATCGGTATTACGAGTGCCGAATCTTCGTTTCTTCCGTGAAGTGCAGATAGGAATTGATTCGTAGCAGACTCGACGGGGACTCCGTTACCTCATAGCGGGTCCCGTAGAACTCGGGATGGCCGAGAGGAACCATGCAGTGCGTACGCTTTCCCTCCGCAGCCATCGAAAGAAGCATCTGGGGCATTTGGCGGGAACCGATGGACCGCGCGGGAACGTACTGCTGTGTCCGCCACAGTTGATGTCTGTAAAGTTTTAAAGTCTTCCTTGTCGGCGCAGAGTTCGTTCGTGGCTCAAATTGGTTTCGAAGCCGGCGCCTAAGGCAGGTCGGTCGCAAATGTACTATTATGATCATATGTATGTCTTCGTAGCGCATGAATACACTGTAGCTGCTTTACTTGATTTATATTTATGTAAATTTTTACATACTTATTTGATTTTATTTTATCTGCTGCTTATCAAAACGAGCTACGAAATTTCCTTGGTGACACGTCGGGGCGTCACCTAGCAATGCGCCGAATCACTATAGCGGTTCCCGCATACTGTTGTTCATTGAAAGCCCAAAATATGCATACTAAACTCCTACCGATGCTGTTCTTTGTTTTTCTTTCTCAACATTTTCTATTCGTGCTTGTGGGAACTTCACCACTTATCGCAGTTATGCTCGGTAATTTTACAAATGTGAACCAAACGCTTTCGAGAACTGAGCGTGTAGCAGTTTAGAAAGTAATCTTCAAAATGTTCTACTCTTCTCAGTAAAATGAACACCTCGGGCAGGGTGCAGATTCAATTTCAGGGAATGAACAGTAATTACAAAGTGGTGGTTATCCCCGTCCCACATCTAAAGCCTGAAAAAACTCCTCCTGCGGTGTAGTGCTCCTAGGTAAATCCGGAGGAATCCAGTTGTGCTGAGGACGAAATCAATTGAATTATTGTGTTTAGCAGAGAGAGAGGCCAAAGCGGCATGATTGTTGAATTCGTCGTAAAGTCACCAACCACTGCAGGACCATATTTGCCTCCATGGAGTGGCAAATATGGTCCTGCAGTGGTTGGTAACTTTACGGCAATGCAGCGCCTCAGGCAACACGCTGCATTGGATTTTGCGAAGTGAGTACTCCAAGGCTTCCCATTAAAAGTGAGCCTTTATTTTTCGGGGGGGGGGGGGGGGGGGGGTAGAGTGCTTCGTTAATACTATACTTATAACAATATCCGATATTGATAATGTTTCTGCAGCTGCGCTTTCTTACATGAAAGCCTGAGTTTGGCTCCTCTCTTTAATGACGACTATTTCAGTTGCAATTTGGAGCTGCACCCCGAAGGCGGCTAGTCGTGATATTGTGATGTCTTGATGTTCCCTGCAGTACCATCCAAAAAGACACACGGGGGAAAATAAATATGAGCAGTGTGTTTCGTTTGCGTGGTGACACCTGTGCTAGTCGAGGCTCCCATCAGGAAAGCTCGCATCGGTGTTTACCCAAATCATTCTCAACCCATATGCTTTCAAATAGCATACCAAGTCCTTATTCGCCATTCGCGCCAGCCAGGAGAGACATATTCACTCGTATTAGCCTCGTACGTCAAAAAAAAAAAAAAAACATCTATAGTTTTCCCATCGGGACCCTGTGGTCTCGCGAAGACGCGCGGTATTCTCCATTCATGGAGCGAGGGGAGGTCAGCTTGCACGTACGCGTATACTCACGAAAAACCCGACGGGCCGCTTGAGAATCCAAACAGCCTCAGTGGCCACCGTCGCTATGCTAAGCGCGCGGCAGCGAAAGCGACGCGGATTTACATACGCGGCCCAGACGAGAGTGAGAAGACCGTTTTCGTCCCGTCATTACGCGCGTGGAAGCGAACGCCCGCCGCCACTCCCGTTGCAACCCTTGCTGGCCGGCCACCCGCTAGCGCCGTCGTTGTGCTGGAAAGCGCAACAATGGGGCCGGCTGATCGGCCCGATGCACTCAATGGGGCTCCCCCCGGGGAGCACACGCGATGTGGGGAGGAGGGGGGGCCCCACTCTCCCGGGACCCCCGTGCCCGCGCCCTGCGGCTCGGACAGCGTATGCAGTGCTGGCGGCGGTCGCTGGTGTCCCTTTTCGTGGCCGCTTTTGTCCGCTGCGTCGGCCGCGCGTGCGGAGAAACGAACGGGGGCAATCGAGAAAGTGAGGGGGAGGCGGGTGAAAGGGTGAGGTGCAGCCGGGTGACAACGAAGTGGGGTCCCTCCTGCTGGGACCGGCGAAGCGATCGCGACGCAGCGCCAAGATGACGAACGCGGAACGTGCCTTGGCTTCCGAACTTGATCTTCCGGCTTGCGCAGCAACGACCGCACTTGAACACTAGCAAAAGATCTAGCGTTCTAGTGCGACCGTGTGGAGGAGGAGGAGAAGGAGGGAAAGAAGGAAGGAAAGGAAGGGGAGTCAACCAGACGAACGTTCGGTTTGCTACCCTACACAGGGGAAAGGGTTTAAAGGGATGAAAAGAAAGAAAGGGGATAGAGGGGAGAAGGTACTCTCAGCGGTCGTCCAAGACTTCGCAATCGGTCATTGAGGCCAGTCGAGTTCATGAATCGTAGCAATGCCCGCGTCGCCTTGAAAGCCTGTGACGCGCGGGGCCATGGTCCAAGAATCTTTGTCTCTGAAGATGGTCTGCTGTCTAATCGGTTTAACACACTGCGAAGAACGCCGCGTTCGATGTCATAAAGATTACAAAAACACTACACATGTCAGTAATCAGTAAAAAGGGTGGCAGGGTAGGAGGTTGTGGGACAATGACAGCGTGGGTACATTTAAGTTCTATAAGGTGTTGTAAAGCGGCGCCCGTATTCACAAAAAAGCTCTTACGCTATAGAATTGTTCGTAAGAGAACATTTCAGACAATTAGGATGCTACACATATCATTAGCGAAGGTTATCAGCCACTGGAAAAGAGCACTTACGAACGAAGAGCTTGTAAACTCGGCCCCAGTATCTCTGAAGCTGAAGTGGTCCACGCACTCCGGGAGGTCCTGGAGAGGGGTCAACGGGGGATTCTAAGCACCGCTCTAGGAATGCACCGTTTACATCTTAAACATGCTTGCGATGACATTTCTCCGCAAAGTTGCATCATCCGCATCGAACGGCGCCAAATGGGGCAGAGCATCTGTTAAAGTGAGTTTGGTACTTGGGCTGCCTTCTATTGTACGAAGTGTCTGTCTTCTTCGTTTACTGCGTGTTCAAATACAATCCTGATCTATCGTATAGGGTTAGGGACATATATACAAATATACAGTTAATGCGCAATCTGAGAATCTGCATATATAATTTGTATTTATATATTGTAGTTCCTGCCTTGATACCTTCTTTTTCTTAATACGTTCGCTCAAAAACACACAAAAAAAATTCCAGGGGTCCCCCGACGGCGTCCGATAGGTCAAAAAACCCATGCTAGCTAAAGGTTTCTGAAGTATGATTGCAGTTAGCAATTTGGTTGAGATGTTACATTTGGAACAGCTGCTACTTGCAGCCCGACTAATCCTTACCGGCATAAAATGGTTCCATTTTATGAAAAATTCCTTTTAGCATAACTCTTGCACCGTCAGCATGACTACAGACGCAGACAATAGCAGAACAGAGTCAGCATTTTAATTACTTCCGCGACACGCCTTTCTGCGTATTTATTCTGACAAGTAGTGGTGCTTATTAATCGTTTTTTTTCCTGCACCTGTCCAATCACAGTTGTATTATATACAAGGCGTACGCATCACGTCATAAGCGTCATTACTCTCGTTAATGATTACACCTGTGAAGTAATTATCTTAACGTTTGAAAAACCAGTTGTCTTAAGTGACTTAAATTCACAGCACTTAAAGCAGGAGGGAACGAATGCACCTTTAATAATACGCAACTATCAAATGAAATCAACTATCAAATGATAAATGAAAAATCTTAGGAGTAACGTTAAGAGACAGGAAGAGAGCGGTGTGGATCAGAGAACAAACGGGGGTAGACGATATTCTAGTTGACATTAAGCGGAAGAAATGGAGCTGGGCAGGCCATGTAATGCGTAGGATGGATAACCGGTGGACCATTAGGGTTACAGAATGGATACCAAGAGAAGGGAAGCGCAGTCGAGGACGGCAGAAAGTCAGGTGGGATGATGAGGTTAGGAAATTCGCAGGCGCAAGTTGGAATACGCTAGCGCAAGACAGAGGTAATTGGAGATCGCAGGGAGAGGCCTTCGTCCTGCAGTGGACATAAATATAGGATGATGCTGATGAGGATGATGATGATGATGATGATGATGATGAACTATCAAATGCTCAAGGACTGATTCAGTTCTCACAATTTCTATTTTGGGGGTCTTATTGCTATTCGCGACTCCAGCAATTCATGCGACACCTAGCGGCGAGCACCGGAAACCTCGTACGGAGGTCGGAGCATCGGAGCAGACGCTCCGTCCGTAGCCTTCGCACTGCGATCGGGTGCGCGTCACCATCAACGAAACTCCGCACGGCCGTGGAATTATGCTGCGCTTTGCAGTTTTGCGGCGTCGAAGAGCCACATGGATTGCGAATCTTATCATAAGCTGCGACAACGGCAATTGTTAGGTTCGCAACGTCTTGCTCGAGAAAGTTCTTTTTTTTTTCAGCCGAGTTTCGGTTTGTTGTTTGTGTGAAGAGAACGCGATACTGTTGCTTGTACTATGTTTGCAGTAAAGCGCTATAGCGAACTTCAGGAAGTTTGCGTTGAGGTTGTTACTGCCATCGTGATAACGTTCAGCGTATTGCTGCAACATGCAGTTTCATGTGATAGCCGGCGTGGTAATGCAGTTTAGGATGCAAATGTCGCCGCGGTACTCAAGCTTTCCTTCATCAAAGTTGTTATATCGGATACATGCGGCGCACAACGTGGAACTACCGAGTATGGTACATCAGCGAAAATCGTTACATCGGAGTTTCAGATACTCCCGGGTAACGTCGGTAAATCATTCTATGTAAACACATGTACGCGCCAGCGTGTAAACTAACTATGGGATGGCATAGCGGTACGCCTTCCTTGCGACCCGGACACGCTACCCGTGTAACTTGTGCAAATTAGTAGGCGCTCGTTTGAAAATGCGTAATTATCAAAGCAATTGTATCTCTTATCAGTGTCTGAAGGAAATTGGCAGTTCAGAGGCGAACACAGTTTTGGCCACTTAAAGTGCACGCTTTGTAAATTATAGAATAACATGAAAAATTAATTAGATTCATAATGCAGTAGCTTAGTTAACATTAATTTACACAGATACATTTGTTTGATTTCATTAGTACACAGCAGCCATAAGCGACATGTTCGTAGACAGCGGGGAGTAATCAATCATGGTCAGATCACGCAGCACAAGCCATACATGTACATGGTGTGCAAATGTGTTTTTATTGTAGTAAGCAGATCTTTCAGTTTCTTATTTATCGTTTTGTTCTCTACAAGAGAAAAAATGGTTCGCCACAGATTCGTAGTGCATGCTGGCGATAAAGTGCAAAGCTTGATTTTAAGTTCGCTTGCTCTCTGGACTGAAAAGAGCGTGCAGAGTTTGCGCCTTCACCGAACGAAAATGTGGCAACAACAATGAGAAAGTGCGCGCCGGCTGCGCATTTATCCGCATTTACAGCGGCAACAGCTGATCGAGCAAGTCGGTGCGCTGCTGCGGGCCATGTTAAACGTACCAAACTGAGCAGGTTGTAATATTTCGGCAATCCTGGCGAGGCCAGCGTGACGTATTCAACTTCGCCAGCCGCTGTCTCGCACGCTCGAAACACCGGACTATCTATCCACGCCTTAACAGTGACTCAAAGCAGCAGAAACGTGCTTGTACTTTTCCGGCCATCCAACAGTGCACGAGCACTTCGGTTCCAGGACCAATGGGTTCAAGAATCAGAATCTCGTGCGGGTCCGCTGTCACGCCAGATGTTTGCACACACCGCGCGACCACTTCAGCCTCATTACCCACTGTGCCTCTCTCAGATCGGCTAAAATGATTTGGCCGGCGTAATCTACTCGCTTTCCTTCCACAAAACAGCGCAAACCGGCATCACAATGCACGAAAATCATCAAACTACAGTGTACTGTGCATCCAACACAGCGGTTGCGGCGATGGGGGGACCTCCGTATAGCCGCCATGTTGCACAGTGTAGCCAGACGCGGCCAGTTTTCGCAGCGCCCCCTGCAGTTCATTTGAGTTGCGAATATCTACTATTCAGGAGGTCATTGTAACATTCCAGCAAGGAAAAGACCTTCCTGCGTAGAGTAAGAGGCGTTGGACAGGATCGTCAATACCAAACCGATAGTTCCTCCTGTTGTATCGCCAATTTCGGTTTCAGAATTCCCTGCAAGTTGTCATACTAGAGCATCATTCTCTACGCCAAGCTGTAACGGAACATATCTTTATATATATATATATATATTGGTGCACGCCGCACGCAACCACAGGGATTGCCTCAGCCATGCCGCTACACGGAAGAATGCCCTGACTACGTCTTGATGTTGGAGCACTACCAGCGCCAAAGTTTTTCATCGACCCTGCTCCTGAGCTTCAGGTCCTCCTTTACAGGATGAAGAACAGGCAAGAATACAGAAGACCTTCACGGATGATCGCAGAGCTGCGAAGACGCCGAATGTTCCTGCCAGTGATCCTGCTCGAGCGAAGGAACCTGCAGTCTCATCAATGGTGACCTGTTATTCGACAGTCCCCGGAAAGGGAGGGGCCATCAAAGACCGTCTTCGCCAATTAAGTCTCTATCACGGCGTTCGATCTGTGTAAGGTTCCTTAGAGCCCTCGCAAACCGGGAGAGAGAGAGAGAATAAACTTTATTGCAATATCGTGGTGACCATTTGTGCCTCGAAGGTGGAGCCCTTAGTCCGAGGCCCCATAGGTAGCAGCCACCACCTCGGCACGGTCGACCAGCCATTGCTGGCCAGTCGCCGTCGTGTCGGTCAGAGCTCCTCCCAGGAGGTGAGGGTGGGGTTTGGAACGGGAGGGACGTTGGGAATGTCTCGGCAACGCCAGACCATATTCAGTAGGGTGGGGCGGTCACCGCAGTGCGGGCATTGAGCTGGACCACGGGAGGGGTAGAGGTAGGAATAGAAAAGGGGTGTCGGGAAAGTATTCGTCTGTAGTTGTCGCGAACAGGTCTCTCCTCCAGATCGAAGACGAACTAACCTTTCAAACCTGGAGGAACTTGGACTCCTGTACTCCTCGACTACCGACATCCGGCCATCACAGCGGAGGGATAGCTTTGCTGTCCCGACGCCCTCTGCCGTCCGGCACCTGTTGCACAGCAACCTGTCACCCTGGAGCCAGTCGCACGGACCCAATGGATGCAGCCACCGAAAAGCAATAGAGCTCCTAATCGATACGGCTACAAATATACGTGCTAAATTTTCGCAAAACTTGTAAACGTCTGTTCTTGACTTGAAATTCCCAAACACTACTCTAAAACACGTTCTCTTATTTGCAGTCTATCTTTCACGGCGTAAAGTAGCGTACGTGTTTTAAAAGAGAGAGAGATTATAGTTGGAAAGGGTGAAAGATTGGGTTAGATAACTGTCTCTCAATAGAGGACACCTCAACCGCGCTGCACAGGGGGATGGGGACTGAAAGAAAACAGAAGGGAAAGAGGTCGCAGGCACAGGAGCGGAAGCAGCAGCAGCGTCATCTAAGGCGCCGCAGGCGCGTGGGGTTTACGTCGCACACTGTCGGAAACGAGAACAGGTCGTAAGGAAAAAAAAGATTATAAAAATAAAAAATATATATAAAATAATATAAAATAATAATAATAATAATAATAATAATAATAATAATAATTATTATTATTATTATTATTATTATTATTATTATTATTATTATTATTATTATTATTATAAATGTTTTATATTTGTCTAGGTCCAGAGAGAGAGAGAGAGAATGATTTAATGAAAGGCAGGGAGGTTAACCAGGACTGAGGCCGGTTGGCTACGACCGAGCTCAGTCTCAACCGATACTGGGGGAAGGGAAAAGGGGAGAGAGAGATTAAGAGAAGAATAGAAGGAAGAATAGATCTCTACTCTATCACTGACGATCAATCAGTCCGGATCATAGACGGTCACTCAGTCCTGTAGTTTTCAAAAATCGCAGCAGCGCTTTTGTGGCCTTTTCCAGCTGTGATATTCAAGGCCATGGTCCCAAGATCTTGCTCAAGGTGAACGGTCTTCTATCCAGCCTATTGAGAACGTTGCAGAGGTCATTTCTTTCATTTTGAAACGATTGGCAGTAGAACACAGTAGGTGTTCTATAGTCTCATCGACACCGCAGGCATTACACTCAGCGCTATCAGCCATTCCAATCAAACACGTGTAAGCATTGGTGAATGCAGCACCCGAGCGTAAGCGCACAGCATTGTCTCCTCACTTCGCGAAAATCCAGGCAACAGCCGCAGCTGCATATATGGGTCGATAGAATGCAACCGATGCTGCGCGAATGTCTGCGCCCAAGTTTTCACTGTTTGTATGGGGTGAGTGCCTCCTGTAACTCAGCCTTATGTCCTTTGAGACAGTATTAGCCTACCGGCGCTTATAATACTAACGAACTAAATTTTCTTAGGGGGAAGGGGCGATATGGGGCACTATCAGTCTCGGTTCTGTCTTGCTTTCACTTCCCCATGTCTTCTGCCAACATTGTGCACGCTGGTGGCGCTAGTGTCCTCCTGTTTATATACCACCTACGTCATTAAATATTCGTTGTTTGTCTGAGTCCAATTCAGCCTCCTCGCGTTTCTTATGCGGCGCCAGCCATCGGTATCACTAGCCCTTTGGCATCTTTCCTCTTCCTTTTTAGAATAGAACACACGCAGTTTCGTTGTCAATAAAAAAAGATGGCAGTCAGTCATATGTCTCCTCCTTTCTTGTTCCTATCCTGCTTCGGGATTAAACTATGAGCTTACCGTATCATGTACACCATCTGGCTCATATTTTGTTTTTAAATCTTTTGCTGCACATTAAAGAACCACAGGCGAGCCTCATTATTTCAGAGGCCCCCACCCTTGTTTTTCACAGCGCCCTGTTTTGCCCTGTATCTTTAAGCTTCACTAATCAATCAACTCTGCCAATATTGATCTTGTCAATGCCAAGTCATTCATATTTGCCTGAAGGCACATATAAAACTGGTCGACTTGTGAATAATCAAACGCACTGACGCGTTTAACCATAATGAGAATGCACGTACGCGCTTTAAGAATCCTGCATGTGTGGGAGGAAACTGGCCGACTAGGTTCAAACGGTTTTGAAAGTATGGACTTGTCAATGCCTGACGCATCAACGCACACAGTGTCATTCCACGGTCATTTCTGGCAGCTTCCCAGGGTTGCTGTTTACTAGTGAAAGAGTAATTCAACCTATTCTGCATCGGATTGCTGTGCAAACAACGCGTTGCTAAATTTTTACTGTGTCGCTATAGTCCTAATTCTCTATTTTCTGGCACCTTTAAATCAGGTGTGGCATCAGGCAAAAGAAAGTCCTGTTGTCATTTAATTAAGTTTATTTAAGTTATTTCAGGTAAACTGGCTATTACCTGCCACTTCTGAGTCGCTCGCACGGTAAGAAACATTCAATTTATCAAACCAGTAATTCACTAATGCACAAAGAGTGCCGACACTTGACGTGTTTCCAGAAGTTAAAGCTAATCATTTCCGCGTGGAAGCCACAAAGAAGGAAAGGAAGCGCAAACAGAGACAGTCGCTTGATAATCGAGAGTTTCTTAACAGTAAACAATGGAAGCCATGTTTACAAATTTATTTGTGTTTTGTTAATGAAAAAAATAAGCAGAAGAAATAGAGAAAACAAGATGGCTGTTCGGTTCTTTTTGACTGTGAATGTTCCAGCTATAGCGTCATGACTTTCACCGCCGTTCATTTTGACACCGCCCAACATAATTTCATGCCTTGCTTTGCATATTGCACAGGTATATGTGTCGACCATGTCAGTTAAAGCATCGATGCGAGCAGTACGTTGCTCTAAGCCGGAAGTCTTCCTCGATTCTCTCTGGTCATGTACTGCAGTCCCACTCCTGTTGGCCTTACTTTTGCTTTCTCCATTCAGAGTAATATCTACAGTCTCTTAAAGCGAGTTTATTATATCATATTAGCATTCTCGGCTTAGCATCTCTTTTTGCCGACGACTTCCAGCCAGGAGCGAGAAGCCGATGCCCACTCCTAGTTTCCTTCCAGTAACTTCCTCTGTTCTGCTGTTACCTCTATCGCATGATCAGCCAGCTTTGCCCAAGAATGGTATTGGAGTGCTTGCATACTAGAGATTCGTCTTTACGTTCCGTGTTTGGTAAAGTAAGTTTTATTGAGCAGTGCGTCTTGACCTCTCGTGCCTCCACGCTAATGTGTGATGTCTCACGGGAACTTAGAGAAGAAAGCTTTCCGCGTGTTTCCTGCAAAGCACCTCGGGAATGTCAACGCCCTGAAGAAGAAGAAGGACCAAGAGGAAGGGGCAAGATAACAGCAGGACCCTCTGAAGCGGGGCGCCTCGCTGAGAGATGGCAAGCCGCCCTCCTCAGCGAGGCACCCGAGGACCAGGAGTGGGCCGTCCAGCGGGCCAGGACCATTGCCGAGGATCTCGAAAGATTTTTCTCCGGCGATGCACCCCTGGCAGCCTAGCCCCGGGCACCAACAGCCTTAACCGCTGGACAAATAAAGTTTATTCCTATCCTATCCTATCCACCTCGTCTTCAGGGAGTGTGCATTGTAGTTCAAAAGGAAGTATCACGTGCACCTGCTGCCTTCCTTATTCACACTGGCCAGTTGAATGAATAGTGACAAGCATCAGACACAATTCTAAAAGGCTTTCCGGCCTCAAAATTGGTGTGTTAGTTGGTCAAGTTAATCCACACTTACCACTAGATTAACGACTAGCATAACCACTTCATTTTCACATTTTTAGTGCGATAAAAAATATGGTTTATCAAGGCTGAATGCTACCAAAATAATGATAAAATGCATTACATGACAGAAAAGCATCTGTAATGGATACTCGGATTCAATAATAATGCAATAAATCGAGCCGGGTGAAATGCAACGCGCATTATGAAATGATGAAGAAAACCTTTGTTATAAAAACTTGTCAATGCCCACATTTGGCGTTTTTGACGTAACGTCGACGTGGTTTAGGCTGTGTCTGCACGTACGTATCACTCGCATACACCTTTAGCGCTGGCTTCTCCGCAGTAAGAGCCTTTGTGAGGAGAAGCTACTCTTACTGTGTATAAGATCGCCCCTGTCCGCCTAATCGATGAATTCTTTCATGACAATTGTAAATGTTTTCAAAGGTATTAATTAAAAAATGCAAATAAATACATATTAGCAGATCGACAGCGTCAGACCCTGACGCTGTCGGTTGTTATGATGGCGCTCAACCGCGAGCACTTAGCGAAATGACTGACACTTCATGCGAAGGATCTGTTATGTCACGATCTGTCACTGACAACGACAAAAGCTCGAAACGGTATCCCAGGTAGCGACAAACAGCGCGTATTGAAGACTCCAAGAAGCGCAACCAATACATTTGATTAGGCGCATTGAAAGGCCATCAAAAGTAAACAAGTGATCACACATAGCGAAAGCAATCTCAATGAAGGCTGTAAATGCAATGCTAACGCAGTTTGTGTCCAGTGCGTGGTTATCGAAGCCATCTAAACTGAGTGCAGTGGGAAAGTGCACGAGCTTTAGGAAATCTGTCAGGTGTCCACTGTTTGACGAGAGTGTGACACCGCAGTGTACTTTTCCTTCGAAGGCGGATGCAACGTTTGGACTGAAAATCACAATAGAATAGATTAAAACGATACGAAAGGAAAAAGATTGCCATCCTCTCGTACGTAGCACAAAGCTATCAACAATGGTCGCGCATTAAATCAAATAAAGTATCAAGAATGGTTGAACAAAATGTCCCACATGAGACGCTGGTACCGGGCTCGATCCTTGAAGGTACCTGGGGTGCTAAGCAGGATGCCCAGAGTTTCTCACCAACCTGAGCTCGCTCGATGGCAGTCAGTGAACAAAGATAGCGCGGAACGCGCGAAACTAGCAGACAATAAAATATCGAGATAAAGCCACTTATTTGAACACGAGCGCACCTTGCTCACGGCGCTTCCCTCGTTTCAAGCACAGAAGACTGGGCAATGTTACGCGCCAGCGCCGCTCATTGTTATCAACTTAATATCGCAATATCGGAATACCGTGAATGGCTCGCTATCTATGTACACAATCAGCGCAAGCAGCTTGCCACGCCCGTCTGGGGCGCAGCCCGGGCGTGTCACCTCTTTCTGACATTATCTGTATCTCCACCGTCGATTACGAACAGTTCAGACATGGTGTGCATTCTCACTTTCCTTTTTCTTTAGAATACGTTATAATGTACTTACTTGCCCAGGTGATGCACTGTGTTGAACGATAAAGAAATTAAACAAGGCACCGCGATGATGTTACCACCTGTCTGTTTTGCCAAACTCGGGCCTACCTGCATAGCACCCCTGTATCGGTTTTCTTATCAGTTTCTTGCCGCCCCCCGACCTTGCGGATTTCTGCAGAGTTGATTAGATTTACACGATATGCAGTTTATCGTTTAAAAAACGCGATAGGCTGGCAGCTACATAGAAGCACCTTTTTGTGGAACAAGGGGGCGCTGCTGTGATCTTGTGTGCCGCAAAGGCGCGAAACAAGAAAGACAGAGTTTATTTGCTAAGTTTTGAGCACTTGTTTGTTGCTGTGAACTAACAGGCGAACGCGCGATCCCGTCTCAAAAGGGAGAACGCAACCGTTGCGCCTGCCCTTGCGGTGTAATCGGAAGATTTTATAACTATGTCAACGCATATATTCGCCGATGTAATGAGGCGTTGGGTGGGAAAAATGTATTTCATAATATTTCATGCTGTTTCTCCGCTTCTACAGAAGAAGTCAGGTGACAACTTTTTTTTTTAAATACAACAACGTTTTCTTTATTTGACATAATTGGTAATAATAAAAAAATAAACAGGAGTAAAAATGAATTACATATATACACAACTCAGAGGAATGACAGGAGCAAAGCGCGCAAGTACACTCGTCTCGGCATAATCGAGTATTGCAATTCTCTAATAAGCCTTAACACACATCGCAAGAAAACACATGCGCATGCAAATTTTCTCATTTCGCGGACCGATTTTTCTTCGCGGTATACATACAGCGTGTGGCCGGTTTCTGCGACAGCAAGCAGAGAAAATGTTTGGTATACATGTACATCATTTCATTAGGAATGCTCAACGACAACCGTCAGCCACCAAAGGCGGTGAGCCCGACGGCGCGCGAACTATTTGAAATTGCACGTGCTCCTATGACAAAAAACTAAAGAACAAAACGTGAAAGGTAAAACAGGTGAAAAAGAAAAGGAAAGGCGAGGAAGAAAATACAGCCGAAAGGTTCTTTTTACAGAAGCATGAACGCTGCAAGTGCCTGCGAAGAACAGGAAACAACAGAAGACATGGATGCTAAGGACAGGAACGGAAGGACTCCACGGTCACTTTCTGACTGACCCAGAGTGCTCGTTGTGACAAGAAAAGAGAGTGAGGGAAAGGGGGTGGGGGAGGGGGCAGAGTGGAGTGGTGGGGGGGGGGGGGGAGGGCAGGCATTCAAGGAGGCTCGAAAGAAGACTGTGCGTCTGAGGAAGCGAGGCGTAAAGACACGTACTAGTATACAAGACGCATCCCCCTGTTCTCGGGTTCCTTCCTACTGGAAGTCAAGAGCTAGCTTTACACTTTCAGTTTAGTCTGGGAACGCGAAAGAGAAAAAAAATTAACAAACACAACATTGACTGTGCTGGCAACAAGCAATATATTTAACTAAACTGTCGGGGTCGTGACCCGGTTTCATAAGCACTTTTTTTTTTGCATGCTTCCGCTTTACAAAAACGCGGAGTTTTATTTTCCGAGGCGCCTTCGCGTACTCGACTTCTCAATCATTATCGTTTTCCTTTCACACCGCGTGAATGACGGTCTGTCTGTCGTCCGCGAGCGCGTTCTCGATGAAGAGCTTTGGAAACAAAGTCTTGCGAGTGACGTCAACGCGGCTTGCTCGAATTTGCGAACTGAGACGCAAATCAAGCAACAAACTGCCAATGGCACTTCTCAATCATCCCCCGCCCCCATGTTTTTTTGGGCTGTAAATAACACGAACACGTGTGCGTCAGTAATTAAAAGAACCCTAATGGCGAAAATATACGTATGTGGTTGCGATAGTTTTCTACCATTGCAAAAAAAGAAGAAAGACAAGCTTCAACAAAATTTGAGGGAGCGCTCCCTTCCGAGAAAGGAGTACGACTGAGTAATCTCTTTCTCTCCTCACTCTTCCCCACTCTCCACTCGTCGCCGCGACCATCATTTCTTGACGTCATCACGCGAGGATTCAGACATGGCGCGAAGGGCGAGCGATGGCGAGTGGAAAATGGGGAGTCCCGTCCCGGCGTTGGTTTTCTTTCTTGTCCCTAAGATCCCTGCTGGGGTTGATCCGAACGCGTCTAGAGCGGTCGTGGCACTTTCTGGACTGTTGCAGATCTTCAGTGCCAGCCGTGGCCTCCTCCGTAGCCGCCGCCTCCGCCGCCGCCGTAGCCACCTCCGAAGCCGCCGCCTCCGTAGCCGCCACCGCCGTAGCCGCCGCCGCCGTAGCCGCCGCCGCCGAAGCCGCCGCCGCCGAATCCGCCTCCTCCGAAGCCGCCACCGCCGTAGCCTCCGCCTCCGTAGTGCGTGTGCTTCTTAATGTAGACTCTGCAAGGACAAATTAGAGAGAGGAAAGAAGAAAACCCACAGGTTAGGAAAGCTGGTAATATGGTATACAGCATATGGTACATCATGGGAATCTTAATGAGTACAAATGTAGAAAGAAAGAAAAAAAAAAACGATCGGATTCACACTGTGACTATGTACTTCTGCACTTTTAGTCGGATTGCCATTAACGCCCTTTCATCTTAGAAAGAAGTTATCATACATAGAGATGTTAGCTTTCAGAGGTACAAACAAAAGACAATCAGAACAGTTATCGGTTTCATGGTAACTGATGCGATCTGGCTTTAATGAAGCACGTCTCGGTTTGATTGTCGTCTTCTTCACGGCACCTTTGTACGTACTGGCATATCAGTTCTGCGGTATCCCGCAAGTTTAAGGACGGTTCATGAAATTTTTGACAATGACAATTTTTTTTCTCTCACGAAGTACCTATTGAAGGGGATCACAGTCACTAACCAAGTCTGATCTATAATTCGACGTTTCGGAACCGCGGACGGGTTCCTTGTTCACTGAGTTGGACAGGAAAAGAAGAAAACCCACAATTGCGCAGCTTTTACAGTGCACTTCAAGAAACGCCCCCATAACACCATTTGTTAAAACGACACACGAATTGGGCGCGTATACCGCAATATGTGGCAATAGGGCCCCGTTAGCCTCTACAGCCGGCATTTGGAACGCCTGCTTCTGTAAGCTCTCTTGAATCGCTCTTTCAGGATTTCGCCCTCACCGTCTTCAGTAACGCGAACATTTTTTTCGTCGTTCCCATGAATCTGATAAGAACAACACCAGGTGCAAATAAGGCCGACTGGCAGTGCACCGACCAAAAGAAGCCAGTAGAGGCACGCGTAAATGTAACTCGTGCCATAGTGACCATAACAAACTCAAATGTGTGCTTCTGAAGTAAATAAGGAAAAACAAGCAAGACAAGGCGGTTCGTTACAAGAGACTATCACGGACGTGCCACGTACGCTTCTGCAAGGAACGAGCACGTCACGTGCGTCGTTTGAGAGTCGCACAGCGAAGGAAACGAAGCCGAGAAAGTTGCACAAAAACTGATAATACAAAAAGAACTCTGCTACAGATTAGCTTTCTCCGTCCCCAAGTGTCGCATATACGCCATCCTCCGCCAGTATCCTTTTCTTTCTTTTTTTGCGTGAATTTTCCTTTCCCCCTCACTCATCCTTTTCTTAGTTGTGGTATTTTTCTGGGTTTCCGGCCAAAGACGCCACCATTCCCTTCGTGGGACACGCTCGTGATGTCGGAACGCACGCCGTCACGTCGCGTGGCGGAGGAAATATGAAGCTCCAACTGCAGGTGCCGGGGTGGCCGGAAAAAGCAGCGAGCTGCCTTGCAATGCAATAAGGCATTTCCGGGAACCTGCCGGCCGCTGCGATGCACAGAATGGAACGAACGAGTTGAGGAAGTCGTCGTGGTGCCTGGTGCGCCATAAGAAAGCCTGCACCGACCAACTTGGCCCCGACGATATGTACTCGCTACGTCTACCCGAGGATTTGTTATTCCGTGACGAGGAAGACGTCCGGCACAGACTGGCATATACGATGGCGCATAGTACTGGGACAGAATTATCGAAACAAACACTTTCCCGCTGCTTTCAGTTTTTGCACGTTGGTTGACTTGTTTTTGGAAGTTGCACAATGTGTACTCACAGGAACAACTTATGCTGCTCTAATGGGAAGCTCTTAAGGGGCAAAATTGGGCAGAAAGCGTTCCTGGCATTCGGATGCAACAATCTGAAATGTTTCAATTAAGTATTGGTGTTTATGCCAAATACTGAATGATGAAACATTTTCGACATTCTCGAGCCATTAAGGTAGCGACATAACCGTGCGTCGTCCTTTCCTCTTTTGAAAGAAGTTTCTTCAAAGTTAACGAAAATTTGTGCATTGAAGGGAGTGTTGCGACATTGTGTCCACGATGCACACTGAAGGAGAAAATATAATTGCGCGAGCGTTGGTAAATAATTTATAAATAATAGTAATACTTAAAGTAAAAGGCGTGTTATAGGACACTCGCGTGAGCTCACCTTCATACTCACGCTTACCAATACTCGCTGCACACCCTGATGTAAACGTAGCGTATTTCAGGTCTAGGTGCCAGAATTTATCTTCGACGAAATGGGTTACTTAAGAACCTCGCTTACACTCACCGCCGCCGTACCACATGATTTGAACGGCATAATTCCCGTCACGGAACCTTAACACACACAACGCACAGAGACTAGAAGAAAATCATAAGGTACACAGGCGCGTGCCTTCTGTTCGCGCGAAAAAGCCTTTTACGAAACACAACGTGTTACTAATGACTTGGCGTTTCGCCTCCTATAGCCGGAGATTGCAAGTGCGATGAATGTACACCCACGCCTAAATGAGCCTAACAATTAGCACTACTGTCGCAAGCCGTAAGTGAAAGTCAAACGCTGCAGTTGAATCTCTAAGCCGAGCAGCAATCAATATGATAAGACACTGCGCAACCAAGGATGATCGTGTGAATGGAAATGATGTGGTGGCGCAACACGGCGTATGAATGTGGCGCGCTTAGCCATGTGTAAAGGCTTCCTTTTCATTAAATGATGTTGTCAGTCCGCAGGTGACGCTCGTGACCATCACAACGTGCTGTTGAACACACTACAAGGTCCACTGCACCAAGGAAAACAAATCAAAAGTAAAGAAGAACTACGACCTAATTGTGCCCTTCGGCTAATTGCACATCCGTGAGGCAGTATTCTCGTGAAGCTTCATACGAACACCCCCTGCAGACATCCACAAGCGTTCTCGGTATCGTTGTGGCTCGTCTTTGCACACGCTGAACCGAGAGAATAAATATTAGCTTGGAGGGCCATGTCTTTTCTGGTACCCTATAAGCCAGACGCACCTATTTAGACACTGGCGGAGTTGCTAATTTGCTGCAACAGGCTATTGAACAAAAGCGCTAGAAGCACCGCACGAGCGCTATCAAACGTGGACAACTAACAAGCCGCAGTGAAAAACTAATCCATTTTTGTGCGCAGCATTTATGGAAGTTATCGCTTGTTCATTACACGCTTAACGACGTCCCTAAGTTGTTAGTCAGCTACGGGCGGGATTTTTCAATGGAATCCGTATGTTCTTTCAATGAGATAATGCTGTTAAAATCACGAGAGTTAACGAGATAAGCTTGCGAGTGCAGTGCTAAAGAAAAGTATCACTGTTGCCGACTGCGGACGGGTGGCAAGTACAGGCATACTTGCGCAATCATTAGAAAAAACGAAAGCGACAACCTAGCGAAAATATCTCGCTTACACTGAAAAAGTGCAATGGCTCAAGAAACATTTCCACTTGCAATAGATACGAAGCCCCGGAAACTCTGACACCAGTGAAAATAAACTAACGAAGTTTAAGCTGGATTGAGGCGAAGAGCTCGATAACGCCAGGTCAGTGATTGAGAGAGTGAGCTGTTCCCGATGAAGAGCGACGTTAGCGTTACGGTAGGTTAACTCTTGCGCCAGCGAAAAAATAACACGCGGAAAGAAAGCGAAGAACGAAATAGGTGTAACAAATCGAGACAAACGCGATGCAGCTAATCAGCCAGGAAGTGAAACTGGACGGGTCAATGTCTTCCCCGACACAAACCAGAACCGGCCAGTCCTCCTGGTTATCGAAATGACCAAGAGGAAACGCCAGCTACAGAACACGCAGTCGAGGAAAGGAAGTGGGGCGATGTTTTCCGCGAGCTATTTAACGTGCTGGATGCGCCGCTTCCACTTGCGAGTCCCCGCGCTCCTCTCGCTCATACAGCGTATTCTCTATATAGCGAACCTATATTTGCGCACCGATGTGGACTGACGTGGAGCGTCCGGACAGCTGGTAGCGGGTTTCGCGAACGATAAGAATCGGAAAAGGAGGTCGTTACGAGAAATTCCCATAACCTAATGCGCGCCCCATTTCTCTCCACACTGCGGTCGCTTTTTCCTTCGTGCGCACATACCAGCAATTCCTGAATGCAAATGCCACTCAGTTCCGGGATGCTTCCGGAGTTGGTTCCAGCGGCCAGTCCGGAAGTATACGACCGGCTGCCCGGCTTCTCCACCGCATGGTTGGAGGAAGGGACGTTGCAAGGCGCCTTCAGAGATCGCCGCATTACCAAACGTACGTTGCGGCAGCTCGTGCGAGGGTGGCTGAACAAGCGTGTTCTAAACAAGGCAGGCCGCGATGCTGCAGCGAGTGTTTAGGAATGCGGACAGCAACCCCGCCGGCCAAAGGGGGCCGTGGGCGAGCAAGCGAAGAGGCGCTCTCCCCTCTCCGCCACCTTCCATCGAACACGTTACTGCGCATTGTTTTTGCACGCACTGAAGTCGTCACGCGCCAAGGAATATGCGTGCCTGGCTCGTTTGTATGCCCGTTTTTGGAAGGCGCGCGCTTTCTAGCGAGTATTTGCAGCCGGTAATCGGACCAGGATAAGTGGCGCCGTTGCGAGTCCCGCAAGTACAACTTTTTTATTTTTTTATTTTTTTTGTATGTATGCTGTGGAATCTCGTTTGGCGCAGGGAAAACCTGTATGGAGTGTAAATAGTATCCATTTGCAGAAGTAATGGGAAATTGTTAATAAACTAAAACTTGCACATGGAAACCGAGTGGGTGCTATTAAATTGGAAATTCCAGTGATGCAAAGGAGATGGAAGTATTTAGAGTGGAGGGAACAAAGGCTATGCGAGGAGAAGTAATGTCAAGAGCACCGCTCCACAAGTATCCTTCCGCAGGCTAAGCGAATCTGTCGTATTAACCATATCCATGTTTAAAGCTACTACATTCGAAACTGACTTCTACGTCTGGGGTTGTGAGCGGCCACTACTGACGCTAAATAAAGATGAAATTTATTTAAGTTTGAACTAGCGCTTTTACTTCGTACGCAACGATGAACCCAGAAGAGTTCACTGGAGGTGTGCCGCGGATTTAATTATACACTGCGAATCCAAGAACAACCTTCTACAAAATATACTAGCCTTTTTGTAGCTTGCAGTGTGAAGGCACTGTGAAGGCCAAGATGGCACCCATAGACTGCCAGAAGCTGAATCTAATTCTGAAGTGCTTCAGACCTTCTCGTTTTGAATCGCCGATGTTAATTGCAAACTAGCGGTACAGCCCCAAGATTACTTGGCAACCCAATAAAGTGAGTCAATCATAACTCCACGACAAGGTACCTCGTCGGCGTCTTCCCTCTGTAAATTGGATCGGGAGCCCGGTCGCAGAGAGAACATGGTTTCTGTATAGCGTTCAGGGTGGCCGATATAGGGCGTAAGATATTTCGTGGGCGCCGATAATCGCTAAAGCGCAGGAAGGACAAAAATGAGGTAATCTATGGGCCACGTAAGTGTGGCCACAAGCCGATGCGCCGCGGAAAACTGATCACCCTCCGGTAGGCGCTTTCAAAATATAACGACGCGGTCGCGGATCAATTTTGCGGGGTCTTTTCGAGCGACGTCCCACTGGCACCGAGGATGCCCGTAGGCACGGGTCCCGAAATAATCCTGGTAGCGGCAAAATCGTTCGACAAAGGCGAGATGCACGGCTGGCGCATGGGTGGAGAAAAAGCGCGCCTCCCGTGAACGACAATTACGATGAAAAAAAAAATGCGTATACGAATGCAGGTTAGAAGCAACGTGGTCCTTCGGCATCTGCCATATATAAAGACACGGGGAAGGTCCTGCTGCTTTCTTTCTTTTCCCTTTCCGTCCAATGCGAGGCCCACTACGCGAAGAAACCCGCGAGGCGAGTAGATGATCGAAAAGCGTGTGAGCCGTCCATCCGAGAAAAGAACGCGACGGTCCCTCATCATAAAAGAAGAGTAACATAACGGGGACGCCAACTTTGGGGGGTCCGCGCCGTTTCTTTTTCTCTTTGCGTCTCGCTTTTCGCGATTCTTTCTTTCGTTCTCCGCACACCTTCCAGGCATCGAGCGATTTAGAATCGCCGCCCTCCCTTGAGCGCACACCGTAAGACACAAGAGCAAGAATAGAAATGCCTGCTCGCGAATACGAGCACAGACTTGCTGCTATTAATGTCTTCGGAACACCTTTTTTTTTTCCTCCCTTTCTTTCTCGAATCGCTTACGACTTTTCCTTTTATGAGCGCGTTGGAATATGAATGTAAGAAGAACAAGAAAAGTAGAGGACCAGACCTCCTCTGAGGAGCAGCTTCAGTTTCTCTTATTTTACGAGGAAACAAACCGTCTCGTATGCGCGCAGTCAACCATTATGTCGACCATTGAATTCGCGCAAAAGTGCTTGCGCGCAAGGACACAGAAAAAAAAAAAAGAAAAATGGCGATACTAGACCTAATGCTTTCGTCTGGCACTATTGGCGGCGAAAACGGCAGGAGTGAGAGGGGCGCTATGGGGCAGTGGGGTGTAGGAAAATACTCTGGGAGCTAGCAGAGAGAAAAAAAAAGGAGATAGAGACGACGCGAGGAACAAGGTCGTGCAAGCTAACGAACCTAAGGCGACCGAAAGGAGGCTTTATAGACCATTTTTACATTGTTGCGTTCGTCCCTTCCAATTCCCTCTTTACTTTTTTTTTGTTTCTTTATTATACGGCACTCGTTCGGTCAAAACCGGCACTCCTCTTTCAGAGAACATTCCTCGCAACTTTCCTTTCATTTTTCCTCCCTTCGTCTTTTGTTCCTGCCCTATTCCGACGCATCTGTGGATTTGGCGATCCACTCGCGACGCAAGAAAGAACGAAGAAATAGCAACAATAAAAAGTGGCTTCTCGGCGTATGGAACGGCGGCGATAGCTTACTCGCGTTCTGGAACGGCTCGGCTTGGCTAGCCGCGCGTGGTCGGCGAGGGGGTGGCCGACGGGCGGGAAGGCGAGAAACAGCCCCCGCTGCTGATGCCTCTCTACGAAGCGTCGGTTCGCGTACTACAAGCCGGCGCAGCCATTCTTTTGACGCCTTCGTCGTGTCCGAAGCGCGAACAAGGTGCGTAGTAGACGCGCATACAAAAGGACGGAGTGAGTAAGAGGGTGCCCTTTGTTACTCTACTCCCCCGAGTCTGGAACGTGGAAGCTTCCTTCGTGACGTCTTCGCTCCAAAGCGCCCGGCCACGTGACGGTGATGCGACGCTCTCAGAAGCTGTACTCTACGATATCTCCACAGATAGGCGTTCTGCATTCACCCTTAGTCGTTAACGCATGAAAGAAGGGATCAAAGAAATAAAAGTGAAAAAAAAGGTCAGCTCACGCTCTGTTGACTTCTAGTGAAACATGTACATCGGCCCCACATAAGTGTAGACGCAAGCGCTTTAAACAGCAGCTCGGCAGAGGAGCGAGGCCGTATTCCAACAAACTGTTCATCGTATACGGAAAACGGAACGTTCGAATCCATGGCGCAAGCCAACTTATTCTAAGTGGCTTAGAGCTAGCGACGTAACAGAGCACAAGAAGCTGCGGCCAGTCTTCAACATGCAGCAGTGGATGCTCGGGTTTCTTGCAGCTGCCATTGCTAAAGTTAAAAGGTGTAGTTTTAGAGCGGTCTTAGTGTTAGCATTGAAGGTGCAAAGTACGTTAGTTTCCGCGCAAATGTCGTCGCAGGACAACACATTGGCTAGAACGAGCAAGTTTCCTGGAAGGCTAACCGGAGGATTTCAAACTCCAACAGTTGAATTAGGCAGTGAATTAGGCAAAGAAAAGAATAAGAGGAATCAACGAAAGCTTTTCTAAGTGAGTCGTATACAGCAATTTTTTAACGCAGGAGCAGATGCGGAATATTGAAACTATTGTTGTTACGCTGTAATAGCCCCCCCCCCCCCTCCGCTCACCCCACCCCCTATCGATCGTGCGCACACGCGAGTGGCTGGACTTCAAGCAATAAAGTGAAATTAGCTTCCGTCTTAATTGCAGGAGCCATTAATTTTTGCGGAGAGATGCGTTCAATGTCGTTCACAATCGTAGCTTTAGCCGCGATCTAAGCTGAGCTGCCTGCCAGTCGGGGCACATACAACTATAAAATAAATGGAACAGGTATAACCTCGCGGCTGCCGAAAACCAAGTCAATGTGCCCGTAATTACATTTTTAGATATTTATGTAGGATAATCTGTACGACGACCTCAGTGTGAACAAGACCTGTTCATAAGAGTGCAACAATAAAGCAAACACAACGAAGCCGCATTAGAAAATGCGGAAATGGCAAGGCAACAGGGAAACACATGAAGGGGCGTCGTGATCTCGCGGGGTGCGGTGGCGTGACTGGCAATGTTACGCTCAAAGGCTCGAATCCTGTCTAGATGGACACTGCGTTGCGGTTTTGGAAGAAAGCAAACGCGACGATTTGTTTGTGATGCCGCTGTCGTGGAAAATTCGGGATCAGTGTTGTGCGGAAGTATAAGATTGCAAAAACGATGATACCGCTTTCGTTCGCAATTTACCACTATGAGACATGCTCACGTTGCGGTCACTATCACTAGCTGAATTAATCGTGGCACGAAACGTATAGGCTTTGTTCCACAGCTGTCTACCTAAACCTGTTATGCGTCGAGATCATGGTCGTGAAATATGGAAAATAAAAGGTCATGTTGCAATCCACCAATAATCAAAGCAGGCTTAGTCTAATAACTTATGCTGCATTGCTCTCTCTTTTATTTTACTTCCCAAAGCCCATCACAGTTTTCTCGTTTTTTTTTTTAGATGTTGAAATCAACAAAAGAAAGTTCAGCAATTTCCTCCATTTCCGAGATTTCGCGACGCAAGCAAACACTGTGAGAACATGTATTGATTAGAAGTATATTTTTCTTTCTGTGATATCAGCGTACATTATGCAATACGTGGAGGTACTTAGCGGCGTTTGTTTCACAGCCAGGCTTCGGATGTTTATAATACAGATGAATTCACTTTGCTGATAAAATAAGGAGGACTCATTCACCTGACGCATGAAACGATTATCCTTTAAGGTCCTAACCAGGCGTCACTCAAGCGCGACTGTCGAGTCGGGGGAAAACAGCGGTAGTTGATGATTTAGTGGTCGCATCTTATTTTAGTAACCTCGAGGACGGTGGCTTCAGTTCTCCGCGTCTTTCACTTTTTCCTCGTCTGATCTCAACTATTACTTTCCTCGTTTCCTCGGTCTGCTGCTCGCAGCGCTGTTCCACCCGTCTCATGCAAAACGCCGAATAAAGCGGTCTAACTGGTTGCATCAAAACATGTCGTGCGCCGCATATACAAACGGCGGACAACCAGCGTCCGTCAGCATGTGACACTCTCATAGAAAATTTTTTTTTTATTCTATGCTGGTGGACCGGGCCCGGGCTGCGGCATTAGCCGACAGCTTTCTGTACTGAGAGAGCCGCCCACCTAGGGCAAAGAACGAACACTTTCTCTCTGTTTCTAACAATAAACGTTCATTCCTCGTCCTCCTCCCCGATGCTGGTCAGGTGCCGCAGTGAAACCTCTCGAGTCGAATCTTTCGATCTCCTCAAAACGAAATGTAGGCCGCCCTGCATACAATGCGGTGCTCAGTAGCGTACAAAACTTGCGTTTGCTGTCATCGTCGTCTTCAGCGTAATATACGTGGCTCCGTGGCAGAAAACAACGCCGTCCCGCAGTGCGACGCTTCTGTTCCATAACCCTGTTGAACGCGGGCAGATTGTCTGGCGCAGCGTGCGTCTTTTTTTTTTTCCCCCTTTCGAGGTCACTTCGCCGCCGAGGCACATTACGTACGGGCCTCACTCTCTCGACAACGGCGGGGCCAGGGGAGCCCAGCGACGACGACTTCAGCGCGACGTAGTCAAGTTCAAGGACGAGGCCGATCGCTCTCTTTGCGAGAGTTCGCCGCTGACGGCGGACAGGCAGCGTCGTCGGCTCGGCCAGACCTCTGGAGATATACCGCTTGTCGAGGGAGGGCCACGCGGTGAGCGACAGGGTCTGTTCGAAGGGGACAGCCTTGTCTCTTCTCCTCCGGCCACGGAGGGCCCGCCGGGGGCCAGCCGGCAGGCCCGCTTTGCTCTCTGCGAAACGAGGTCGCCGATTCTCCCGCCACGCAGGGCCGTGCACGCTCCACTGCTGCGAGACACGGATCGACACACGCCAAGATGGCGGAACGGCCCCTTCTTCCCTTCTCTTCTGTTTTCGTTCGGAGAGCTATGCGATGCCACCGACTCTCTGTCGCGTCCACCCACCCGACTTGCCTAATACGAATGTTCGCCCCGTATCCCCCGCTGCTCCTTCCACTCTCTTTTTCCAGTTCCCTCTCGCCTGCCAGCTACACACCCACTTAAAGCGACGTCGTCTTCTGATGCTCAACGACTTCGGCCGCGAGAGAAGTGCCGTTTGTCGGTCAAGGGCTGACTGACCCTTTCTTGGTCGCTGCAGCGAGTGACCGGGAGGTCCACTGTAGGCACCCCCGGGCGGCGGCGGCGTCGCTTTCTGCTTCTGGATTCCATAGCCGTAATGTATGTACGCTCCGCGCTTGCAGCTGCCGGCGTTGCACATCCGCGTGCCTCTCGCGAGCCGGCAAGCGCGCGCTTGTGTTTCGCTTTTGAGCAGAGCTCTCGAAGCGTGCGGCTCAGAACAAGTTCACGCGGGTCGAAATGGAAAAGACACGACTCCCTCTTTGAAGCCGCGCCGTTGCTCCGGCTGACCTACAACGGACTCTTATTGCCTTCGCTGACACTAACTGGAGATACTTCTTACTGCGGAGAAGTAGCTGGCTGTGTTTAGGTGGCGGGAAAGAGAAGTTAGGGAGAGGACGCCGATGGAGAGAGAGAGAGAGCAGAGCAGTGCGGCGCTCCTCTAGAAGAGACGTCGGGGGCAGAGGCGGACCTCACGGCAGCAGAACTTTCCCAAACGGGGACGCACGAGGGCGCCGAACAAGACGAGGCATTCGCTGAATGACGGGGCGGACGAGGCTCGCCGCTTGTTTGAAAAGCGGATCGAGAGAACCGTGTAGTGGGGACAGCGTACAAGCCTCTCGACGGCGGCGTCTTTTCGCTGCCGAAACGTTGCGACGTTGACAGGCCGAGGTTAGCGTGGCGGGAAAGACGGCCCGAAGAGCCACTTGTCTGCACGATGGCTGGGGAGATACAGGCAGCGGTGACGCCCCGCCTAATATCGAGGGTTGCAACAGCGAACGGCGGCCGAGGTGTGATGTGTGAACAGGCGGCACGAGCGAATAAGAAAAGCAGGAAAAAGCGAACGGTATCAATGACTTCCACTGTGCCGTGCAAAAAGGTGTTTCATTGTGAGTGAACGTAAATACGCCCTACAGCAAATGTAAATGACAGTTAAATTCGCCTGTCTAGTCTTGTAAAATAGAAGTTCTAGGTTCCAAATAAGAAGATTCAACACTGTTACCAAGATTTTGTTTCCTGCCTGATTTGCGCGGTGGTTTCCTGCCTGACTTACACGCATCTAGACAGCGGTAAACGCTAAATAAATTAAAAATCATGAAAGTTTCTTAGATTTTAAGGCGCTATAGAAGTCTTTGACAAGGGCTGTGCTGCCGTCAGAGATTCTCCACCGCGCGGAGTGTCAGGAAGTGGATGAGCCTTCGAAGTGCCCACTGAAAAGAAACTTTCTTTTAGCCAACGCGGTGGTCATGCATTCTAGAAACCCTGTCAGGCTTTTACAAAAGTTTCCAAATGTCTTAAGAGGAATCAGACACGTACTTATACTTGTCCTACGATACGATGCTGAAAGCAAAATTAGCAAGGAAAGGTGAGGAGGGTTTCATAGTGCCTCCGAATGGTGGTTTCAAATAATATTTAGGGACATTGGTAGGCGATAAAATTAATGTAATATTTTTCACGAAGCCATTCCTCACAGCCCAGGTTTGCCTTCTGAAGCTACAAACATCCTATAGGAGTGGTTATAATGCTCAAATCAAAACGCCCTCGAATTTATAACAACGCTTAAACGGTCAACATATTGAAACCGTACCTACTGAGCATCTTCGACTCCTACCCATTTCTTGTGCTACGCTAGCTACACTGCTGACACAATAGGTATTGTAAGGAAAGTGATAGAACGGCTTTCAATGCCGATACGGTGGCATCATTCGTCTAATTTCTGTTTTCCTAAAGCGCTGTTGAGTAAGTCTCGGTCCAAATAACGATTCTAATTTGTTGTAGCCTGTCATGGCTTGTAGCCCCCTGAATGATCTGCGCTTTTCTTTAAAATTAGCAAGAAAGGCGAGAGTACGTAACGAGGTAGAGCACAAATATTTTCACGCAAGCAAGTAATTAGAAAGTGAGAACATCGAAGTGATAAGCTGATAATGTGCGGGTATCCGCGAAAATGCTGGCCATTTGCAAAAGTCCTGCCTCAGAGCCTGCTACATGGCGTAATTTCCCACTCGATAGCAGTTGCAAACTTGAACCCGTGCTCTCTGTCGAAGCGTGAAGCAGACACGAAAAGATACGGATGACCCCCAGCTCGTAATGCAGGCATGACGTCGCGCAGAACTCACCACGTGACAGATTACGCTCGCGTCGGGACAGACGGCGCTTTGATGCGCTCTTTGGTTTACGCTAGATGTTTATAGGATGTTCATCGTCGGGCTATCCCGCGTTTAAGTGAATAACTATGTTAAGGAGGTATACGTAGCAAGTTTTCGGTCGAATGTTATGTCGAATCGAAGAGTTCGTCGAATGACCCGAATTACACCAACTTCAAAATATCTTATCGTCACGGCTTTAGATAAACAGGCAGCATAGCGTACGCGACGGCTGAGTTTTTCTACCTTTGACAAGCGTCTTTCTGTGTTTAGGCGTACGTGCCTCAAATAGGGTGCAACATCGACGAAAAAAATAAAGATAGAGAGAGTGAAAGAGTGAAACCGTTCCTACCGGTACATCGACCGAGAATGTGCGCAAAACGGCAAACAGAAACACCATGAAGCACTGACCTGAAAGGGGAGACGTAGAAGGACGCATAAAAATTCATTTCGCGTCGCGTTTCATAGGTCTGTAGGTGTTTCGCTTTTCCACTCTTTACCTCCTGAGGCGGCATACTGGCTTTTTTTAACTCTCACCTTAGAGGAGAATAGCAGCTAAAGGAAAAAAGAGAGCGAGGGGGGAGGGAGAAAGAATGTGTAGCGAGTCGAAAGGAATCGGGCACGTCCCGCATTATGGCTACCACGCGATGCCACTCCAGACATGGCGCTTGAGTCAACGAGCCTCTGGAGTCATTGACCCATACAAAAAGGCGACACCGAAGGGTGCCCATTCCAGGTCCTGGCGGGAAGGGCTGTATTTGAAGACGCCTTGCTTCAAGTTCGGCAGTGAAATGTTACTTCCTCGAAAGAAAAAAAAAAAGCGACGAGGCAGGGGGACGTGTGAAGCGAAGTAAAGGAGAGACGTCACAGAACCGAACTGTCTGACAGGTCAGAATCGCTCACGTGAATTCCTTCTTCATCCTCGACTGAGCGCAGTGTAGAAGCCTCAAACTCACTACCACCACCATTTTTTCCAGGCGACCATTTGCTGGATGCGGCGGAGAAAATAAAGTGACGTAGGAGGTGACAGGATCGAATATGTACTGCAGCCGTTTCAGAGCAGCTTTCAGAAGAGATCGCAAATTAGTTTTTTTTTTCATTGTGGGAAAAACAGAGAAACTGGTTCTGAGCCGATCTATTCGCTGTGATCATGCCTCGCGTGTCCACAGATTTTTCTACGCCTGCTTGCTTTTGTTTGTTTTTTAATTTTTTTTTCGTTCCTGAGTTGTCGCTTTCTGACCTGACGCGTTTATATACAGGACGCGGAAGCAAAGCGCAACCGAAGAGGCCGGTGTTTGCATCGCTGTATAGTGGTGGTTGCCGAGTAGGATGGAAGGGGGGAGCGGCCAAGCTCATACAGGGCACGGCCGTTCTCGGAACGGGTTCTTTCGTTTTCACTGCTAAGTCGAGCAGCAGCACAACGCCCCTATCTGTCGGCTCGCTTCCTGCTTTAGTTTATTTTCTTTTACGCCTCATAGGCGGTTTGTGGGAGCGCGCGAAAGCCGGAGCAAAACATGACCTATAGACGGTAGAATGCTGCGAATGTGGGTGAAGGTGGAAGTTATTTCTCTAGACAGCCTTGTTGGGTTCAAGCGCTCGTATTACGTATGTCGTTACTCCGTCCTTCCCTTCTTTCATTTCATTTTTGTTGCTCTCCTGGTCATACATTTCGCAAGCGTACGCAAACGTAAACGTACGCATTTTCTCCTAAGTTCTACTTTAGAATTGCATAAAACGTGAACTATGTACCTGTGGTCAATACGGAACAGTGCCAATGCAACGCATACCACATGTCACGAACCACAGCGCTTGGTCACAAACTTTCCGTAATTCCCATCAAGGACACGAATCCGTGTACGCAAGTCATCGATGCGGCTATGGTGCCTAGTGAATATTCCCATTAGGCGATCGTTTAGAGCAGGATTTCAAAAAGCCATCAAGCAAGCTCCCAGGCACGGTTATTGCTTAAGTGCTGCTTTCCCTCCAATACAAGTGCCGCGCCACTGTGTAAGAGTAAAATTATACGTTAATTCGTCTGTTGTAGCGAAGTCTTTCGCTTTTCGATGGTGTTCAGTTCTTTTAATGCTCCGTCCCAATTAGGTCTATACGCAGCCTCCTACTTCATAACAGGCATCCATAAAGGAAGATAAAGAAAATGAAAAATTTTGTCACTGATCAAGTCAAAACAAAAAAAAAATGAGCCTTGTCGCTTCGAGTGTAATACGGAACTCGAAACAATGGTGCCTGCTTCCAGGAAGTTTTTGCTTTGAGCTCGTCAGCGGCCAAATTCTTTCAATTTCGTTTTTAACTAACAAAACTATATTCTGTCACACGCTTGATTTCCTCGAAATCATATAAATGTGTACCAGGCATCACGGGTATTGCCACCGTTGGTAACAGTGACGTCTATTTGTTTAAACACGATAGACTGCCTACCTTTTCGATGGAACAGGACGAGGGCTTGCTAACGTACGGCTATGTGCAAGTGTTATCCTTACTACCGACCGAGAATAGGAGTAGTCCTTGGGCTGGAATCACGGGGGACGTGAATCACGCTCACTGGGTTCCAAAGCTAAGTCCGAATACAGAGCGAAGCGAATACCCCCGAAGCGACAGTCAGTGAAAGCCTTCTTGGTTTCGTTGTCATTGCTACCTGACTGAAGTGAACATGGGTAATAGCTTCGCGTTCTGAACACTGCCCAATCGAACGACAAAAAAGAAAACCAAAACAACAAAGAAATAAAGAAAGTAGCGAGGACGACTGAAAGAAAACATCGCGGCACCCGACACAAGCTCAGTGGAACGACGGCTGTCTGGCGTACCCTCGCCGACGGCTCTCCTGAAGAGCGGTCGTTTGCTCCTTTCAATGACCATCATTAAGGACCACGAAGAAGGAAGATTCGAAGCGCAGGACTGGAGAAGCGCTCTGATCGCGCTTTGCGCGCTTTCTTTTTCTTGCCTTGCGATGTACTTCTTCGTTGTCGCTTTCTCGAGTGCGGCGGCAGGCCGTCATACATGCGAACGCGGCCGCCCGCGTCACAGAGGAGAGTCAGGGGGTCAGGCAATCATTGGGACCCGCCAGAGAGGCCAGGAGTGCCGCTCGGGCAGCGATCTCTCTTTCTGTTGCCTCAGAGATGCTGGCCAGTCGGGAGGAGGGGGAATCAGCGTGTAGAACCAAACAAACAAGATAAAGGAATGGAGAAAAAATGCCGCACTTGGCCTATCGCGGCGCACGCATTGCTGTCGTTCAAGGAGGAGAAACGAATCGGACGGCTAAGTCACGCGCCAGTGGTCACGAGCTGTATTTGCAATTGGGGTGAACAGCGCTGTCAAGGACCTCTCGGGATATTCGACGTGACCAGATGTCTCGTCTCACTGTGACCCGCCGCCTTTCTTTATCGAACCTCGAACGTTTAAACCCTCTCCTCGCGACGTCCAAGCTACAAGTGATGAAATGCCGAGACGCACTGGCGTACCATAAAGAACGGTTGATTTCTGCGGCAAAATTAGACACGAGCCCGTGAAATTGTGGACGGGCAGTCTGGTGAAACATTCGCCAACAGGCGTAGGAGCGCCAGAAGTACTTTAGATATCCTGAAATGAAACGAATAAAGTAAATGCCAGTTGTGAAAGAATTCGGCAGAATCCATCTCAAGATGACTGTAGATGGTGATGCGTGTAGCATTGAATCAATAAAGCGGCGCAACGTGTTGCCACCGTCGAAACGAGTTATGTATTAGGCGTGTACTGCCGCAGTACTCTTCTTTCGCGATTCCCTGAGAACACTTGGCGCCATCTAGCGCCGCCGCCGCGAAGCCCGCGCGTGGCCTCCGAAATGCATGGCGCGCCGGTGCGTGCGAACACTTCGAAACGCGTCATGCGGCAACTGGGCTCCTCTCTCGCCTTTCTTTCTGGACATGCTGTACCATTCAGTGGCGCTTCTCCGAGACGACAAGCGTGGCGCGCCGTGTCTGCGAACGCTGAGAATCGATCACTCGCTTGCCGCACGCCCAGTGGCGAATACTAAGTGACCCAAGTTAGCGAGAGGTCCAACGAAGAGCGGCACATACCCAGCGCAACTTATAGAGTGGCACATACCTAGTCACCCAAGTTGGCGTCAAAGACGTCCATTGGACAGCCGGACACACCTACTGGCACGTATCCAGTGACCCAAGTCGGCGTCAAAGAGGTTCATCGAAAAGCGGTACCTACCCTGTCCAGCGTCTATTGTGACCCCTGCCGGCGGGAACGAGGTTCGTTGAAGAGCAGCCCATACACACTGCCACATATACAGTGACCCAAGTTGACCCGATGGTTGGGTTCGCACCCTGTTTCCTCAGCACAGCAGCCCGATGCGCTACCCATCGACCACGAACTACCCAGTGACCCAGCTAAGCAGCAAAATTAGATACAAACAAGCAGAAACTTAGATATATACTTGGCCCACGGCTAAGATTGCTATCGCACTAAAACGATCATTAGACCATCACCCATAAACGTGTGCCCTACCGTTAACACCGCCAGGTTGGTCAACTATAGGACTTCAACACCTGGACGAGGCAAATATAAATCATTTCACGGATGGTTGTTGTTCGCCGCAGAGTCTTCTGCAACATTGTGGTCAACAATCAACTTCTTGTTCCTCTCCTGAGCACAGGACTACGTGTTCATAGGGGGCCGAATTCACTCAAGCTTTTTGTTCCTAAGTGTTCTTTCGCATTGGCTGGTTGGCTAAGCTAATAATATGTCTTGAATCAGGGTTGGAAGAAATTTTTCCTTACGTACGAATCTAACGTAACAGCTTTTTTTTTCAATACGGTCCCAAGTCTGCGAGTGAAGAAATTATAATTACTAAAAACGAAAAAAAGAAGACACATTAGCCAAGCGATTCTAAGGCGGAGGCGATATCAGTTCAATGCGTAGATTCAACTTATGCTGTTTCTCAATGCAAGTTTCTTATCCTTAAAAGTGCCAACAAATGTTGCGCGGTAAAAAAAGAAATGAAAAGAATGTAAATGTATTTAAGGGCATTTAATTTAATGATACTTTCTTTCCACACTCGCGGACAGTATTCTGTGGGAATGAAGGGAAAGATAGAGTTAGCTAGAGTTAGTTAACACAAGTTTGACTGCCCCAAGTAGTCCTGGCAGAGCTTGACAGCGCTTTTGGTTTCTTGGAGCATCTACAGAATCAACCGTAGCTTCCTCGAGACGTTTTTCCCATTTGCGCAAACGCGGGAGAGAAGCAGAATAATAAGTCAAATCGAACACTTAGTGATGCACTATGCCTTATTTTTGATGTTGTATATACGATGGTAGTTATTTCTCTTCCCCAGCTTAAAACTAAAGTGGATCAGAATGTGGGGACTTTCTTCAAGAGCGCTCCAGTTTGCGCGAGCTTTGCCTCCGTAGCTTTTCTCTCATTGCCACAGAAACTTGCCAGCAAGTACAGGTGTGAACATCTACCGACCTTCTCATCACACTTCTTGATAATGTAAAATCTTGGTTATATCAGCCTATCGGGGCCCCAAGGTTCTAGAACGGGCTTAAATTTGCACTGCTTACTATACAAATGAATTGTGCATGATACAAATTAATTACTATCAGAAGAAATAAATAAATAGGGGTGATAGATGAGGCACGACATATTGTACAATACTTCATGTTGCTTTAGTGTTCGAATTTCCAAGGAAATCACTGAATAAAGTGAAATTGAGCAACAAGAAAATGCGCGGCAGCAAAATTATGAGATGCGTGAATCGGCAACTGCTTGCGGTATTCCTTAATACGCTGCAACATGCACGGCACCTAAATACTTTTCGAGGCGCGATGTCAGGTTACAAAAAGCGCGACTTTTCATTAATGGCCCAAACGTGCATGAGAGCGCAATGGATCAAAACTGCGACGAAATTAAGTACAACGCGCACAATCCCGGGCAGAGCCTGTCAGCAGTGTCATTCACATTTATTACTCCATATCTCGGCTGCTAATATAGCCTATGCAATTCGTGTTCCTCTCGGAGAGTGTGACAACTTTCTCCGTTCTATAGCAGCACAACGCCCGCGCAAGGTCGAATTACGCACGAAACCTTTAGACAAAGATGCAAACAGAAAGCTGCAGGCTACAAGTATCCCTGGCACTTCAACGTTAAACTGCCATGCAAGTTCGAGTGCAATGTCAATTCCATTGTTGATAAACGCTTCACGTCACGTTAATACAATGCGACAAGGGCTCGATCAGGAAGCTATAATGGCCATCTTTTCAACAGCGTGCATTAGAAACGAGCGTTCAAGGAAGTGCTCAAGATCATCAGATTGCCTATTAATTTGGTGCCAAATTTCCGGATAGTCACTTCCGTACTCGAGACGGCGGAGCGGTCGTTGATAAGGTAAGAAATGCAGCGGGTCGAAGGTACAATGGTTACTCACGGGACGGGCACTTCGACGGGCTTCTTGACGATGATCTCCTTGAAGACGGGCACCTTGACAGGCACAGCGACAGGCCTGGGCACGTGGATGATCTTGTGCACGGGGACAGGCACCAGCTTAGGCACCTTGACGGGCACCGGCACCGGCACGACGCGTGGTACCGGCACGTGCTTGTAGATGGGCACCGGCACGTGCTTGATGACCGGCACGGGCACGCCTACGCTCACGTAGTGCGGCACGGGCACGGGCTTCGGGATGTGGATGGTCTTGGCCACAGGGACCAGCTTGGGGATCCTCTTGATGACTGGCACCTTGACCGGTACGGGCACCGCGTGTGGCACGTGGACCACATGTGGCACGTGGATCACCTTGGGCACCGGAAAGGGTTTGGGCACCGGTACAGGGTGCGGGTACGGGACCACCTTGTGGACCAGCTTCACGATCTCGTCCGGCTTCCAGGGCTGGTGGTAGCCGGCTGTGGCCGCGCCCAGCAGGCAGGCCAGCACGCCCAGACACGCGGCAGCGCTCCTCATCTTCTCTGCTCCTCCTGCACGAGACACGGCACCCACCACGGCTCAGCAACAGAACGTCGTGGCACCATCAGCTCTAATCCTGATCGCCCAAACACCCGCGGCCGAGACACCGCGCGGACCCGCGGCTGTGGGCCCGCGCGGGGTTCAAGCCACGGGCTCGCACCCCTGGCTGATCCCCCACCCACTCAACCCCCTCGCGCTGGCAATCACTTTCGCTGCGTCGTCGTCCCGACGTGTATATCCAGAGGGGCGCTGAATTCCGAGACGGTCGCTGCTGCGGAAGGGGCCACTCACCGTCGACTGCGTGGCCGGCTGTCGAAACTGACTGTTTTTGTGTGGCGCGCGCGTGCTGCTGTAGTGCGCGGTCGGCGAGCGAAGACGTGAGTGTGCTGGCCGGGCCTTTGCCTTAAGT
The DNA here is from genome assembly GCF_013339745.2 of Dermacentor silvarum. Classification (NCBI taxonomy): domain Eukaryota; kingdom Metazoa; phylum Arthropoda; class Arachnida; order Ixodida; family Ixodidae; genus Dermacentor; species Dermacentor silvarum. Next base: position 133,291,391 of record NC_051157.2, read on the forward strand.
AGTCCCCCCTCCGCGCGCGTCCACTCGGCGCTGACCTACATCGGGATCACTGCTCTAATCCCGATAGGGCAGCCACGGGCGAGGGGGCCCCTCCGCTAGGAGAAGGGGGTTGGGCCCCCTCGCTCGCCCACCTAGGCCCCCTCGGCGCATGCGCACGTGGGTCAGCCACCACGAGGGGGGAAGCCCGAGGTGAGGGGGGGTGGTTTCGCGCCGGTGAAAATATTTTTGGCCGTACGCGCCAGCAGCGCACAGCCGCGACAGCGGTCCCAATTCCTGGAAGCGCGGTGTCCGCTGGTTGGCTCCAGAAACGCCGTGGCGAGGAGCCCGCGCCTGACCCAGTTGCCCAACGCTGTAGCTTAGTCCAAGCTGTCCCCCCTCCTCATGCGTCTGCCCCCCCCCCCCCCTCGAAGGGGGGTTCGCGGGGCTGTGAAAAAGCACGCCGCGGCGAAAGTCGCTTTCCATCTCGACGGCTTCCGCCGGATCTTGCCCGGTCGGCGCGGCTAGCCGGCCAGCTCGCCGGGAGGCGCAACCTGGCCGCTGCTGTGCTGTGATCCACGCGCTGCCAAAATGGCGGCGTCTCTCTCGGAAGCGGTCATTGTGCGCAGCTTGCCCGGCGGCAATCCTTTAGTCCGTGCGCCGTTTCCTCGGAAAGCATTCTGCATCGACAAATCTTAAATTCTCATCGGACGCCGATCCTTCACATCGATTATCAGAACAAATAATCGCAGATATCGCATAACAGGAGAACATGCTCGTAGAAAGAACTCGGTAGCCGGAACTACATGAGACGAATCCCTTATTTTCTCGGAAAGCTTTGAGGAGGTTGAACTGAAGTGTTCCGGAAGGGTTCAATGGTTTTGAATTCAATAAGCCACCAGATGCGTCAAAAGGGATGTTTGCTGTAAATCATGTATCATGTGGGTGTATGTTACATCCTCCACGCCATGCTGCCAGAAACAGCTGCGAACGTTGACGCGTCTTAATCTAGGCCACGTGTCTGGAATACATCTTTCGGGGTGGTATCTCCCTTATGCGCATGTGGATGCAGACACTATACAGCATGAAATGTGGTGTTACATTAGCGCTGCCTCTTCTACGGTCTAACCACGTGGAATTATTTATTCCTGTATGTGGCATTTATGTAAGCTCTTATGAATAAATACAGTGATGAAGATTCATCAAGCGAACGATGTGTGCATCTTAAATCCGATAGTCGCTACGGTGGCTGCGTGCCTGTGGAGATGAAAACGACAGCATGGGTTACATTCCCGGCTGCTATTACCGCATTACGGTAGTAGCGCAATGCTAAGACAAGGCCAGATGGTAAAAACCAATGCCGATGCCGCACATAATGCATCCCTCAAAGCCGACTCTGCAGCGTCAGAATGAAAACTCCATGAAATATAATTCTGCTTGATGTGATCTGGTAAGAGCCTCTCAACCTACTGTTTTACTGTAGTGGTATGCGAATATCAAATAGTAGGTTTCGAATGGAATGAAAAGAAATAAAAAATGAAATTTAATATCCCTAAATTTACCACCAACCTTAATGCTTCACATTTTGTGCATGGAAACGAGCTACCATTTATGACCACGAGTTTCTCCACGTTACGTCATGCAAATGTCGTCAGCTGTCAATAACTTTGTTAAATTGAGGTGCATAGTAGAATGTGGCAGAGTGCTATGGTTAAATGGAACTGCAAATTAATATGAAAGCCACGGTTAAAGCTCAGTTTCTATACCAAGGCATGTAAAACTTTTTATCAATAGAATATCTATATATACGTTGCTTCACATCAAGCGCCTTCTGCTTTTAGAAGTTGAAGAAATGTTTAAATTATGTTGTCCTAGATACCTCATTACGCACTCAGTTCAAGTGTAGGCTACACGTTAATTAAATGTTCTATGCCATAGAAATCAGTGTATTTCTGTTTTCTTCCAGATAATCAACGGTCTTCCCGTCCTTATGACAGAGGTTATCTCAATGGGTTATCTTCAACCTATAGAGGTCCCATCCACGCGACAAACAAAATCGAGAAGGCGGATCACTTGAGTCGACGTCACTGCTCTACACGCAGCTATCGTTGATGCAGCCGGGCACTGCTCTGGTTGGCGTCAAGGAAAACGAGCAGGCGACTTTTCACCTTCGGGGTCACCATCTTTCGCAACCAGACGAGACTGCTGAAAGCAAGTGTCACTGCAATTTCCTGTGCGGACGCACCCCACTCCGGCGTCCGCGCATTGGTCACGTGACATTTCGTGCCCTTCGCGTAAATCAAAAGTTCTTCTTGTGACGGTCCGCTCAAACCTATTCTAGAATAAATCGATGCACCTCCCCAGACGAGGTTCGTAACAGGAGGCCGCGGAACAGGCAGGAACGTCAGGCAGTCCCGCAACAGTAGAATGCAGGAGAAGCACTTACTATTAAAAATTATGGGGTTTTACGTGCCAAAACCATGATCTGATTATGAGGCACGCCGTAGGGAGGAACTCCGGAAATCTGGACCACCTGGGGTTCTTTAACGTTCACTTAAATCTAAGTACACGGGTGTTTTCGCATTTCGCCTCATCGACATGCGGCCGCCGTGGCCGGGATTCGATCCCGCGACCTTGTGCTCAGCAGCCCAGCACCATAGCCCGTGAGCAACTACGGCGGGTAAGCACTTAGTATTGAATGGCACAGGACAATTTCTTGACAACGACGCCTTTTAATAGTCCGGTGGACTGTTCGATCGAAACGTGTGGGCTGTATTCGTTAGGTCTTAGTCTTGGAGTCACCAGCCCTTATCTACAAAACCTGTAGCCCAATGTATAACGGTGATAAAATTTCGGACGCCCTAACAGTGTCTCTATCGATTTTCGGACTTGATTTAAGCGCCCGGCGGCGTAAAGATAGTGGACATGATGAAAGTTTGTGCCAACCCGTGTCTTCCCGGTGTTGGTGAGGCGGTGTCTCAGCGCATTCATCAACTAGCCGCAATACCGCAATTACAATGGCCGTCACCGACAGACTTCGAAGAAGCGCCGGTTATGTCTAATGGCCTAGGCATTGCGACTTTGATGAAAATTCACCGCTGGCCGATGTATAGCGGCAGACACACAAGCTTGCTGCTGCCAGATCGTTCGTTGTGACAAAATCGTTCGCATGAGCGGCTCATTCGTCCCGCGATCTCGCGCTCTACTTACACTGAAAGCGGTAGAAACGTCACTCAAGTTCGCGGGCGAAACCGGCAACTACCCCTAGGCGCGCGCGTAAAAATTTCCTTAGCAAGTTGGGCAAGTCAGTGCTGTAGATCCTTTTCACAGCTGTAAAGCTACCTTTCCTGCGAGGCATTTCGCCCAGCTATAGCGACGGCGTGGTCATTTTTTCCAAGCAGCGTGTACGAGCAGTTTGCTTGTATTATGACGTGGGAAATGTAGACGAGGTTCTCATGATGAAACCATGCGGGAGAGACATGGCGGCGTTCATCCATCAAAGCTTGACGGGGCGGCTTCTCAGAAAGCAGGGTGCGGTTATTACGTGACCGAACACGGGCGCCTCTATAGCGCACTGCATCAAACCTTTGCAAGTCGCATTTCACTTTTGCAATTTCATCAGCGTACGTTCCAGGAGATTCACATTCAAGCTCATAAAGGCTATAAACACTTTTCAACAATTCTTCTCTCCATATTTTTTTTGTAAAATGACTTAATATAACCAGGGTCAGTGGCAACTGATCTAATTTCTTGCTTAAAAAGCTCCCATGCAGCCAATAGTGGCAAATCAAGAGAGAAGTACTTTTTCAGTGCTAAGCATACCTCATCAGTAAAAATTTTATCACCAAATATAGATGAATTTAATTTCCAGAGTGCCCACTGCGGTCGGCAACTAGCACGAGTACCTCCGCCTAGTCGCGTAATTACCATGCAGTGGTCGGAGAAGGAAATAGGGTGATTTTTGCATAGGAGACCTCTAGAAGTCAACGATGACGAAACATATACACGATCGAGTCTAGAATGTGAACTTCCTTGAATGTGCGTATATGAACGAGATGCGCCTATATCTGCAGAACATGCATTTATGCGAACCATATGATTGTGTTCCGAGCGTCGTCGTCTTCGTCGAGAGCTGGTGCGATCACACGCTCGTGCTCTGCGAGGTGAAGAAGAGATTTTACGAGAGATAAAAGAAAATGAGAGTCTGAGAGAGAGAGACGCATTCATGGAGCGGGTCTGCTGGAACGCGTTGTCGGCATTGCAACGCGGTCGAACGCAGTGTCCCCATTGCAACGCGGTGTCGGTGTTGCAAGCTGCGATATGCAACGCGCATTGACGGCCGTAAGTCCGAGACGCGCGAAAAGAAATTATCATCATTATGAGTAATAAGATGAAAAGTTAGCGCGCACTTCCGGAAAATTCTGGGCTACGATCGCCCAGCTTCGCTGTTTCAAGCGTTGCGCGGCCGCTCGAGTGCAAGGTTAAGCGTTTTTCTTTTCCATCATCATCAGCTTATTTTTATGTCCACTGCCGCTCGAAGGCCTCTACCAGTGATCTCCAATTACTCCTCTCTTGCGCTAGCTGATTCCAACTTGCGCATGCAAATTTCTTAATTTTCTGCCGTCCTCGACTGCGCTTCCCTTCTCTTGGTATCCATTCTGTAACTATAATGGTCCACCGGTTATCTATCCTACACATTACATGGCCTACCCATCTCCATTTTCCCGCTTAATTTCAACTAGAATATCGGCTATCTTAGTTTGCTCTCTGATGCACACCGTTCTCTTCCTGTCTCTTAACGTTAGGCCTAACATTTTCCGTTCCATCGCTCTTTCTGCGGTCCTTAAATTGTTCTCGAGCTTCTTTGTTAACATCCAAGTTTCTGCCCCATATGTTAGCACTGGTAGAATACAATGACTGTACACTTTTATTTTCAGCGTCAGTGGTAAGCTCCCAGTCAGGAATTGGTAATGCTTGCCGCTCAATCCACTCAAACCCATTTTTATTCTTCCGTAAATTTCCTTCTTATGATCAGGCTCCCCTGTCAGTAATTGACCTAAATGAACGCACTCCAGTAGTCTCTAGATCCTGAGTGGCGATCCTGAATTCTTGTACCCTTGCCAGACTATTGAAAATTATCTTTGTATTTTGCATACTAATCTTCAACTCTGCTCTTACACTTTCTTGGTTAAGGTCCTCAATTACTTGTTTGAGGACCTTAACACAGAAAGTGCAGTTATTTAACGTGCCCCTAAATATAAGTACACGATCGTTATTGCCGCTATGCCACCACTATGCGCAACACGCAATGTGTCACCATATGGCGTTAGTAAATATACGGCTGATATTTTTTTAAGTTTTACGGAATTTTTAAATATTGCTTGTGGCTGATAGCGTAATTCTTGTTCTTGAGCTGGATTATTTGAAGAGGCGGACATTCTTAGCACGACAAATCTAAACACATATTCAGCTAATTAACAAAAAATTGCTAATGGACATAATTATTTACTTTACGACACATATTGTAATTTACGAATTGTAGCTGGCGAAGTTGCAACACTGTACTGCCACTTGAAATTAACTTGCAGGATGTAACTAGTTTCGAGATATTATTTCCCAAAGTGTGGGACGAAATACTCACTTACTTACTCACTTACTTTCTTACTTACTTACATACTTACTTACTCACTTACTCACTTAATTACTCACTCACTCACTAACTCACCACTTACTTTTGTGCTTCAATGCATAAAAGCGTGTTCTTAAAAAAAGTGCAACACAGCATCGTTAGGGCGAGGTTCACTGCACAGGTCTCCAGACTGATGTAATTCTGGAAATTCATTGCAAGTGGGTACGCCTGGCTAACTCATTGGTTACAATTCGGAAATTGCAATATCTACCGTAAATAAAGAATTAGAAAGTTAATTAGTGAATTTGTGTCAGTTTCGATTTCTCATACGAGGAATATCCGCCTCTTCAAATATTCGAAAGCAAAGTCTAGGTTGTTATCTACAACAGGAAGTTTCTAAAAATTCCGTAAAACTTGAAAAAGATCACAGCGTATAGTAAGTTGACCTATAGCTGCAGCATCATTAGTGTCAACATCGCCTCATTTGAAATGTAACGGTATTTTATTCTTGGAGCATAAAACACAATAGCTACTGCAAAGGTCATATGTGCTCGAGCACTGCACGGGCCGATTTTTTCAGCCCGGGCCCGGCACGGGCCCGCTGTTACGTTAGGCTGCCCGTCTGAGCCCGACCAAAAGTTTTATGGCGAGATCCGGGCCCGGCCCGGGCCCGGAAATAATCTTCGTTACCCGCCCAGCCCGGCCCGCCACCCCTTCACCTTAGGCCCGAGCCCGGCCCGAACCCGGCCCGAGACTGAAAAAGATAACCGAGCGGCATTTAAAAAAGTAAAATAAAGAATTGAATGAAAGGAAGTTATTCTTAAGGCATAAATACATGTCATATGCAATTACGAACATCATTTGAGGGGTCTGAACGCAAATACCAGCGCGCGAAGTAGTACGAATGACCCTGCCGAGCAGTATCGCCAGCAGTTTCCAACGGCGCGACCTTGATGCGGCCCAATCCACTTCTATCCCAGCGCCGCCACAGTATTTTTCCACCTCGGGCTCCTCACTGCAAAGCATGCGCCGCCTCAGCCGCTCGTCCCACTCGACCGTATTCTAGTACGCTCTAGCTGAAGCGCAGCCACGACCGGTTGTGAGCGCAGCGCATGGATGGAGTAAACGGAGAAAGAAAGCTTCTCGGTCCTCCATCGTGCAGCGTCATGCGCTGCTGCTAGGCGGCCGGTTGAGAACATGCGTGCAGTCACGGATGGACGCAATGCCATATTTCAGCCGCGGGACGAATTATCTTATCTTACCAGTCATCGTTTTACCAATTCGCCTTTGAAGAATCCGGAAGTCGCGAACGAGCTTGTACCGCGCAGAAAGCTTTAATTACATTGATTTAGTTAAGGAATACAATGGCATCCTTTGGTTTGAGGCGACTTCAGTCTTTCTGGACTTTTACATTCTGTTCAAACAGCGCAAAATACGAAGGAAGGAGAAAAGGGAAGTACACAGGAGTAGCACTGCTAGCTTTCAGCTGCGCACGGGGAAAAGGTTTGCCAGAGTCGAGAAGCGCGAGGATAACTCGCTGCACGTTACATGCACAACACCAGAAAGTCTGAGCCCGGCCCGGGCCCGGGTCAAAAAGCACATGCCGCGCCCGAGCCCGTGAAAAACTGCCTTACCCGGCCCGACCCGGCCCTTTCGGGTAAGCCCGAGCCCGTGCAGTGCTCTAATATGTGCGACGAATGCAAGTAGCAGAAACGGGCTTACGTATATATATATATATATATATATATATATATATATATATATATATACAGGGTGTTTCAGCGAACACTTTCAAAATTTACTTAAGGATGCCTGTGGCAGATAGCCCTATTCTAGTTAATGAGCTGGCCTACTCGAAGAGGCGGACATTACTTGCACAAGAAATTGACATGCATAATCGGATGATTAATAAAAATTCACTAATTAAGTTTTTAACTAATTACCTGATTGCCCATATTGCAATTTACAAATTGTAGCCGTGGAGTTCGCAAGGCGATCCTTGGAAAGAATTCTCGGGATGACACCAGTTTCGAGATAATAATTCCCGAACTTTGCGGAGAAATGCATTGGCGTTCCACTTAGTTGCTTAACAAAACGTCGCTTTATGCATTGAAGCACCAAATTAACTTAACGCCAAAGCATTTCTCCGCAAAATTCGGGAATTAATATCTTGAAACTGGTGTCATCCCGAGAATTCGTTCCAAGTGCCTTGCCAACACCACGGCTACAATTTGTAAATTGCAATATGGGCCATCAGGTAATTAGTTAAAAACTTATTAGTGAACTTTTATTAATCATCCGATTATGCATTTCAATTTCTTGTGCAAGTAATGTCCGCCTCTTCGAGTAGACCACCTGATGAACTAGAATTGTACTATCTACCGCAGGCAACCTTTCATAAGGTTTGAAAGTGTTCGCTGAAACACCCTGTATATATACAAGGTGTCCCAGCTATCACGCAGCACGATTTAAAAAAGAGGGACGGCGTTACGCGAAGCCAACTTAGTGCGTATTGTTTCCAGTGCAATGGAGTAGCCGCCAGTAATTTTTTCGTTACTGAGATTTAATTATTTAATTGTAATTAATTATCTAACTCGAGAAGTACTGTCCTAATTATCAAAGTGCCAATGTGAAAGTTGCAGAGCAACATGAAAAACACCCGATACAGCTTTCTGTTGCTCAATACGTGCTACATAAATGTGTTTTTCCGAGTGTGAAAGAAGCCCGCGAATACACGCAGAATTGCCGCGCGACTGGCCGCTCGAGGCACTTTGCGTGTATTCGTGGGCTTGTTTCACACGCGGAAAAACACTTTTATGTAGCACGTATTGAGCAACGGAAAGCTGTATCGGGAGTTTTTCATGTTTCTCTACAACTTTCTCATTGACACTTTGATAATTAGGACAGTACTTCTCGAGTTAGATAATTAATTACAATAAATAATTAAATCTCAGTAACGAAAAAGTACTGGCGGCTACTCCACTTTACTGGAAACAATACGCACTAGGTTTGCTTCGCGTAACGCCATTCCTCTTTTTTTTTAAATCGTGCTGCGTGATAGCTGGGACACCCTGTATATATATATATATATATATATAGGGTGTTTCAGCGAACACTTTCAAAATTTATTTAAGGGTGCCTGTGGCAGATAGCCCAATGCTAGTTAATGGGCTGGTCTACTCAAAGAGGCGGACATTACTTGCACAAAAATTTGAAATGCATAATCAACTAATTACCAAAACTTTACTAATTACGTTTTTAACTAATTACCTGATGGCCCATATTGCAATTTACAAATTGTAGCCGTGGAGTTCGCAAGGCGGATCCACTTGGAACGAATTATCGGGATGACACCAGTTTCGGGATATTAATTGCCGAACTTTGCGGAGAAATGCATTGGCGTTCCACTTAGTTTCTTAACAAAACGTCGCTTCCTGCGTTGAAGCACAAACTTAACTGGAACATCAATGCATTTTTCCGAAAAGTTCGGGAACTAATATCTCGAAACTGGTGTCCACCTGAGAATTAATTTCAAGTGGATCCGCCTTGCGAACTCCACGGCTACAATTTGCAAATTGCAACATGGGCCATCATGTAATTAATTAATAACTAAATTAGTGAACTTTTGTTAATCATTCGATTATGCATTTCAATTTTTTGTGCAAGTAATGTCCGCCACTTCGAGTAGACTAGATCATTAGCTAGAATTGTGCTATCTGCCACAGGTAACCTTTAAGAATTTTTGAACGTGTTCGCTGAAACACCCTGTATATATATTGTCATGGGTCAGCACTCCGTCTACTTGCCTCCAATTGATAAGGCAGAGTTGGAAGCTTTAGTTCGCCGCTGCAGTAAAATCCCCAACGAAATGAAAAAAAAAAGAGCGTAACCTGCATTCGGGCGCGCAACGCTTGAAAGCCTAGTTGAACCCATAGCGATGTGGAATGAAAGTCAGCTTACGCAACGACGTATACAAGGCGCGCGAGCGTGCTGCCGCCGTTTCCAAAACGTTCTACGGCCGCCGCCGCTGACATTGCCCTCCTCCTCCCCAGCGCCGCCATTGCATTTCCGTCTACGCCCTCCCGCGCCACCACCGATTTTCCCTTCTACTCCGCAGCGCAGTTGTTGCCCTTTCCCTCAACGCCCTCCAGCGTTGAGCGCGAGTATGGGAACGTTGGCTGTGGAAGAAGACGAACGCGCGAGCAGTATCATGAGCGCGAGGTAAGCGCGAGGCGAGCTCACTCACTTTTTCTGTACCTCACCGCGACCTTGAAACAGATTTAAGGTTTTCACCTTAAAAACAGAGATGCTTCAAGGTCCGAAAATTATCGTCTCATATCTGTACTGCTATGTTAACACAAATACTCAAGAATAGTGTGCTAGATGTTATGCACGGCTTCATGCAAAATCGTATCCCATTAGCGTCTTGAGAATACGGTTTCATTCAGGGTAGCGGCACTTACGTGCTTTTTGAGCAACTTTTTTGACTTCTTGGTTGTAACATTTGAACAGAATCAGGTTGCTAGTGCCCTTTTTCTGGATGTATCAAAAGCGTTCAATTCGGTTGATTTATCATTGTTAAGCAAAAGGTTCCCGGCGGTTTATTAAAGTTTTCCTCAATTATTGGTTACGTATTTGTAACCGTATTTGTAATTACGCTCCGCATCATGGGCCCGATCTCCTGCCGAAGCGTTGGCCCGACGTCGACGCGATCTCTCCCGCCCCTGATCTCGGTGGCTCATACCCACATATCCAACGCGGGTATGAGCCACACATGGTTTCTTTCTTACCTTCCTTCTTTCTTACTTTCCCTGTTTGTTTCTTTCCTTTCTGCTTTCTTTCTTTCTTGTCCCTGGCTCATACCCGCATATCCAACGCCGGTATGCGTCAAACCTCATTTTATTATCGTTAACCGTGACGTAACTGACAAGCATCTGATGTCATGAATTATCAGTCATGTTAGTCATACATTCATAAATTTCCATGCCAATTTTGGTATATAGCAAGTGAACGAGACGAGAGTACCCGCCGCCGAAAATTGTTGTTCTACGCGTTGTTTTGTCCGCGGACGCGATCCACCAGAACCTAGCCATATACAGCTTCGCTGTAATAACTTTGGACAGTAAATTGAACGCTGTCAGGATTGCTCTCTTTAAACTAATTGATAATCTAGAAAACCGTTCTGGACACAAAAATGTCGTTATCAGAGGGATAAAGGCGATGCACAGGAAACAGAAGAGGCATTACAAAAGAAGGTCAACTATGGTTTTGTTAATGCTGTCTGGAGCTGAATGGATCCACTGCTTAGGAAAGGGGCAAGAATCGCCCATCATCATCAGGGTTTCAGATTTCAGAGATAAACGAAAATCCTGGACAACTACTTTAAGCTCTGCGATAAAGAAATCACCATTGATGAGGATTTTTCAAAACGAATTGGTGAGACGCGCAAACACCTGTGGTAGACTACTGTTGAGGAGAGAAACAGGGGGCCAAGGTGGAACTTATGTTTGACAAAATAAAGGAAGCTGGAGGAGGAGGAAAGAGAAAAGCAGAACCAGGGAGGTTAACCTGAATAACGTCCGGTTGGCTACCCTGCACTGGGGGAATGTGAAAGCGGAACACAAAGGTGACAGGGAGAGAGAGGAGGGAAGGAAAGAAGGGAAATGAGTGGTTAGTTTGCTGACAAAATCAAAACAAATAATGTGGTCAATGGTAAGAATGAGGCTACTGATAAGAGGTACGAATGCAAAGCATTTCCTGAAACACGTAATGATTGACCTCGTGGCTGTGCTTCGGTCTCAACTGCTGGATTTGACTCAAGTTGTGCTATAAATTCTGCTATAATTCTGCTATAATTCTATATATTCTGCTATAATGCTGCAAATTCTGCTATAATTTGACTCAAGTTGTCTAAGCTTGCACTCGTTCGAGTCCGACTGCTTCGACCTCAGTCCTTGATTGAAATATCCTTCTCTGATTGTTTATTGCCATTTCTCAACTGTGAAATTGATGAAGGCTTGTCCAATCTTAGAATGGATGTAATGTCTTTAGATTTGTCTCCCAATGTGTCGCACCAGCACCATAGAATTATGATTGTTAACTTCAATGCCGCAAATTATCCAGCTATATTGGAACACTTGAAGCAGTCTTATGATTCGTTTCTGTATCGGTACAGATCTAGTTGTACTGAAGAATTATGGGAATTTTTGCAATGGTAATACTGGTGTCAAGAGTACCGATACATATGTTCCTACCCAAACTCAGAGTCTCCTCTGCTGTCGGGTAATGCGATACGAGCCATGCTAGGCTTCGGCAGACCCGCCCAATCACTGTGTATATTTGAAGAATAAGCAAAGATCATTATTACTGTTGTTGGACTTCGGGAGAGTTTCAAACCATGAATGATAATGGCTGCTCCTCCCTGCTTAATTGAACAGTGCCTATCAAAGTTTGGGTGCCTCAAACACACACTCACGCAAAATTAATCCAGATTCAACGCACGTTTTAGAATCTGTGTGAAGCGATGTTTCAGCAAAGCGAATAATTAACCCCACAAAGCCTAAACACCATTCCACATCAAAGACAATTAAAACAGCTGTTTTACGTTTATTTCTGGCCATGGAGATATGTTTGTTGGTAAAAGGAAAACAATGAAATGTTATTGAGTAAAGATTAATTAGTACGGTAATTACCTAATTTGTAATTTATTTGTTGTACTATCACGACTCTAAACGCCCTCCAGCACATCAAAAACCCCAGTACGGGCTCTAGTTTAGGTCATTAGCACATAAATTTGAATTTTTAAGCATCAAATTCAGCGTATCGAAAATGATACGTTGGGCTTTGTGGGGTTAAATATTTTACAGTTGACGGTGATGCGTAAAAATTTGCTTACTGTCGTCCTATGCAACGAGTAATCTCGTGGAATATTTATGCTTATCCACCACAAAGGTCACAGCTTTATTGCCATGCAATTTGTATGTTTCTGCTCTGCATCATCGTTCACAGGCTATGCCGAAACGCGAACCACCAATTCTGGTGGATGCACACTGTGAGCCGTATACGCAGCGATGTGACAAGGACGAAGGCGATGTATGATGCTTGTTCGGGGAAGTGCGATGGCGGATGTAAGCGCAGATAAGTACGTCGCGTATGACGCACAATTTAGGTATTCTGCCACCTGTTGAGCCACAGTGGTACATACCTATTGTGGGAGATTGGACAAGAATGGGCACACCTCCAGTGGCCCGTATAAAAAATAAATAACAATTTCAAAGAGTTCGTGAAATATTATTCACGTATGTATTATTCACCATTGAGGGGGCCATGAAACGCCTATCTAACCAATCATAGTGTGCCCTCACTAAAGGGATGCCGTCTCAGGAATCGAGATGCCACAAAAATTTAAGAGACGTTACCGCACCGATACGCGGCATTCTCTCTCCTTTCGTCCTCGTTAGCACGCTGGAAGCCACACCGGGCAGTAGCCAAGGAGGCTAAAGCGCCACTAAAAAGTTTGGCTACGCGGTGAAAGGGTTCGTCGCGGCACCCCGTGGCGGCCGCAGTGGACTACGCTGCGCAACACGCAAATTAAACCATCTGTTAAATATAATTGAATATTTCATTGGCAGAATAACATCCCACATTACATGTATAGAGCTGATGTACGAAGTTATACATTTCTTCTTTTTTTCAAATTTTTCTTCTACATTTTTTTCTACAGTTCTACATTTCCATACAAGGACTTCGCTAGCAGTTTCATAGAACATTTGTATATATATCCCCACACATATCTCCAACGATAGCGACCAACCCAACAGCTTGTGTTCGCGACGGATTTCGCCCGTGGACGTTTTATTCCGTTGCTGTGAAACTGATGTGCGCAATATATACTTTTTGTAGTATTTCATTTCTATTAGTAGTTCTTGAGAACTCCCTGTTTTCGTGTCTGTTGTTATGTCACTGTCGCGAATCGTTGATCTCTGTTGATTTGATAAATTCTGTTAAGTCTATTGAACTTCTATTTACGGACCAGTAGCGCCAACAGCCAGGCAGCTACGCGAATCCCGGGAAAGTTCACAAAGGAAGCTTCGCTTTACTAAAATAAATGTCTCGCTGCTTTAAAGAATACGGCCGGGCGGGGTACAGCCGGCACTAAAGCATGCAGCTTGCCAAGGGTACTAAAAATAGTCCCGAAGTCTGCGGGAATTATTAATGTGAAGTTTTTTTTTCTCATTTTATTTACCTAGCCTCCATGGTGTGGTGTGGCTGCTGTTGGCGGGTCGGTCAGTATCTTGGTAGATATTGTGTATTTCGTGTGGTAGATATTGTGTAGATATAATATATTTGTGTATAAATACGGAGAAGATTGTATGTGCGCCGAATGCAAGTATACAGCTAACTGGGGGTTATATAACCCTGTATGCTGACGGACAAAGTAGTGACACTAAGCGCACCTCTGTTCTGAACCTGAACATAAATTTTCGGCTCCCAGGTGTTTCCAAAGCCCACCTACATCTTAACGAAGATTCACTTTGGCTAAATTAGCAGTAAATTAGTAGTATATACTACTGGAGCAATAATACAAAACCTGTAAGGCTCTTAATTGTCTCACTTTCTTATTAGCAGCCTTTTAATATCGTCTAAGCAGACGACGCGTGCACCTGTGACGTGCAGCTATGACGTACGTACAAGCCTGTCGCCTCCGAGATGTTTTTCATCGCGCCGCTAATCTCGGAGGTCATGCCGAATAATCGCGCGATCGAAGTCAAACGTCACTTCCGGGAAGCTGCAATAGCGGCGTTTTTTTTTTTTGCCTTTTTCCGTATCAAATACGCTCACTTTTACGAATGTTTTCTGACACATACACTCAGTTTTCAAGCGTGAAATTTTGCATAGAGGCTGTTTTGAATCACGGAGGCTTTCTACGTGACCAAAAATCTCGTTGCAGTTGGCTTTTAATAGAGCAGTGCATTACTAGCAACGGACTCTTTGCTTAGCTTGATTTTCCTTCATTTAACCATTTGGTATGCCCCATTGCGCGTGTGCCTATTCTTGGTCGATTCACCACAAACACGTACCCGAATCTATTCATCCTCCACAAAATCCATCCAGAGCAATACCCGGACACATGTCCGTGGTGTTGGGAGCGGCCATCTCTCACCCACATAACGTGGACGTGTAAACTCGGGCCACCCTGAAATTAACTCACCCTTGTTAGATAGAAACCCATTTAAAACGCAGCGGGAGGTCTGGCTTGCCAGCGAGGATCGCGAGAGCCAAATTGGTCTACTGGACCAAGCCCAGCGAGTCGCACAGGCCCGTGGAGCCGACAACGAGACCCACCAATCTTTGCCCTAGTACGCCAAAGTTAAACTTTCTACTTCACATAAAAGGTATGGGCCACTGTGACCGAAGAGGTACATAATTCTTAAAACAACCTAGACATATGTACTGCACCTCTGTGCAAGCATCTGTCATCGCCATTCTACCCTCGACTATCATGATCAAGCGCCTTCCTCCTCGGGACATCGCCCTGCATCCGCTTGCTACGGCGGCTTCAAACGGCTTGGTAACTTTTGGGCATTGTTCATTTTTTGACAAAATATTACGCTATAAACGCAACAATTCGCAATAATCCTGTTAGTGCTTGGATTCATATTGCCTTCCGTGTTTAGAAATCTAGAATTGCTTCGATATTTAGGCCGATAAAGGCACGGTAAATAGAGTGAAAAGAACATCTGAAGTCACAAGCATGAAGGTCACACTAAGTCAATGCACATGACAATTACTCCCAACCTAGCTCAAAGATCACAGTGCCAGTGTTCTTTCTAGTAATTTTACTAGGAAATTGTGGTTTGCCTTGCCAAACGCCTGGCATGCTACTCAAGGTTCACAAGGGTGACAATGAAGCGGCCCACTCATACAAAGTGCACACGCACACAACACACACAAGCACATAGGCTGACAGGAAAGAGTGTCTGATGCAGTCCATAGTCCTGGAGAGAGAAAGAGCGCCTTCATCGCGCGCGAAGCACTGGTAGCTCTGCTCTAATGTGCTGGAACACACTGCCAATAAAATGAGTCACCACGTAATTGACTTGAGAATAACTTTCTGGCCGTGAAGTAGAGCACTGCACGGGCCGATTTTTGCGGCCCGGGCCCGTTTTTACATTGGGTGGCCCGCCCGAGCCCGATAAAAACTTTTATGGCGAGACCCGGGCCCGGCCCGGGCCCGGAAATAATCTACGTTACCTGCCCGGCCCGGCCCGCCACCCCTTTATCTCAAGCCCGAACCCGGCCAGAGCCCGACTCGAAACTGGCCCGAACCCGACCCGAGACCGAAAAATACATGTTTTTTTCAGATTTGAGAAGCCCGAGAATAACTCGCAGAAAGCCCGAGCCCGGCCCGGGCCCGCGTCAAAAAACTCGAGCCCGGCCCGGGCCCGGGTCAAAAAGCACACGCGGTGCCCGAGCCCGGCCCGAGCCCGTGAAAAAACTGCTCTACCCGGCCCGGCCCGGCCCACAGGCCGGGCCCGGGCTTTCGGGTAAGCCCGAGCCCGTGCAGTGCTCTACCGTGAAGTGCGCGCAGGCATACAAAAATGAAACAATGTTTTCTTCTTTTTTCTTTGTTTTTTTCTTTCCAACTCCGCGACTGGTTTTCTTTACAACGAGAAATACTTATTACTGTAATTTCCATCGTCTTTCTGGCAAATGCGTGTGACGGCACACGTATAATCGATTTGCTTATGAAATTCCTCTGTTCAGCAGCGAGTGATTCATTGTATAACAATTCTCTAATTTGAATATTCCGCATGAAGGAAACTAAAGTAACATTGATGAAACGTAGAACAATCATTCGCCCGAATTAAGCATGAGTTTACAAACAAAACCTGATACAGGTTGTCGAGAAGGAATGTCAGAAAAGAAGTCAATCCTGGTCCGAGGATCGAATTCGCCACCATCGCGACTTCCGCGGTAGTCGCTGTACCAACTGCACTAACAAGAAGGCTAGGTGATGGTACGTCGTGAGCAAATTAAATGACAACTCGAAGCACAGGAACTTTGAATTAGCAAATACTGTAAGCTCTCGCAATATCCGCAAGGTGTAGAAAGTTTCTTGAAAAGGAAATACCTCGTAGACCAACAAATATCACGAAGCTTATATGTATACTTTAGGGTCCATGACTAATTTTCATTTCATGAAACTACTTGCAGGTTGCGGATTTCGACTGAATTTACTTGCTAAAGTACAATAGCTAGGCTGCCGAAAGAACAACAGTTCGCAAGCTGGTCAACCTTTTAAAAGTGTGAAGGCATAAAAAACATGACCTCGTCACTGTTCTTGTCATTATGTCCTTTAAAGCGCAAAGCAACACGGCAGCGAAAACAGCTGCGCAATTTCGACACAGCGTAATCAGCACGTCATCAAGGGAGAAAACTACGGAATGACAACGTCAGCACAACGATGGCAAAGACGATGACGTCATGACGACGGCCGCGTGAGAAAAACAATGGCACAGTGACCACGTGACCGAAGATGACGGCGACACTTTTTGACTTGTACTTACCACGACGAGTTCTTTTTGTGGCAAGAAAGCTGATTGTGACCGGTGTGCTGGAAGTGCCACAGCAAAGGACCGCGCTTCACTTGGCCTTGGATTAGCTTATATTCAGCGACTAATTAAACTTCGAAATCT
Source organism: Dermacentor silvarum (assembly GCF_013339745.2). Lineage (NCBI taxonomy): Eukaryota > Metazoa > Arthropoda > Arachnida > Ixodida > Ixodidae > Dermacentor > Dermacentor silvarum. The sequence goes on from NC_051157.2 coordinate 133,308,695, forward strand.
TGAAAATTTGCAAGTCGCATTTTCAGATTTGCGACGCTGTCTATAGGCCAATCATCACCTGTGTATGTCTGTTAGCCTGACCAAGAGCATTTGACGTTACACTGCTGTGTGACCTCATGGACGCACAGTGAGATTCTGATGCCTGCTTACCGTAGTGAAGCAAACATGAATATTTAATTTGATTTTGCCATTTTATTAAGTGACAGCTAATTCACTATGGCATGAATGAATGAATCTAATAATGTGAAAATATACCGGTCTGGTTCAATGTAATGGATTTACATTTGTGTTCCTTTTCATACTTGATTTAATATCTGTTGAATGAGATGGTGGTTCCTGCAACGGCTCCGCCTACTTCTTAGAATTGGCACATATATGCAAAACGATTTTAATGTTTCAAGGAAGCATAAAAAAGAACATTATGCACGACTCAACGCAAAAACTAAAAAATTATGTGAAGCGAAGTTTTTGCCAAGCGGTGTGTATTAAATCTTACACAACTAACTTGGCGATGTGTACATTTGTGTTCACTTTCATCCTATGCAGTGTGCAGCCTCATGCAATGTGTTTGTTTATCCACCCACAGCGGTCAGAACTTTATTCTCACGAAACTTTATATATGAAATTATATCTCACGCAAATTTGTTACAATCTTTCAAAACTCTTAGTCACGAATAAGTGGCATGTGCAAGATTGGTGCATAATACATCAATTTGGTCCGATTTAGATGAATTATTATGTGCAGTTCGCAGAGTCGTGATATCGTTTTTCATTGCTTAGTTACACGAGTTGCAAACTTGATCGTCCTTTTTAGAAATTTTGCAATTTTCAACATTCTTTATCAAAAATCCAAGATCTGAACAAAGATATGATTCCTACAGCCTCTAGCTCCTAACATTTCTTTTAAGTGTAACAAACCTCATCAACTTCGATGCAATGGTTGCCGCGAAAACTCATTTCTCCTTCCCCACGTATTTTTAAAGAAGGTTTACTGAAAACCGGATCGACGTTTCCCGAATGAGTAACATTTTAAAAAACGCACAGTCAAAAGCGATCGCGCAACACAACATTTAAGCTTTCTTTCCCCTTGGGTGAATTTAGTCGAAATTGTATCAAATTGTACCAAACACGACGCACATACCTTGAGATCGGACCTACGAGGTCCGATGTTGCCAGGGTGAAGCGGCGACGTCGTGTCGGCCGCAGATGCGTTCGTTGTGGCTCACGCGAGAACGTGGATCGTCAGCCGAACCTTCGCGAACCTTCGCAGACTGCGGTGGACAATCCAGTCACGTGACAAAAAAAGCCGCCCAGTTCCACTCGCACATCATAACAAGAGCTAAGGAACGCGAACACAATGAAGAGACTACTGAGTGGTTCGTTTGGAAAGGAAAGGTTTGCGCTATCTTCTGCAGCCCTTGAGGAGCACGGCTCAGGGACATATAGACTGGACGGGAGCTAGTTCCACTCACTTCTCTCTTTGTACGGACACCGCGACGCGCCTTCTAGTCGCCCGTTCCCTTCTGAAAGTCGAGGGCCCCCTGACAACACAAAGCAGGGGACTCTCACCCCGTCCGCACCTGCCCTTGCCAGTTCCACTTGAACCTAGATGGCGGGCGTTCGAAAGGATCATGTCAATCACTTCGACCTGTTCGTACACGCTTTTCAAGGTATCGCGTAGAAAGAGGGGAACTCTGTGCCTCCTATTGTCGGCATGGACTATACCGTCCAGCGCAGTGAACTGCCTCGTTTGTCAAGCGCGTCCTTTCGGCGCTGCTTGACTTCTTCAACGGAGAGGGAGAGGCAGGAAAAATGATAAGGAGATGTATACAAAAATGCCAGATAAAAAACATGTATATCATATCTCATTAAATCAAGCAGGCTAGGTGACTATTTGTCACTGCCTCGTTTCAAAGGGGGAATCATTAAATCATCATCGTCATCAATGCAATCAACCTGAGAGCGCGGCTGAGCCCCGCAATCGCTTCTCCTTCCTTTTTTTCCTTTTTTTTTACTTGCCGCCCTCTTTCTGCCTCCTCTCTCCTCCCTCTCTCTCTCATTTTACTCCCCTTTAACGCGCAGCGCTCACTACACTTCTGTCTTCAGTCCAGATCCCCCTGTGCAGTGCGCTTGAGGTGTCCTCTATTGAGAGGTAGTTATCGCGCTGCACTTAACCTAAACTTTCACCCCTTCCAACTATAATCTCCTTCTCTGTCTTCATACTTGCTCCCAAAAGACACCACTACTATTGCGTAGGCCCCGGTGAAAAAAAAAATAGCCAGAGATAGAGACTGAGAAAGAAAGCGCTGCCACAAGGCTAAGCTTTATGCGAGTCATAAATAGAAAAGTCGCAAAGGTTACCAACAAACTGAGCACAATGGGCTCCCATTATTTGATCTGAGACTAAGCAAAATAGCTCCAAATTATCTGTTTAAATTAGATGTTTTGCATCTTGATATTCATGTTGCTGGCGTCCCGATTACGGAGTTACCGTACTCTTATAATCTTCATGATAACTTGCTTCTTCTTAAACCATTTTTGCGTGGAAGTGAGTGATTAATATAGTATCAGCATTACCTGTCAGCGATGCCTCCTACATTGGTGTTTTGTCCATGGACAAAAAAAATATAAAGTGAAGGTTACAAAAATCAGCCATCGCTTGCAGGCGAAAATACAAAAACGGGGGTTCAGATGAATAAAAACACGATTGCCGTACATCTCGTACCGTGGTTCCTTCTCATCGTATCGAAGGTCTAACCGTTCCGTTTAATCAACAAATTACCGTTCTTTTCGGAAAATCGCGAGATTGTGTCATCAACGAAATGATCTTCAGGCTGCCGGTATCGGGAGCAGTTGAATTCCCACGCGTCACCGTCATGCGCTCACGGCAGCTGCTTTGCGTGTAATATGGTAAAACTTCAAAAAAGCTGGCCAAACTGTCTAGCATTTTATTCTCATCTCAAAAGTGCCCTGCTGTTGGGAAGAGTAATAAGAGAGGATAGAGAGAGAGAGAGAAGGAGATGTCAAAGGTCGTTGTGAAGGTTCGCTTTGATTGAGTCATGTATGCATCCTTTTTGTTTAGTTGGAACGTGTGGTCACTCGTCTTCTCTGTGGTTTCTGTGTGTGTATTTGTTGCCTTGCAATGTTGTGCTGCTTGATCGCACCCGAGTCGCTTCCCGAGGACGCCTTCAAAGCGTCGGTGGCCGGACGGGGTTCGACGAAAAAGGGAGCCGCAGGGTTTCTCGTGCACTGGGTCTTGCGAGCGCCATAAATCGCACGGCGCGCCGCCAGCGGCATCTGAAGAAGGGAATTTTTGGGGCGTGTTTGGGTCGGGGGCGAGACGGCGCCGGCATCTCGGCAGGTTCGAGTGGCGCCCACCGCAGGTGTGAATCATGGAGCCCGGACACGTGGTCCAGAGGTTGGGGGTGAGAATGTGCGCGGCTGAAGGGGCAGTGTGGTCTGAGACTTCAGGGACAACGGACCGATTTCCCAAGTGCCCGATCGGGGCGACGGACTGCCCGAGGCCTTTTCTCAGCCGCATTCATTAATGTGTACTCGCAGCGTAACTTCTGTCTGTCTGAAAATTAATGCAGTTCCAATTATTGACATCCACGATTTTGAGTCCCAGAATATATATATATATATATATATATATATATATATATATATATACCGAAACTCGATAACAGTGCAACGGCTTAAGAAAAGCCGAAGAAAAGCCGACAGCGACTACGAAGACAAACTAAAACACCAAGAAAGAAGAACCCGGCGGTGGAAGAAAGAAGAAAAACTTACTGGCGCAGCCCGGGCAGCACATCTGTTCTCGGTAAGCCTTCGGCGGACGGCAGCGGCAGCCACGGGAGGTATCTGATCAGAATTCACGAACGTAACCGAACTGCGACTACGTCACTATTGTGCCTGGTCAGGCGAAGATGCGAAAAGCGAGGGTGCTGCTCACGTGAAGGCGAGTAGCGAAGATCAGCGTCAACGGCCCAACGGACCAAGCCCAGACAGTGCGTCGACGGACTGACGAACGGGGAGAGCTCACTTATGGATTGTGAGTGCGCATCGGACAGTGCAATCCACTGATGGACTAGTGGCTGCACTGCATCAGCCTCTGATGGACTAGAGGAAACTCGTCGAAAGCTGCGTGGTGGTGACGACCGGGGAAAAGCGACTCCTTTCATCGGCTTCCAGGGACTGGAAACAAGGTGGGTGGCTTCGCTGCATGGTTCACGGAGACCACTAGCTGTAATCATCTTAGGACTAGTGGGTGCTCATCATGAGTAGTGAAGGAGAAGCTACCGGGCCGACTGATGAGGTCCCGTCGGGCACCGGCGCAGACAGACAAAACTCGGATTTCAGAATGAAACTCAGATAGCCTCAATGGAATTGGAATGTTTGAAGATTCAATTGCAAATTGAGCAGCAGAGAACATGGCAGCTTGAAATGCGATAAAGTATAGATGATAGAACACCGAACAGACGTCCAGAATCTCGCGAGGAGACCCTGGGTCGTTTTTCTAAAATGCCCAGAAGCCTTCTAACTCCGATCCCATCGGATCCTGAGGTTCTGGTGTGGTTGGAGGGCATTGAGGGCGTCTTCCGGTCGTACGGAGTGCCCGAGAGTGTCAAAAGCCACCTGATACTACCGCTGATCGCAGGGAAGATTCGGTACATTTTTTCGAAGCTGTCGACTGACTAACTGAAGAGCTACGATAAAGTAAATGAGACCATTTTGTCCGAGCTGAGGCTGTCGCCGGGCGATTATCTCAGACAGATCCGGTTTGCAACACGGATGCGAGACGAAACCTGGGAGCATTTTGCATCTAGGCTTGTGAGCTATTATGCCTTCTATACAGCGGTGCAGAACGTAAAGACTTTCGGAGAGCTTTTTACGCTTCAAGTCGCCTACCAAATTAAACATTGAGCCAGGAAGCGTGGAAACACGTTAAGCGTGAAAAGGGTAACGGGTGGGCAATGCCGCACACAGTTGCAAAGTTCGTTGAAGCTTACGAATATATCGAGGGTGAGGGGTCTGCGCGGAGGCAGGTGACAACATCGAAAACAGCGGGAGAACACGAGCGCGCAGCGAGCACAACAAATGACGCGAGCGTTGTTGCACAGAGTGTGCCGTCGGTGAAAAAGGGAGTCGCTCTGCAGAAAACGCAGCTCGCCTGTGTTGTATGCAATGGACCGCACTACGCACGAAACTGCCCCGAGAAAGTGGCGACCCAGGCAAAAACCGTGCACCAGGTTGTCAGACCGGAATCGGAAGCGGTGCCCGGTCGTCAACAGGCGGTGTCTCTCGAAAGCAGTGAGCTTGGGCCCGCCTTCGGTGGCACATCAACCAAAAATAAGAGAGGACGAGATCTACCTGCGGTGTAGTATGCTAACTTAAGGTGCGGCGATGTTCCCGTTAAGGCACTGGTTGATACGAGTTGATTACGTTGCTCCGAGAAAGCGCCGTGCCCGAAAGCGCGAAACATGAGATGGGAAATGTGACGCTGGTAGCAGCTTTCGGCGCAAAAGTCTTGGCGGAGTTTGCGCGCGTGGGGCTAAACCTGGATGTGGGTGGGAGTGGCCACATCGCAAGGGAAGTGCCCGTAGTGTGCGCGTTTACTGAGGAATTAGCGACGGACGAACCTGACTGTCTGCTCTCGGCGGAGGCATGACACATGATTAAAGGAGCATGCACCGGTATTGAAACCCTGCGATTGTTCGAGGCTGGTTTGGACCTCACCTCCGATATTTGGGGAGAGGAGCAGAGCTTAGGTGGCCCTGCGCAGACGTAGACCAAGCTGCCAAAGTTGGGTTAGGTTAGGTTAGGTTAGGTTTGAGAATTGTGCCCTGAATTGGTCTCTGGGAATTGTGCCCGGGAGCCACCCGGAGAGACTGCATGTGCTTTCATATGAAATGTGCTTAACAGTGTTTGACATCATGCCATTACGGTATGTCTTTATTGTTAATGGAGCGGTGTACATATACGCGATATTCAATGTCGTGTTTTGTTTTCATTCTCAAACTTTTCATGCTCCCAACTGTGTTTTTATGTAACCAATTCATTACTTCTCATTTCATTGTTCCCTTTTGTGGTTTGTTTCCACGTGTGTGCATGCATCATTCATGACGACACCTCGAGTTAATCGTGCATAATAACCAGTTGGGTTGTAATAACCATCTTGGGAGCGGGGTGTAAGGTCGTTGTTGGACTGCCCCGAAACCTGTGCTGAGCAGCATTCATTAATGGGTACTCGCTTTCCTTGTGTACTGTGTACTCGCAGTGTAACCTCTGTCTGTCTGCAATTAAATTCAGTTCCAATCATTGACATCCACAATTTTGAGTCCCTGTATATATATATATATATATATATATATATATATAAGCTCGAGCACAGTGCAGCTGCTTAAGAAAAGTCGACAACGACTTCGAAGACAAACTAAAACACCAAGAAAGAAGAACCCGGCGGTGGAACAAAGAAGGAAAATTTACGAGATGTATAAGCTGAGAGGGAAGTATTATCGGGTTACCTATTACACGACAGGTGTGCTGTTGAGGCGACCGCTGTCTTATTACCGCTACTGATCATGCCAGCCCCGAGTGCGAAATTCCGTGTACGACTGCCAAGTCTCATTCGGCCGAAATTTCATTAAGCGCGTATGCGGCAATCTTTTACCTTTTCCATTCGAAAGTAAAAAGAAAAAACAAGATACAGCAAAAGTATGGACAGCTAGGGGCAAGTTGGTATACGGTTGCGCATTCCTCAAAAATGTAGTTGAAGACGGGCCGAAAGCTGGAAGATTGATGAGGATGAGCACGCACTCACAAATGATTTGTTGAAACGGAACGTCACACTACGTACGTGGGCTGGAAGACCCTCCTACGTGGACCATCTGGCCACTCGTAAGCAGAAGAAAAAAAATGCTGAAAACCAGGTGGTCTCTGTAGGAGGGGCTACCAGCTTGTATATTTTGTGACTGTTCGTTTCAGCAAGCCAGTCGCCAGTCTGTGCTCACCCCTGTCAATCTTACCGGGAGCAACGTACTGGATGATTAAGGATCGATATGTACACTATGGGACACAGGATCTCAAATGCTACGTCTTCTTCCCATCTGACAACGGCTCCTTACTCTCGTCTCGTCTTTAAGTTCACAGTTTGTTAGAGGAGGATGAATAAACTTTATTTGCAAAAGTAAGTAAACCGTAGAATCGTCTGACGTGGGCGGCGTCCCTATAGTCCAGGGTGCCGTGACGCCAAGCTTGGCCCTGTTCACCAGATGATGCTGGTCTTCAGGGCTCGAGCTAGTCAGTTCCGCCTCCCACTGATCGCCGATTGGTCCGCTGATGCGTGGTCTCGGCGGGTTGCACCCATGATCCCATGTCATGTGGTAGAGGGTACCAGCCGCCGATCAGAAGGTACAGTTGTAGTTGTAATTTGCGGGGTAAGCTGCTGCGCGGCAGCGTTCCGGAAACTGCAGTGTTCAAGAACTAAAACAAAAAAGCAGTATTACACGCGCGCAAGGAGTAAACTAAAGCAACATAAGTAAAGTGGCCGTTAAAATTACCATCGCTGTCACGCTCGCGTTTTCCACGGTTCCTCTCAATAAGCAGGAAACCAGTTCTGCTATGGTTCGTCGCCTTTACAGACAGCTGATAGGTGGCATGCACTTTTTCTAAAGCTTGGCATGAGATACGTCTCTTCGGGATTACATAACGACGATGTAGCTTTAGATGCAGCATTACAGGCAGCAGTAAGCTTGGAGCAGCAGAGACTGACAGGCGACACACTGTCTTCCTAGGTCACATCAACATTTTTAGCGACTGTTGCCCATTTCACCTGCTTCAGGAACTTGGCTGTACGAACTTGCTCAAAGCAAGTGCCCCTCTGGTGCGCTATCGCCGTCAGAATACTTCCAATGGAGCATTCGGAGACAACGAGCAAAAAAACTTTTTCGCGAACATAGTTCACTTTTTTGTAAACTTGACGCAGCATTCCTAAAATCCTAAAACCAACCCAAACTTGTAAACTTTACGGAGAATACGGAAGAATAGGCATGCGTGCATTAGCTACAACGTGGCTCTGATTTTCTCTAAATATTAACTCGGTGCCCGATTTAATTCTTCCAGGACGGCGGCCAAGCACTTCATGCGGTTCGCAAACCGCGCCTATAATGCTTTGGAAGTTTTGTGTATGTTATTTACTGGCGAAGGCCGTAATAAACCTTAACATTTCAGACTTTGCCTGCACATAACCCATAGCACCTCCTCTATTTCCAGCAAATCGGTAGCGTAGAAAGCATGGCGGCCATGACTTTTTTCCGGCTCTGTAGAAAGAGAAAGATAAGAAGGTTTAATAAGAAGAAAACTTTAAAGGCTGGCCAAAAGGAGCGTGTCTATGGCCTGCTATACTGCACACTGGAGTAAAGGGGAAGGAGAAAATACGGAAAAGTAGAAAAAAAGAACATGTTCTTAGATTTAGGTTAGCTTTATAGAACTCCAGATGGTTAAAGTTAATCCAGCGCCTTCTCATAACCGGGGTGTTGATTTAAGACGTCAAACCCCAAGAATGAATTGATTGTTATGAGTATGTAATCAATCCATTGATTGGCGGGTTAGCAACCCATTTTATTGGCGAATGGTACAGTGCGTTTCGTAATTGCACGCATATTACGCACATTGGTATTAAAGGAAGGAAAACCAACAAAATCTTCTAAAATGAAATTTCCATTTCACTACAACAAAATAAGCCTTGTCAGACTTGACAACCGAGAAACACAGATTACCAAAAAAAAAAGAAAAAGTTCCTTGACGCAAATATTTCGCTTTTACTATTGTAAGCGAGAATGGGTTCCAAATATATTCACCGTTTTGTTTCCAACTACAATGACCTCCGTAGACGCGAACTGGCGCTGGACATCTGTGCTGGACAAATCACGTCGCGTCACGGAAGACGAGCCGCAAATCTCGGGCCATGCGCTGACGTTTTAGCGCGGAACAGCGGCATATAATTAGACCGCAGCATTGTTTCCGTCGCGGCCTCACGGAGCCAACAGGGCGCCCTAATTTTAATCGTCCGAGTGCCGGCTTCCGTTGGGCGGTGATTTCGTTTTTTGTCCACGCGTTGAGCTCTTCCGACAAAACGCAAACCGACGCGTAACCCCTCCTCACGAAACTGAAGGCTGGTTTTATTCTGCTGGACAACCGTTTTTTTTTTTTTTTTTTGCGAGGAAAGCAGTTTTGACAGTTCCGTCCCTCAGTACCTTTTTTTTATTCAGTCGTATATGCGTTCCGTGTATTCCTCCACGTCGTCACACCATAAAAAGCCGGTGATTTTTCTTATTTCGGTATACTATTAGAACAATGGTTCCGGGGAAATAGTGTAGGCCCAAAACAAAAAAAAGCAAACAAAAATATGTTTTCTTTTGCTCTTCGGAAACTTATGCTTGAAAGTAGTAGTAGTTAGTTTATTTCACAAGTCATGTTGGAGTTACATGTGAAAGAAGTATAACAGCAGGAGGTCCAGAGTTTAGAAAAAAGAAGTCTGACAGGGGACTCCTATGATTACATAAATAGGGTATTTGTACAACGAGAGCCAGCAGTCATAAAAAGTGTGGACAATTGAAAAAAAGCCAACATACTTCCGCTTTTCCTTCGGCTACGACCTTATTTACTCCGATAGCAGCATTCTCCCACATTGAAAGACCACCATCTCATTCTTGATCGCAACTTCATTGTCGCTAATATTGCGGTCGATTACTGGAGGAAAAAACCCTATTAATCTCACGTTCTCAGTTTTTAAATTTCGCGCTGAAGTCCCAGCCACGCCATGTCACTGTGACTTCATGTATTTCGAAGTACTACTTTATCGTATTTCAGCCATGCTCTCTGAACTTGCTAAGTTCAGTTCGTATTCCATATGTTCCACGTTTACAGAGGAAAATATTCACTACACTCAATTAGACACCATAGAAATCCATGACATCACGATGATCTTGCGCGGGAACTTCCGAGGCGGAGTCGCCAGTCATATTTTGTTTTTGTATCTCTTCTGGCATTTCAGGTCTCCTCTTCAAAATAAGAGTGGGTTCGTTGTATTGTAGAAGTGTAATTTTACTAAGAAAGCTTACCTTATTTTTTCACTTAAGTATCCCTTTAAGAGAACACGACAAGACTTAGAGGAGTAATTGATAAGTCTCGGCCCGGTTAAAGGTGCCATTCACGCGCATTCATGTGAACTGGAAGAACAGGGTGGCGGTATAGGGGCCGTATTCTGAAACGTTCGCCTAGGCGAAATTTCTTTTTTCGCTTTCAGGCGTGCGCCGATTGGCTGTTTTAGCAAAATTTGATGAGCTGATTGGGTGGTTGAGCCCGACGTCATTCAATTTTGCTCAACCAGCCAATCAGCGCGCACGCTGATTTCGCCTAGGCGAACGTTTCAGAATACGGCCCTAGGTGTAGTGCTGATTTACTCGCGAAACCGCCGTGATGTTTTCGCATTCCGAAAACCACAATGACGTCATATACATGTACACTCCAAAGACCTATAAACATCCTCAAGGCGGCAGCGTAATCAAATCAAGGCAACATAAAGAAGGTACGCACGAAGGTGTTAAGTATAATGACAACAGCTTCCAGAGTTACTCAAGAGCGTAAAGAAAAAGTAATTATAAAAAGTATAAGGGTATGTATTGGAGGCACAAGTAGCCTCACATCTCCGGAACGTGGCTTCGAAAATAAAAATTTGCGAGAAGGTTCCAAGTTTGTTTTTACTTGACATTCATTTTTTTTGTCAGTAATAGAGTTTTACATTCCAGCATGCACCACCACCTATCCCAATATTCTGTGTTTTGTCAAAACGCATCCTTAATGCTAATTCCTCTTCACACCTGCTACAATAGTTAACACTACTAGTAATACTGCATGAATCACAAATAATAATAATAATAATAATAATAATAATAATAATAATAATAATAATAATAATAATAATAATAATAATAATAATAATAATAATAATAATAATAATAATAATAATAATAATGTTATTATTATTATTATTAATAATAAAGCAGCAGCTTGGACTTCAAGGCGGCTTTCTTTCTCCAAAGGCCTTCAAAACAGCACGTTAACTCTGAAACTGCTCGTCTTGTGCAATGCCCAAACTAATATCACGAAAGCGCTGATGCTTCTTCGACATACCTCGCAAAATAAGAATGGACACTTCTCTCCGTCGCCTTTGTACACGAGTTGGCTTGAAAAATCCGCGGCGCCACACTTCACCTCATGCATAAGTTCGCTCGCGATGCTGCGACCACAAAGAATAAAGAAAAAGCGAGTAAAAAAAAAAAAAAAGTGGCGCCTCCCTAAAAATACCGACCCAAACGACTACAAGTATGCCATTGACACTGGTCCCCCATTGTATATAGACAACACAGTGAGCGTCCAACCGCGCTGAATGGGAACCTAGAAAACTTCGCCAAGGACGTTTGCAAGCAATGCACGGACCAACGCATTGAAAACACATGCTAGCGACTACTTGCTTTTTATTTGTGCTTTTTTTTTTCAATGGGACTGAGCGCACTCACACTTGACAGGGTCGTCTGTGCTTTAATCCCGGCGCCGTACCTTGACCGGCGTTGAACACCCCAGCTTCGGCAACTTCGCGAAGGAAGTGCTGAAATGCGATCAAGTGTTTGGGGGTTCTGTGAGCATGACAAGCCATGGTTTGACAGAGAAAACGTACGTGCCTGCTCGTTGCTGTCGGTTCTTGGAACCACTGCTGCCGGTTCTCGCAAGACGAATTCGACGAGCACCCGCCGACAGTCGACGGCCGCAGACACAGGGTGTTCAGGACAGGCTGAGATGTCGCATGTGCAGCTGCAAGAGCTCAGAGAAATACCTGTTTTAGACCCCTTCACCGCCTCCCCATTGTTCCTCCGCGCAGACAACGCCTTGAAGGCAGACAACGCCGCTGGAATTTGCAAATCACTCGGGACCGAGACGAATGCCCGTTTCGTGCGGTCGATGAATGGTCGAAAAACTTTTCCCGGCGAAGCTACGGAACCGAACCACGCGTGTTGCACCGCTGTCGGAAATTGTTGTTTTGTAACGTTTTTTTAAAAAGTAATTTTTAGGTTTACTTCCCCATATAACTTTAAGGGAGACGTAATTTTCGCTAGTCAGAATGGTCATTTTAATTTCATCTTCTTCCGTTTCCTCCTCTAAAGTTCGGCACGTGTAGGGTTGCCCCACGTTTTAGGGAGACATTGTTTTCACAATCCGCCTTTTTCATTTTCCTGTGCTGCCCTCTGCCGTGCGCCACTGGAAACGTTTTGGAAGGGTGCTGGGGCTTTCGCCGGTTGATTTGTGAACCTGCGCCCGTGTTAAGTGCGCATCGGTTGTGCGTTTCGTGGATCGCGAATAATTATTAATGGCTTCTGCGGGGCAGCATATCGTTCCTGGAAGCCATGTAGCCCTCACCAACACTATACTTGTAGGGTGAGCAGGCCTGAGTGTGCTGTTTTGTTTATAGTGCGGCCGATAAAGGCACGCTGAGTTCCCTCTGCCGTCGCGGCTGCATTGGAGTTTGTTGTCGCTAACTCCTGCACTTGCACCTCGCTTTGTTTTTGTAATTATTTTTACACATTCTTTAGACATTTCGCATAAATAAGATGTTTTCAAGTGCGCAGCCTTCCGCGTTGGATTAAGCAAAGCGATGCACTTGTTTACATCGGCATCTGCAGGCACAGATCGTTGTTAGCGTCAAAAAATGGTGGAAAGGTGCATATATGAAAAGGCGCTGATATGAAAGAATGTCAAAACGTAGAATAAAACACACATATCTGCTCATATGAGCCGCGTTGTTCCATCGTGAGACGAGTCAGTATGAGCGGCTGAGCCACTTAAACAATGGCGGCTGTGATCCTGTTACAAATATTAGGCTGTTAATTTATTACTGATTCTCGCTTTTCTTTAACTTCGCGATAGTTAGTTTGCGCGTGTCATAAAGCATTATTAGAGGCAAACTGTGCTCGCATAAGCGCTCATTTAAAGGCCGTGTTGTTCTGCAAAAAATGTCACACTTTCGCCATAAGGGCGAAGCAATGAATGTGATAGCAACACAGCAATGCCTATACGAAGTAAGGTGAGCGGCTTTGGTAGCAATATGAATTGTAGTAAACATGAGCTGATTAAGTAAGCAGGCGTGCTGCGCCGTAAGTAGACCGACATGAAGAGAGACTCGATGACCACGAGAAGGCGCCTGTGAAACGGTGGTGTTGATGAGAAGCGCTTCCCGTGGGCAGCGCGTGCGAAGGGGACACACCTGTAGCGCTGCACTGCCGATCCGGGCAGCATGGCATGTGTAGCGTGCGTTGGAAAATGTGGCCCGACTATTACTAACTGACTGAGCAAGCGTGGTGTGAGCGCGCACAAACAAACATGAATAGATCACACTGAATGACTGCAGACAACGACTGTCAAAACGCTGGCAGCAAGCAGCGGGCGAAGGCACATGTCGTGTGGAGATAAGCGACGGTGCGAGCGAGCGACGAGCGCGGTTGCTGGCAGAGTAGAGTGCGCCCCCCCCCCCCCCCCGCCCCCCAACTCCCTCCGGCGCTGGCTTCCCGCTTCCTTGCCTGCGCGTGGGAGATTGAGTGCGTTCGCTCTCCGTGATAGCGCGCGTCCCCGCACGCTTCCGCTCGGGCATACGGCGCGCGTCGAAGATTTTATCTATAGGGAACCAGACGGCGACGACGACGCCGACGGCAGAAATCCGGTTGAAGTGTCCATATAATTGCTATCTCAATAAAACGCGGATGCCATCGCTGACACCGTTGGTATATAACTGAGCGAAGCGGCTGTTTATGCTGCTGTACCGAATGTACCGGCAGAGATAAAGAGTACATCTCAGGAATTACGAAATGTGTCAGCATGCCAACACGTAAAAACCCACCAATCTACGTTGAGAATACGACCAGCAGCCTACGGGAACGGTGACATACAGATGTTGGCAGAGGCGTTGGGCACAGCACTGTGTCCCCGCTTGCAGCTTATTGTGTAAGCGGCGATCGAAGCGAAGGGTAGTTTATTTCAAATCGCTATGGCTAGAATTGGACTATAAAAGCAGTTTTCTTCATTTTAACTTGCTTACTTTTCAGTATCCGGTCCGCCGGTAGCGGGTGCGCGAACTCGACGGCGCCAGGCCTAACCTTCGCTGAACAGGATCAACATTAGCTCAAACTTATGTGCACGGATTGAGAAGAAGAAGAACAACTTTATTGAAACAAAAATCTTACTGGTGTCTATGGGTGGAGCCCCTATTCCAGGGCCCCACTGGCTTCCGCGGCTCGCCGGGCCTGGTCGAGGGTAGCCAGCTGGCTTCCCAAGTCCAGTTCGGTGAGTCGCGCCTCCCACGACCAGTTAACGAGTGAGTTCCTGACTAGCGGCGAGACGGCATATGCCGGGCGCCTCGGGCTTTCGTATGTGATTTGCTGGAGTGTCGGGGTGTCTTCACACCAGGGACATTTGTCTTTGTGTCTGTCGGGGTATATCTTGTGTAGCCTGTGCAAGTGAGGGAAGGTGTTCGTCTGTAGGAGGCGCCATGCAGTCCCTTGCCTGCACCCTATTGAGCTTGGGATGGGGAGGAGCCTTTGTTTGTCGGCCGAGTATTTGCAGCTCCAGTATTTCTCGGGGTAATCGACGGGATGACCGTTTAATCTCCTTTTGTTTATTTTTATTTTACGCTGCAGCTGGGTTAACTTTGGAAAATCAATTACCGGAACAGAGATCTGCCGACTCTGCATGGGCGAGAACCAATCTTTGCATGGTACATTGAATACACGTTGCAACGCAAATAATAATTAAATGTGAGCACCAAAGAGGATTCACGTAAACATGCCACAACAATATGAATACCGACCCAACCTGTTTAGCGACCGCGTACAGGAAGAATAAAAAAAAAGCAGTGCGATCGTTCTACACCAAATAATTTCATGCAAGTGCCTTCTAGGAATGGGCACCTGTTTCGTGAATCCGGCACGGGAATCAAATGTTGGCGCTTTGCCTCATCTCAAGGTAAATACAAAAAAAAAAATGCGTGCTTGTCGTTCCCCAAGCGTCTGACGCAGGAATGGAGAGCCATTTCAAATAAAGTTCTATTCATTAATTCATTCCTCGTCCCGATTCTCGCGACGTTTTTTTTTATTGTTTTTCGCTGCTGTTCTTGGCACCATATACAACAAACCAGCTCATGCACCGCCACCTTCAGCCCATACGATCAGCGAACAGAAGAGGAGAGTTGCTGTTGGGCTGGTTTGTTATATATGGTGCCAAGAACAGCAGCGAAAAACAATAAAAGAAAACGTCGCGAGAATCGCGACGAGGAATGAATTATATGAATAGAACTTTATTTGAAATGGCTCTCCATTCCTGCGTCAGACGCTTGGGGAACAGACAAGCACGCATTTTTTTTTTTATTTACCATGAGATGAGGGAAAGCGCCAACATTTGATTCCCGCGCCACGATTCACGAAACAGGTGTCGATTCCTAGAAGGCACTTGCATGAAATTATTTGGTGTAGAACGATCGCACTGCTTTTTTTTTATTCTTCCTGTACGCGGTCGCTAAACAGGTTGGGTCGGTATTCATATTGTTGTGGCATGTTTACGTGAATCCTCTTTGGTGCTCAGATTTAATTATTATCTCCGTTGCAACGTGTATTCAATGTACCATGCAAAGATTGGTTCTCGTCCATGCAGAGCTGGCCGATCTCTGTTCCGGTAATTGATTTTCTAAAGTTAACCCAGCTGCAGCGTAAAATAAAAATAATCAAAAGATGATTAAACGATCATGCCGTCGATTTACCCCTCTTCTGTTCGCTGATCGTATGGGCTGAAGGTGGCGGTGCATAAGCCCCACTATAGACGGGCGAGTTGTGAAAACAACGTCTCCCCACATTTCACGCGTTTCGCGAAATCAAAATGGTGACCACGTCTTCCGGCGCCCGTTTGCAGTGTGTCAGTCCACTGTTCAACTTACCTCTCACTTCGGGAGACTCTAAGATGACTACCAAGAAATGCACTGAAATAGTGACCAATGGCTGCTATGGCCGCTATTACAGAAGGGACAATCTGTACGATAACACAAAGGGTAACACGAAGGGCTATTTAAGGCTCGAGCCGGTTGCCTAAGGGCCAAAACATACAGGAGCAAATATTTTAGAAACTAGATGAGGCATGTGTAGGCTGCAGCAAAGATCCGGAGACCACTCAGCACATCCTAATGTAATGGAATGCGAAGGGATTAACCCAGTGAGAACAGTAGGTAACGTACACCTTCCAGGAGCGCTTGGGTTTAAAGTGGACGGAAGCATCAACGGGTCAGCAGTCGACATAAGAAAGAGATGGTTAGAGTATTGGTGGGATTAAAAGTATCGAAAAGATTGATAAGACCTGATCTCTTACAGTCATGGGTAACGGTAGAAGTTAGATTTTGGAGGAAAAAAGAAAACGATTAAGGAGATGTATAAAAAAATGCTAGATAAAAGAGATGTACAACATACCTGATTAAATCGAGCAGGTTAGGCAAGTATTTGTCACCGCACCGTTTCAAAGAGGATGCCATTAAATCATCAACATCATCAATCACGGCGCTTGTGTAGCGCGCACTCTAAAGTCACATGTGCCATTTCTTACTGTTGTCGTTAGAAAATAGATAAAAAACACTTAGACAAAAGGACGCGAGCCAGTTTAAGGGACATTAAAGGGGGACAAAATCAGCGGAGCTGTATTAGTAAGTACCCTTCTAGAATGCCGAAAATCCCACGTTCTCTTTTCCTCTTTATTTAAATATTTGTTGCTTGTGAGATGCTAGTACCTATTACTGGCGCCGGCTACTCGCTTTCGCATGCAGATGCCCAAATAACAAAGGTCACATGCATGAAAAAAAGTATTTACTCTTTCTGCAAGATGATACTTGGTAAGCCAGAGAGAGAGAGAGAGAGAGAAACCAGAAGGGAAAGGTATATGACGTGCCCGGTTGGCTACGCTACACTTGGGGAGAGGGAAAGGGGAAGAAGGCAGAAAAGACGCAAGAGGAGGGGCAGGTGGCGATGCCGGCTTTCGTGGTGACATAGTCGCTTTTATTTCATTTTATTTTTTTACCTTATAAAGATTATGCAAACAGTTTACTGCGTCACTGCCTAGCCTCTTCCTTGGCCCTTTTTCCCTGCGCCCCTCAACCACAACCCCAATGCTGACCACTGTTCAGGCACCAGCCGAGTTTTAGATTTTGCGTACGCAAACCGGGTTTGGGTAGCTTTTGCGTGTGAAAAGTAGGAAGTTTCAATGCACACCTCTTCCCCCTGCTTCGTGCACGGAACGGCGGACGACAAGGGCATCTAGGATGGATGCTGTGAGCGTCCCCTTTGAAACGGGGCGGTGGGTTGCGCCGCCAAGATCTTGTTCTTATTTTGCTTAATGACCTACCTATATTTTTACAAAAAACACACAGATACAAAGAATTCCCAGCATCAAACTTTTTGAACGATTACTGGGAACTCTGTCGGAACCATTACTGAGAACTGGAGGCATCCTAACGCGAAGCGCCAAGCCCGGCTTGTGTTCTTTTGTATTCCTTTGTGTTTTTCTTTTGTGTTTTTTTTATATCTTCTTGCATTCCTTTGTAAGCGCGTTGGTTTGCGTCCCTAAACTTTGTGTGGGAAAATCTAAAGCTCCCTACAGCTACACAGTTCCATCTCGATCAGCATTAATTTTCATTACTTTATTTTTCTTCACATTACTTAGAATAAGCAACAAATTACTGCTATACTACCCCAACCAGAAGTTCACAGACATGCCATTCTGGAATTAGGTCATGGATCAGAGCTAGTAATCATGCTATCAGCAAGGAGGGAAATTGAATAGTTTTTGAACAGATAACAGCTAGCTCCTTAAAAAAAAAGCTGTTTAGAATCAGCTTCAGAAGCGATCCTTCCTAAATACGGAACGTATAGCTATATAGTTTCGAGGAGCCGAAATCACAGAGCATTTCATTCGTAAGTGGTATTTAACAGTGACCAGCCGTCTTCGCTAATGATATTTCTATCATCAGGATTTCCGCTGGAATTGCTTTTGCGAACAACTCTGGCATAAGCGCTCTTTGTGAATAAGAGCCGAGAATTTTTAATGCACCACAGTGGCACAAAAAAAAAAAACACGAGACAGTAATTTGAAATCCGTGGTTTCACACTGACGTACCAGCGCAGGGCATTGCGTGCGAAATAAAATTAAAAAATAACTGAAGGTTGACCTCCATTTTCTCGTCTAGTAATCACCCTCTTACTTCGAAATCAACCGATATAGACTTTTGAAATAATAATACATCAGTTGAAATTCGATTTAGTTCTTCTTGTCCCTTTAGGCAACCTTATAGTACATTCTACTGCTCGCTTTCAAACTCTCTAGTGCACTCTCGTGGGGCGGTTTACCTTCGGCTGGTTGAGATCGAACTCTCTGAACACATATTCGACTGTTTCGCTCACAGCACTGCGATCCAACTTAGAGCATCACAGGCGCCCTCACGTTCGAGCTGGGAGCGTGACCGCGATTCGACCGAATTCCGATCACGTGGCTCCTCCGATTGCTCGGTGAGAAGTTGAACATTCGGCTGGGGCGTGCTTTATCTGAATCCAATGTCGAGAGGCCTCTGCATTGGGGCAAACCCCGTCGTAGCACGGAAGGAACCAGTCGAATGTACCGTCAGTAAATTTTACGATCCGCAATAGCAAAATAAGAGAAACATCTGGTGAAGGATGAATGAAGAAAGCGAGAGAGAAATGGCAAGAAGATCAACCATAGACACATTTACTTTTTAATGTACTCTATACAATCAAAGTATGACCATAGAAAAAGAGAGGGGCGAGTAATGAACGATGATAATTATTAATTAATGGACACTTTGCAAAAATGTTACTAGCAATTATATATTTTCCGGCCAAATAAACCAAGACCAAAGGCTAGCAGAACGAACTATTCTTTCTATTCAACACTCGTCCCTGCCCTTCCTTTATTTCGTTTCTCCCTTTCTCTCTGCACACCGCGCAGCTTACAATGAGCAGGGACATTCCCGCAGAAATTTTTTGAAAAGCCTTTTGGTGCTGGTGCGCCTTAGCTGGAACGTGCACGGTTCCAGCACTTACAGCGAGAAAATCAGTCTGTGAACGAGAGTTTTTGGTTGCATGCACTAGAGGCAGAAGAACACTAAACCTAGCTTCATTATTCGTTCAGCGGGATATATTATTACCGGGTTGCGAGTATCTAGTTCATTTGCGCCACAGTATGCTGATGAGAGTCACTGACTGTTATGGCGCGCATTTACAGGGTGCTCTTCAATCCATTGTTCTGTAGACCTGATCGCAGTAAGGAGAAAAATTATCCCCAAAACCTAAACGTGATCGATCCAGAATACGGTTTCAGCTTCGGCTGCAACACTCGGATTCAGCACGCGGTGACGACAGCATCTAGGTATTACGCCGCCATAGGGAGCTGCCGAGAGAAAAACAACGTGCAATTTTACCAGTAATAAGAAGCAGTAAAGCGTTAACTGGTGCAATATTAGGCGCAGTAATTCTTGCACTGTTTTATCTGGTGTCGGTGGGAGTAAATATTCGCAGGTGAACCCGGAGAAATCTCATGTGGAGGAGTAAAAAAAAAGAAAAAAAAAACTTCACTCATTACGGACGTGACATTCCCGGTGCGGTGAAGTGGAGAGACGGCTATTATCCGTCTCTTTCCTATTCTGCCTTTCGCATTTTACCGGTGGTTGCATTTCATTTCTTTCCCCTGGATGCTGATAGTTTAAGGCAAGCTGCATAGCATGGCGTCAGCCAATCATAGCTTCTAGCGGCGTGACCACGCTTTTCAGGCAAATCAACCCTCATAAACAAGGAGAATAAAGAAAATCGGAAGACACCACCAAAGTTGGCAGGACATGGACCTTGTTACACTGCAAGAAAGCCCTAAGTATCGCTTGAGAGCTATCCCGAAAAAAATAACTCTGAGACTAACTGCCGCACATTTATATGCACCAAATCAAGCCCTCCAGCTCTAACTGGTCGGAAAGTGCCATGGCCTCTCATATATTTTCGTAACTGAAATACCATATAAATGTAGAAAAAAATTGTCTCAGAAAAATATTTATAAAGATGTAATATCGATGCTGTTGTCGCCACCATTTTATTGTTAAGTACACATCGGAATACATGACCCGGTGTACTGGCAAGAGTTCGCAAAATGCAAGTTTCCTTTTCCACAGTACCGTTCTTTTACCAGTTATACACTGAATCCTAGGCGTTGAGCAGTGTTCCGTTAGTTAACGTCGAATGATAAGCTTTCGCTGCTCTCCCTTTCCCTTTGGGTGAACAAGCGGAAAAGAGACTGATTCTCTACTTTGATTCCCTTCCGATCTTATCCCTCGCAGCGTCGACAACGTGTTGACCCAGCGGCCAGGAACATCACCCCGCAAGAACGCGGGCACGGTGCAGGATACGGGTAAATCTGCCTAATGTGCCTAGCCGAACGGCAGTGAAGATTGAGTGCGGCCCAGCGCAACCGTGCGCGCCGGATTACCGTCCCTGTCACAACAGTGCCCCTTCTTTCCCCTTAGCGTGAACAAGCGGAGAAGAACCCGCAATTGCGATACCAGAGGGGGGGGGGGGGGGTGCGATGGTATTCTGTAAGAGTTCACCAAGTGGACTGTCGATTTCGGCCGCTGCTGTTTGGCTGCAGCTGTACGAGCGAGAAGGCGACTGGCTGGGGGCACGTGTCTCCTCCACAATCATGTGGCTCCAGCCAATCAGCAGTGGTCGAGATGGACAGTCCACTAGGTGAACTATTACAGAATACACCCCCCCCCCCCCCCCCCCCCTAGCTATCGTCACCGGCAGATCTGGCCGGTCGGAAATGCGCGCTCCGTTTGAGAACGGCTAACGACGCGCGCCAGGCGTCGTCTTCTAGATATCTGCTTTTGGACCGCACCAGGAGGCGCGCTGAAGTTATCGTCCAATCGCGCAGCGCGGCGGCGAGATCAATGCCTTCCGCTGCTTTAAGAAGATACAGGGATTGCAGTGCGCAGATAATATCAGTTCCATTAAACAGTGGAAAAGCAAGGTGTTCATCTCAGGCTCACCGTTCAGTGCAGCGTATTTTCTTGATGTTGATACGTAATAATCGACGGAAGCACTTTGCGCGTCGTGGAAAAAACACGAGTGCTGTTATTGCAGCAATCGGCCCAGTAACATATGAGCAGCTTGTTCTCCCAACGAGATTGTTTGATACCGGTACAGGGTAGCCAACCGGAGATGATCTCTGGTTAACCTCCCAGTCCTTCCTTTGCCTTTCTTTCTCTCTTGATACCAGGTACGCAGTCGCATGGTATTTTACATATTTCGCGGTATTTCTACATTTGCTGGAAAAAGTAAACGTGGTAGGTGCACATTGCAGTGAACACTTCATTTTACGTGTCTTGCCGTTCTCTGCAACCCCTGATTAACATCTTCACAATTAGAAGAACTGAAAACTTAGCTAATTGATTTTATTTACTACTTGTATGTAACTGACTGACAAACAAATTAAAAAGTTGCAGTGACGTTTCACTTCGTGAACGCGGGTTGCGCGCAAACATATAATGCCGCGAACATGCAGAGCGAGAACCACGGCTTCAAAGGACATGCAGCACGAACAGAAAGGGCACGAACGCTGTTGCGGGCGCTACATTTATCTCGACGGTGCAAAGCCTGGTGTGTCACAGAAAAAGGGCACATTAACGCGATAGCGTTAAGCGCCCCGTGTCGCCGAAAATCCCGTGTCGGTGTCGTTGTCCGTGATGTAAAATTTACGCATATATTAAGGTATATGCATATAAGCCACGCCTTGCTATATGACATGCGGTATATGCGAGTTATATTGCCACGCCATTCTATCACAATAGTTGCTCATTCCTTGTCTTACATTCTTGACAAAGATGTCCTCGGAATTTTGGGAATGACAGCCCACAAACAACTGTCATGAAGCAGAACGCCGACAGCGCATGCCTTTTATGTTACAGCTTTTCAGACTGAAATATTAAGAGTGCGAAACAATAATAAAAATGATGCAATTTTGTGGCGTGGCTGTGCACAACCCCAGGATCGGCCCACGCAAGAGGCCGCGTTTCTACCAGAAAGATAAGTTTCCTGCATAGCATTCGACGCAAGCGATTCCCGCTAAACATTACAATTATATTAGCACCGGGAAGCTTGAGAAGCAGTCAGGGATCTTTGAATGCTATCGCGTTCCACTCTTAAAGGCGAAGCTTAAGCGTCCTCCATGGTATAAATGCGTAAGCATTTCTGTCCTTACGCAACGAGAAAACTGTCCGTGTCTCCTTCGCGTAAGACGATCGTTTTTAAGATGGAGCCAGCAGCAATGTTTTCGCCAGCTGCGGAAGAAGACGACGACGGACGCGTGAGCAGTGTCACGAGCGCGTCTCTGTGACCAGCGTGACGTGTGCAATCGGGCCCACACTAGGCGCACCTTTAGCATCCCAGAACTGTGGAACAGCCGTGGCTTCGGATCGGAACGTTATCACGGCACCTGGCGCCGACACCTGCATTAGTTTGCTTGCCTCATCAGTTCAGGTTGCGCCGCCTTTAGCAGCAGTTCGTGTAGCCACAGCGCTGTCGCATTTACCGTAATGGCGCCAACACGACCGCAGCCGCTGAGCAGTACTGGGATTGCCAGAAGTGATAAGTGTGAGCACTCAACACCACGTCCTTACTACGAAATGCTTACGGATCATTCAGATTCCCGAATTCCCTGAGGAGATTATACTTTAATTTTGGCCACACATGCAAAGAGACGCTGTGAATATGCACCGCGGCGTCGAAGCACAAACGGCAAGGACGCGAACGCGGCGATTCTCTTATCCACCTCCATGCGCTTCTTCGGGCGGCCGCTTCCCTCGCGGCGACAAACGTAATTGCGTTGATTTCACGCAATAGCCGCCCCCAGAGGTGGTAATGGTGGTGAAAACATTTATTTGGCTATGGAGGGACACGAAGTATACTTGGGCCAGCCCGTAAGGGACTGGTCCTTAGAAATACTGGGTGGAGCTAGGTCCCTAGTTCGGGACCCCAGTGGCGGTAGCCGCCGCCCGGGCGCGCCCAACTAAGGCTTGTTGGGCCTGTAAGTCGTGGCAGCCGAGCAGGGTTGCCTCCCAGTCTTCCCGGGCTGGGTTAGGGGATGGGGGGGGGGGGGAGGATGGCCGGGTTGGAGGGGCAGGCCCACACCATGTGACAGGCGTCTGAAGACACCGCATCACAGTGTGGGCAGTTGCCACTAAAGGAGGGGACAAAATGTTTTAGAACTGCCGGGCACAGCAAAGTATTGGTTAGAAGGCGGAGAAAGAGCCGCTCATCCTCCTTCCTAAGGCCTGTACATAGGCCAGAGGCACTGGCAACAGTCACCAACGCCGCACGCATTTTGTGCGAACGCGGGCAAAACGCCGACGGCGTCAACAACATTTCTGCGCGTTGCTGGTGCTCCTGCATGTCCAAGTTTATACAGCTGATAAAACTACTATCCTTACTCTGTATAGCTCTCTACTAATTTGCTATCGCAATTGATGCTTCGCCTTTCGGGTGAAACTGCGACAAAATCTTTTATAAAAAAAAGTTGTCGCAGTTTCACCTGAAAGGCGAAGCATCAATTGCGATAGCAAATTTGTAGAGATCTATATGGAGTAATGATATTAGCTTTATCAGCTGTATAAACTTCGACATGCAGCAGCACCGGCAACACGCAGAACTGTTGTCGACGCCGTCGGCGTTTTGCCCGCGTTCGCTCAAAATGCGTGCGGCGTTGGTGACTGTTGCCGGAGCCTCTGATATAAAAAAAGTTGTCGCAGTTTCACCTGAAAGGCGAAGCATCAATTGCGATAGCAAATTTGTAGAGAGCTATACGTAGTAATGATAACAGCTTTATCAGCTGTATAAACTTGGACATGCAGCAGCACCGGCAACACGCAGAACTGTTGTCGACGCCGTCGGCGTTTTGCCCGCGTTCGCACAAAATGCGTGCGGCGTTGTTGACTGTTGCCGGAGCCTCTGATATAAATAGGCACTTGGTGCCGCAGCTAAACGTCGCCTCCCTTCCCTCCCCCCCCCCCCCCCCCCAAGGCCTTTCGTGCGTCAGAAGAAGGCGCGTTTGCTCTACATATATGGTGATTGTAAAGGAGGAAAGAGGCGCCTACTTCTGCAGCCCTTAAGGGAGCACGGCACAGAACGCGCGTTTGTTCTCCGCCGTGCGTTCATTCCCCGTGAAAGCGCGCGTCCCTCGCGCCCTTTCACTCGCACATACAGCGTCCGGCGGCGCGCGGCGGCGATTTCATCTTCATTGACGTCATACGGAACCTCACGGCGACGGCGACGGCGACGCCGACGGCAGAAATCTGCTTTGGAGTGTCCATATAATTGCTATCGCAATAATAGGCACTTGGTGCCGCAGCTAAACCTCTCCTCCCTTCCCTCCCCCTCCCCCCCTCCCCCACGGCCTCTCGCGCGTCGGAAGAAGGCGCGTTTGCTCTACATACATGGTGATTGTAAAGGAGGAAAGAGACGCCTACTTCTGCAGCCCTTAAGCGAGCACGGCGCAGAACGCGCGTTTCTTCTCCGCCGTGCGTTCACTCCCCCTGAGAGCGCGCGCCCCTCGCGCCCTTTCACTCGCACATACAGCGTTCGGCGCGCGGCGACGATTTCATCTCCATTAACGTCATACGGAACCTCAAGGCGACGGCGACGGCAGAAATCTGCTTTTGAGTGTCCATGTAATTGCTATCGCAATAAAAATACGCATTTGGGGCCGCAGCTAAACGTCGCCTCCCATCCCTCTCTCACGTCCCCCCATGGCCTTTCACGCGACGGAAGAAGTCGCGTTTGCTCCCTATGGTGACTGTAAAGGAGGAAAGAGACGCCTAATTCTGCAGTCCTTCAGGGAGCACGGCGCAGAACGCGCGTTTGCTCGCCGACGTGCGTTCGCTCCCCGTGAAAGCGCGCGTCCCTCGCCCCCTTTCACTCGCACATACAGCGTCCGGAGCGCGGCGACGATTTCATCGCCGTTGACGTCATACGGAACCTCACGGTGACGGCGACGACGACGGCGACGCCGATGGCAGAAATACGCTTTGGAGTGTCCATATAATTGCTATCGCAATAACAAAAGAACGAAATGAATGAGTGAAATGAAAGGGACGTTGGAATCGAATAACAAAAAGAAAAAAAAAACTTAAGCAACTTAATGAAAAATAAATAAGTGCTGTTTCTCATACTTTGAAGTTTAGCGTAGCGAATAGATTCTAAAGCTTACTTTGAAAGGTTCATAATTGGTTGCAATGTCTTGAACTTATGGATGAGGTGCGATTTTTCTATATACGTATTCTGTCAGGCGCAGAATGGAAATTTGACTAGTATGCAGAGTTTAAAGGGGTGGAGACACCAAATTATGAGGCTATAAAAAAATTACACCATCTTCCCGTAGGGGAACCCTGAGTAGTATGCGAAGCAGCCATGGGGTCGACACAAGGTAGTTTTATCGGCTGTATAAACTTGGACATGCATCAGCACCAGCAGCGCGCAGAACTGTTATCGACGCCGTCGGCGTTTTGCCCGCGTTCGCACCAAACGCGCGCGGCGTTGGTGACTGTTGCTGGTGCCCCTGGGGCGCTTACCGTCGCGCCTCTAACCTAAGCTGCATCGCATTATCGCCCGCAGAGCCGCAGGTGTTGCCATTCGTTGCGCAATCCGAAGAGGAGCGTCGGAGAGGAGAGGAGGGGGAGGACAATCGCTAGCACGATTGCCACCAACGTCACTTTGTTGTAAGCGTAACTAAAGTTTTAGTGACATCATACCGCATTAGAGTGACGTACAATTCGTGGTCACCCACACCAGCAGGCAAGCCTAGAGAGCCTCGAGTCGCGTGCAGTGTGCCGCATTGGACGCATACGTGGATCCGTAATCGGAGCTGCCGTAGCTAGCCATGACAAATGTCTGCATAGTTTTGTTTGCCTGCGCTGGTACAAAACGTGTGTGCGAGAGCAGACGATGCAGCGGTGCCTGCGTCACAGCTTTGTGGGCCCGCGTAACCAAGCTTGCTAGACAGTGACGTCACTGTCCAACTCAACGCCCAGAAACCGAAACCGAAAATCGTTCATATAAAGAATGCGATATTAAATTATTTATCCAGAATATATGACTCTTCGAGCGTGTATCGTGCTTCCTGGAGCAATAAGAAATGTTTGAAACAAAGAACGCGCATGCCACAAATTCGAGGTCTCA
This sequence comes from Dermacentor silvarum, assembly GCF_013339745.2. Classification (NCBI taxonomy): domain Eukaryota; kingdom Metazoa; phylum Arthropoda; class Arachnida; order Ixodida; family Ixodidae; genus Dermacentor; species Dermacentor silvarum. The sequence continues at coordinate 133,335,064 of NC_051157.2, forward strand.
ATAACCCCTTCCCGTCCATCAAAATATGACCTGGTTGGTTGAAATGCTCGGCGACGTCTTTGGGAAGTTTTTAAGCTGTGTCTGCGCGATGTCCGTTTAACCTGACGTTTATTTATTGTCTCGTTTCGCCGATATATTGTTTCTTGCAGAAGGAACACTCAACCATATAAATTACATCGGAACTAGTGCAAGTAAAGCTAGTTTTCACTTCGTGCGTATAGCTATTTGCGGTGCTTTTAATTTTAAGGTCACTTTTAAAGTGCCTACAGGTTCTGCCCTGGGGCGAGAGCATGCTTTTATTAAGGGGGAATGATGTTTGCTGACTTTTGCATGCACTAAGATGTCTTTAAAGTTTCTGTTGCGGCGATAGGTAAACCTTGGTGCATCTGGGAACGCTTTTCTCAGACGCTCGTTACTTGATAATATTGGGTGGTATTTTCATAGGATTTGGTTTATGTTTGGGAGGGCATTACAATATTTTGTTATAAAGGCTGGCGGTTTCTTAGCTAATGCCGACTGCCTATCTCATCTTGACTCGACGTCACAAACCCGGTCGAAAGGAATTTGTGGATGGTTTCGTTCCGCTAGCGTTACTTTAAGGTCACTTAGGAGGTGGATATAATCATAGCCTTCGCTACAGATTCTTCTTATTCATTTCCATTGTCCGACAAAACATTCCTCGCTTGCAGGGTCGCGGGTGATGACTGGTGTAGTCTAAATACTGCTGGCTATCCATAGGCTTCTGATAAAGTGTTGTTCTCAGTTTTCCATTTTCTATGTAAACCGTCGTGTCGATGAAGTTTATCTGGCTAGGAGAGTGGTGAGCAGTAAACTTAATACTCGGGTGAAAGCGGTTGAAATGACTAATTAGGTCGGTTAGCGCATTTGTGCCGTGTTCCCATAGTATGAATATGTCGTCAATATAACGTAGGCAGGTGTGGGGTTTTAAAGGGTATGGTTTTATCAGGCTTGCTTCAAGCTGTTCCATAAAAATGTTGGCATACGTGGGAGCAAATGGTGTTGCCATGCTTGTGTCGGATGTTTGTATACGTAGTGAATAGAATCGAATTCGAAATAGTTGAGCGTGAGAACTAACTCGAGAAGTGACAGGTAAACTTCTGGAGCGCGCGCTTCAGGATTGACTGCAGGGAACTTGGACGCGGCTTCTATTCCTTCACTCATGGGTATGTTAGTGCAAAGAGCAGAAACATCTAAAGTTACTACAATAGCGCGGTCGGAGAGGATTTGGTTAGCGTTAATTGAGTCGATAATTCGAAGGAAGTAGGGCGAATCTTGATACTAAAGATGGTAAAGTGGTTGGGATGTTTGACAGATGGTGACATAAGAATTCAGATAGTGACTTGATAGGTGCGTTGTTATTAGAAACTATAGGGTTGCCTGGGACTTCTGCTGTAAATATTCATTCTAGGGGAACCTTATGTATGTTAGAAAGAAGGTACAAGCAGCCGGGCTTCTTTGTTATTGGGCATCATGAAGCGATATTCAGACTGGCTGATTACTTCCTGGGACAGGAGCTCCGCTATTGTACTTAAATTTGCACAAGGTTGCTGTAAACCGAAGTTCGGTTGGAGTCTAGTTTTGTGTAATAGGCGTGGTTGCTCAGTTGATTCAAGGCCTCATTTTTGTGCTTTTCTATGGGCCAGATTACGATTATGCAGGCATAAACGTTTCAAAGGAAGCTTTAGAATCTATTCGCTATGCTAAACTTTAAAGTATAGGCAACAGCACTTATTATTTTTCATTGAGTTACTTAGTTTTATTGCGATAGCAATTATATGGACTCTTCAACCGGATTTCTGCTGTCGCCGTCGCCGTGAGGTTCCATATAAAGTCCAAGGGCGATAAAATCGTCGCCGCGCGCCGTATTCCCCCGCGCGCTATCACGGAGAGCGAAGGCACGGCGGAAAGCAAACGCGACCGTCGCGCGAAAGGCCGTGGGGTTATGGGAGGGAGGGAGGCGGGGCGACGCTGTGCTCCGGGACGAAATGCGTATCGTGGAACCGGGCGCAAGGGGAACTGGCCACTCAAACTCCCACACGAAAGCGGGAAGGCAGCGCGGGAGGGAGGGGGGGGCAGCTTCTACTCTGCCAACAACTGCGTTTGCACTTTGCCTGGCTGTGGCGGTCGCCCGCACCGTCTCTTATCTCCACACGGCTCTGACCTTTGTATGCGCTGTGCATTCGTCGCTCAGTTTCCGTTGAAGCGATAGACCGCACGAACCTGCGCCCACTGCGGCGGCTGCGCTTGCTGCCAGCGTTTTACAGTCGTTGTCTGCGGTCATTCAGTGTGATCTATTCATGTTTCCTTGTGTGCGCTGACACCACGCTTGTTAATTCAGTTAGTAAGCGAATGTCTGCAAGTTTATGCAGCCGATAGAACTACTATCCCTACTCGAAATATCTCTCTATTAATTTGCTATCGCAATTCATGCTTCGCCTTTCGGGCGAAATTGCGACATTTTTTCTTCTTCTTGTTATTCGATTGTCAATAATATTTCCAACCTTCTTTTCCTTTCACTCATGCCTTTCGTTCATTTATATATATATATTTACTCCCCCCCCCCTTTTTTTTCTCATGAGCACCATTTTCTGCCGCTACTTTTATTCTCTCTTTCAGGCACGATAGTTCACTGACCTCCAGCGGAGCAGATAACCCCCACCCCCTTTCCCGTGGTCCAGGCCCCTTCCACGAAAAAAGGAACCTACAATGACACGTCAACCGGCTAACACAAGCGCTGCTTGAAATTTCTCCACCGACTATCAGTAGCACATTATCTTTCGTTTTAATTCTACACCCTAGCCGCTAACGCACTCTCACCAGATACCACGCCCACCAACCTTCCCTTCTCTCCCTTTTAGAAAAACCGTACCTATATATACTGTGCCGAGGAGAGCATATGTCGCCTTGAACAAGACAATTTCACTTTACTCCTGCTCTTACCTTGTTCTCGTGTTGCTCATAAGCTCAAGAGAGCGAGATCAAATCCCGGCAGCGGCGGCAGCATTTCAATGGGGATGAAATGCAAAAATACCAATGTACCGTGCAATGGGTGCACGTTAAAGAACCCTAGGTGGTCTGAATTAATGCGGAGTCCGCCACCACGGCATGCCTCTTAATCATATCGAGGTTTTGGGACTTCAAACCCTGGGATATAGTTCTAATTTGTTTTAACTGACCGAAAGATTACTGGTAGATTCTCAACAAGACCCTGAAGAAAATGCAATTGGTCTTAGTTCAGCGTAAAATAATGTAGGTCTTTTTTTGTCTTTATTATTGTACTTGGTGCACGATGATGGGAACGCAGTATGAACTAATGCCCGAGAAAACCACGATGAAAATGTGTGACTTAATGGCGGATGATGCTGGAGCTCCAAGGTGCCGTCACCACCAGTCTCTTTCTCGCCTTTTACAGCGAAGCTGTCTAAGGCTAGGGTTCTATGCATTTTTAGTGTCCGTCAACAGATCTGCGTGTGCGAAAACTGAGCTCCCAAATTTGTTGCAAAGTCGCTTCATTCTATGCAAAAGCTTATACGTATCATCACTTGGATGTGCGTTTTCAGTAGATTAGTAATAAATAGGCATCATTTTCAAAATAAGTGGACTCTCATGTCGATAATAAGGGTTCCTCAAAGATTTGCCGCTGTGCCACCCGCGTCGGACAGGTTTACGCTCGCACCACCCTCCCTTTGTCGTCGTTCTAAGCGCTAGCGTGCCTAGTTCCTTTCCACTCTCACGGCGTCGCTGTCCAGTCGCGCGTGTCTAGTTTCCTCCGGCTCTCCGAGGTGGTGGTAGTCTTCCACGCGAATGTATGCCGCCGATCAAGACCGCCAATCAAAAAAGAACATTTAAACTTCGGCTGGCATTGAGATAGGTGGCCTGGTCACGGCTGCGCACTGCTGGTATGAAATACACCATTCTATGAGACCAAAATTGGATATTGCGTAATTTTCTGTCATATAGATAAGCGTAATGTTGGTCTTCTCAATACTTATGTCCCACTAAGGTACTCGTTCATCGTATTTGAGGTAGGTGGTGCTAAAATATGGGGGGGGGGGGGAAGAGCCTCATCATAATTTAATTGAAGTAACATTGGACTTGCCTCTACCATTCACAGGAATATCAAAAAAGAAAATCCGGGACTACAACAAAGCCGACTACAACAAAATTAACGTAGAACTCGAAACATTTTTAAATCTAGTTTTACTACCTTCTTTCGACAATCGCTCTGTAAATGAAAACTGGGCACTTTTCAAAGATAAAATGTCCCTGCTCATTGACGAATGTATCCCAATTATCACAATTTCTAACGATAAATCAAACCCTTGGTTCACCAAATCCCTTCGTAAACATAGAAACAGGAAAAAAACGCTTGTACTGTAATGCGAAGCGCGTTGGTGCATCTTCTGCTTGGGAAAAATACAAACAATGCTTGACCAGTTACTGTTCTGCAATATGCAATGCCAAAGATAAATATTTCCACAACGATTTGCCTTCCCTTTTGCAAAATAACCCGAAGAAATTCTGGCGCTTCATATCCCCTGACCAAGGCACAAACCAGTTATCATTACTGGATGATAACAAGCTTCCTCTCTCAGATTCGGAGTGCTCGTCTGCATTTAACACGTTTTTCTCATCTGTATTCACTCGGGAAGATCATTCCGACGTGCCATATGTCCCTGAGCACAACTACCAGTACATGCAGCCCATTGAAATCACGGTGGATGGTATCGCATGTCAAATTAGGCAGCTTAAGGCATCTTCGTCAGCCGGTATCGATGATATTAACTCCAAAATGCTAAAAAATACCGTTTTTATATCGAGCACAATATTATACCACATCTTTCGACAGTCACTATCATCTGGACAACTACCAGACGATTGGAAAATTGCTAAAATAATACCAATTTTTAAATCCGGAAATAAGAATTTGCCTGAAAACTACCGTCCGATATCACTCACATGCATCTGCTGCAAACTTCTTGAGCATATAATCGCCTCCCACATCTACAATCACCTGGAGACTAACAAATTCTTCTTTCCAAACCAGCATGGATTCAGGAAGGGCATGTCATGCGAAACGCAGCTACTGGAATTGACCACTGACCTTCATTCCAACATGAACAATGGCCTACAGACCGATTCCATTTTTCTTGATTTTGCCAAAGCTTTCGATCGCGTCGCCCATTGCCGCCTTATTTCTAAATTATCTGCCCTTCGATTAGATTCTCTCACTTTATCATGGCTTCGGAATTTCCTTTCACTTCGCAAGCAGTTCACGATTGTTAATAATACTTCCTCTCACTCTTCCTACGTCTTTTCTGGCGTTCCACAGGGCAGCGTTCTAGGCCCGCTTCTTTTCCTGATCTATATAAATGACCTGCCAAATAACATATCATCAAGTATTAGAATATTTGCAGATGACTGCATGTTATACAGAGCAATAATCAGTCCCGACGACCACCTGATCCTTCAAGACGACCTCAACATTATCTCTATTTGGTGTAGCACCTGGCTCATGACCCTAAATACTAACAAGTGTAACATTATTTCTTTCGGCCGTAAGCGTGACGCTTCCATTTTTTCCTACCACATACAGGGAGACAAGCTTTCGCGGGCATCATGTTATAAATATCTTGGCGTTTACCTTACACCAGGCCTCTCCTGGTTTGAACACATCACTGCTACGTGCGCGAAAGCCTCAAAATCTTTAGGGTATCTACGACGAAACCTCCGTCATTGCCCCTCAAACGTTCGTAAATTATCCTATTTAACTTTCGTCCGCCCACAACTTGAATATGCCTCATCTGTTTGGTCCCCTTCCGCTCATTATCAAATTAACATGCTTGAAGCAGTTCAGAACAGAGCCGCCCGTTACATTTCAAGGAACTATGACAATCATTCAAGTGTGACTCAACTTAAACTTGATCATTCCCTTCAACCATTGGCCATCCGCCGTCAAATATCTCTCCTATGCCTGTTTCACAAGTACGTCTACAGCAATAAAATAGCCTCGTTACACCTTGAACGCCCTCTTTTCACGTCACGCAGGCTACATAATCACCTCAGCTTCATGCGCATCTTTGGCAATACGAACGCTTTTAACACATCCGCACTTCCACAAGCCATCCGCATGTGGAATGATCTTCCCGATCATATCGCCTCTGATAATAACCTTAACACATTTCGCCAGAAGCTTGAGGTACATATTTTCTGTTAAATAGTGCTGTAACATGGTCTCGGCGTTTAAGTTCTTTTGTTTATTTTGCGATGTGTTGCATTTTTGTTTGTTTTTTTTTCTTCACTTGCACTCAAATGGTCTTTTAGTGCTTATTTCGGAAACGTATTTTTCTTGACTTGCGTTGGAAACTTCTTTTACATTTTGCAATTTACTCTGTTGCGTTGCGTTTTGATGTTCACTTGCATTGTAACCCTGTTCTATACTAGTTTGCGTGTGCTTTCATTGTATTAAGTAAACCCCCCCCCCCCCCCTTACTCAATGCCCTTTGGGCCTGTAAGGTATTTTTAAATAAATAAATAAATAAATAAATAAATAAACACCTCAGAACTACCAAGAAAAACACCGTGCGGCCGAGCCGTCACTAGTGTTATTTTAGGACAAGCTTGATGATGTCTTTTACCATGAAATATTAGCGTTTAACTCCCTCAGCAATTTGGTCATTATGGATGCCTTTCTTACTGTTTTAGTTTTTATTAGTCATTACAGTTAGCACGAGTTAAGTCGTAGGTTCAGTTTGAGCGGTGAATTAAATTTTATGCGTAAGTGTCAAATGACCCAAAGAGCGAAATGCAGCTCCACTAACGTGAAACCTGGGGAGGTGCGAAGCATGCAGTGATGCACCGCTAATGGGCTCATACTGCCTTAAGCAATGGCTCATAACCCCGTAAACGCGGCCTCTCTCCACGACGACAGAAGAGAAGTGAAATTCTACGCTCGAATTATGAGCGGCAACGCAGCCAGCTGCAGCAACACCTGAGCGACCCCCTCCGACGGCAGTGCCTGCTCCTTCACATGATGCTGGTGATTGTGTTGTGCGCACTTGTAGTGGCCGTCGGGTAGTTCCACCCGACCGATTGAACTCGTGCCGAGCGCGAGCACGCGCCGCTTGTTTACCGTGACGACGACGACGACGACGACAGAAGACGCCGACAGCCCGGGCCCATAAATACCTTTCACGACAATGCGAGGTGACTTTATCAAGTTTCCGTTGTAGACTTCCCCGCCTAAATTTTTACCTTCATAGATCCGGTTTATACATAAATAACCTCTGCTCTTTTTGTAATGAACCAGAAACTATGGACCATTTCTTTCTTTCTTGCCGCCGCTTCTCCTAACTCCGCAGAATGCTCCTCATTTATCCTACAAGTAAATTGGGGTTAGCGCTTACTACACCAAACATTTTGTCCTTTGGTGCGTGTCAATTAGGCTCAAGCCATGGGTCAATGATCACTGCTATCCGCAAGTTTATGGAAGCGTCAGGAAGGCTTCACTGCGAGTTACCGACCGTGGAACACTTCACTTCATTTTTTTTTCTAAATTTATGAATAAGTCCTCTCAACATTTATATTGTTATTGAGTTGATTATTGCCTCGTGTTAAATGTTTGCCTTTACCCCCCTGTGCTATTCTGTTTGACGTACATTTCAAACAACCTAATGTGGCCAATGCCCCCTGTGGGTACGAGCCATGTGTGGAGGCAACAACAACAGCAGCAGCGATACGGTGCTTCACACCTAATAAAGGTGTGTGTGTAAGTCTCTTTCTTCGAAAAGACCACCGTCGCCGCTCAAGATATAAAATTTGCTCATACCTTTGATCTACATTCTGTGTCACCTCTATGTCGTGTGCTAAACTGCTTCGCTGGTAATCCGCCTTCATATCAGTGGAATGGCGCGTGATTTTTTTAAATCGAAACTTTCTATGTCTCATTGATTTGTCTGTGGGCACCGAAAACACAGTGCAGGAAAGCCAGCTTACACAATGGAACAATTTGCGTATACAGTCGTAGAACACCACAATTTACATTCGCAATTGTACCGAAACGCCCAATGGGAACTGTACCGCCACGCTCCCCAGACTAACTGTATTTATCTGCATTGCATTACGCGCGTCACGCAGTGCATCCCAGACCGTCACCATGGGTAGGCCACGGGGGCAGCGCACGGCAGAAGGGGCTGCCGTACGCGAACGTAAGCGCGATCGTGCGGGTAAGGCCGATCCCGTGTATTGGCAACGGCATGCAGTCCATGAAAGTGTTAGTGTGTGCGTGTAATCAACGGCTACATGATCTAAAATAAAGGCTATGCAACTAAACGAAATGTGTCTTCATTCAACTTCAACGTTCAAGAATACAATCCCAAACAAGCAATAAAATCACATATGTATCGCATCGGGTCGCTCAGCATTTCGTGGGTTCGTTGCGTGGTCGTTGGACTTTGACTGTGATACAGTTTGCATGGGCGAAAGCTTCACGCTCAACCATCTTTCTTTAAGAAAGGGGCTTTGATTTTTTTTCCTGGCTTCTCATGCGTGTTTCGAAGAAAATCATTTTTCTTCTCTTTCTTTTTTTTACGAAAAAGCATTCTTTGGCTCATCCCAGGTACTGTGCGGGAGGTAGGTGTGTACTTTCTGTCTCGCCTGTCAAGACGGTGGGATGGAGCCTCAGCTGCCGAGCACAGCAGCGCGAAGCTCAAACAGTTACGTCACGGCCACACACATGTTTCGCTCGCGCCAACGCCTGTACAGTCCGGGCCGCGTATTTCTATTTCAGCCCCCGTACAGCGCTCGACCGCTGGCGCCGCGCTGCGCCGCTCGCGCGTACCATGTTTCTAGCCGCCGCTGTTGGAACGGAGGAGGCGTTGACGGAGAACACGCTGGGTTGGGGGTGACTAGCCTGCTGTTAGGGGATCGGTGGTATTCCTAAATAAACGCGTACGGGCCGGACTGTAATAGCTCTTTCAGGCGACTGGCACGTGTGTCACGTCACATAACACGATCTAGAGCACTGCACGGGCGCAAGTTGGCCCGGAATCCCGGGCTAGGCGGGGTTTTGGGCCACTGTGCAAATCGGTACTGGTTCCCGTTATTTTTCTTCCCTATTTGTTCAAGCAAGTTGAATATGCTGTCATAGTTTATTGCACAATTAGTCGAACTAATTAAATTTCGACTTTCAAGTGTCCATTTTTCTTGGATATATACTTTAAGCCTACGCGGATGCAGCAGAATTTGGCAACATTGGTGAGATGGATGTTGATTATATGTAGACTCGTTAGGGATCTGTGTCTGCTTGTCGAAGTACCAGCGCAATGTGAACGGCACGCTAATCTTGAGACACGGTCGATATGTTTAACAGGCAATAAGCGACACTGTGTACGTTCGCTGGACTGATTTGAAGTATTTTTCCAGTCTTACTTGTTATCGTGCTAATTTTGTGACTGGTTTTCAGTCTTCTAATCTACTGTGCTTGAAGAACTATGCGGTACCCCTCCTTGTTACAGAAAAAAGAATCAATTATTTTATTTTTTCGATCCCGGTCGCGACAGCCGCGTTTCTGTCGGCGTGAAATGTAAAAACGTCCGTGTATCGTGCAACAAGCACGCACTCCCTGTTGCATACGCACGACTGTCATATTTGCGCGGTGCGTGAATTGTTGTGTTCAAGAATGCCATTTACGTTTTTACGAGGGGCGCGCAAGACGTGCGGACCGCGCGACTGAAAAATACAACGAAAGACTCAGGAATACTGATACGACTGCCTTCGTCCTAAATAAACTCAAAATTCCTATGGGATTTCCCTTGAACGTGCGACGTCTGTACATACCGCCATTCAATAGTAACACCTTCAGCGCTGCATGAATTAACGAAGGTCGCAATAAATGAGATAGCCGGTGTTCAGAACTTCCTGGTCGTCTATTTTAAGCACGGGCTGCTTTGTTTTTTGCAGGTTTGAAGGTGATCCATCATGTCTGCTAAGGACACCTGCTTCGCAAGGTAGTGTCATCGCTACCTTCTTCCGCCGCCGATGCAAATTAACTCGACGTGCTACGACACGGACGCGCACTCGGCAGTGTCGATAATCTCTGTGCCGGACATCATAGATCACCTCGTGCGCCACATATAGTCTGTGTGCATTGCGACCTGTCGGCGACAATCTAGAATCGGTGAAAACCTAAGAATTACCAGCGAGTTCCACCCCCATAAACCCAAACGCAGCTGCTCTTCACCTCTCAAAATAGAGCCAAGGCAGCGGGAGCCCGCTCACAGCTGGAGTCCGCACACAGATTCAGGATCCCATAAAATTTACCTGGGCCTTCAGGTTTCATTCTGAAACCAGAGACACAAATACTCACCTGAACAGAGAAAGACAGTTGTTCAAATACGAGAAATCGCTTGATGTCATGTAATTAATCTTACCTTATTGGCCCATAGGGATGAGTTGGGCAATGCATACATATAACCTTTTAATTATTAGGTTGTGACCGAATATAAGAATGAAAAGGCTAGATGTACGCTGTCCAACTGAAGCACAATTTGCATAGATGCGCAAGCCAATTAGGCTTGCTTATTTGCTTGACGTCAAACGGTTTCGCGTGTTTGAAACACCTGTTTCCGCCCTATATACAGGTTTGCCTTTGTATGACTGGCTTCACGACGAAACCTGGCCCGTAATTTTGTGTTCTTTAATGGTCAAAGTGACGCTGGGAGCGTCGCTTTGACCACTGGCAAACGCTAAAAGTGCCGAAAGTGATTAGCTTTGGGAAATGGAATCGCTACAATATCGCGGCCCTTGAAGCCGATAGTCGAGTACAACTTAAGAAGGCCGGAAAGGCCCTGAGAGGACAGAAGAGCAGCAGCCGATTGCCTCGTGAATAAATAAATCATCATTATCATCTGCCTATATCTATGTCCACTGCAGGACGAGGGCCTCTCCCTGCGATCTCCATTTACTATTGTCTTGCGCCTGCAGGTTTCCGAACTTCATCACTCACCTAGTTTTCTGCCCTCCTCGACTGCGCTTCCCTTTTCTTGGTGCCCATGCTGTAGCTCTAATAGTCCACCAGTTATCCATCCTATGCATTACACGACCTGCCCAACTCCATTTTTAACAGCAAAGCTTATTAAGCCAGCCGTAATTTGTGGTGCGTAGCAAGAAACTACCAAGAAGCAAAAGAAAAGAAACTTTCTTGCCAAGGTGGGATTCGAACCCGCGTACCCCCCGGTTTCAAGACGAGCGTCCTGACCACATAGGCTATACAACCACGCCTGCAGAGCCTGCTGATGATGATAAACTTCTTTCATTTATGTGAACCATATGATTGCTTTCGAGCGTCGTCGTCTTCGTCCACAGCTGGCACGTTCGTACGCTCGTGCTCTGCGATTGGAGATTGTTGTGGAAAGGGGTGAAAAGTTCGGTTAAGTGCAACGCGATAACTGTCTCTCAATAGAGGACACCTCAACCGCGTTGCACAGAGGGGAAGTGGGATTGACAGTAGGAGAGAAAGATCGCAGAGGGAGCAGCAGCAGCATCCGAGGCGCCGGAGGCGCGGGAAAAGGGAGGTCAAAGTTTAGACACGGTCAGTGAGGCCGGTGTCGTCAACAAAGCTCAGGAGGGCACGGTAGAGCTTCAGGTGACTTGAAGAGCAGCCCGAGGGGTGCAGAATTTCGTGTGTTGAGGAACATGGGAGGCCGTGCGCACGGTAAATGCGGGCGAGGGTGGCGCGCGCCGAGGTGAAGAGGTTTTGCGCGCTATGAGAGCGAGAGAGAGACGCATTCACGGAGCGTGTCTCCTAAACATTAATTTTCCAATTAGCCGTAAATTTACACTAGCAAATCAAAATCACTAAGCTGTGAGTGGTCTCCGGCTGAGTTGGCTCTCTTTCAGAGGTGAAAAACAGGTGTACGGCATTTTTTGCGGGTGGAGCTTGTTTGTAATTCTTACGTTGTCACCGACTAAGAGCGCATGTGTGCGCACAAATTACCGTTACGGTCACAGACTTGCCACTCTACCTTGCGTCACGAGCGCAAGCGTATCCATTTATCCGATTCTTGCGTCGTGGCACCTAGTAAATTGAGATGCTCTGTAAGGCTGCACCCCTAAGGGACCTACCCAGGGTGTAACATGTTTCTTCCCTGAAAAAAAAAAGAAGAAAAATAGCTGTCGTAACGTGATCGCCATCATACTATCGTCGTCGCCTTGCTTCTGTCGTCGCACACAGGCTCGCGTCAAACACACCTGCTTGCTTTTGCACAAAGACGTTCCTGCATCTCGTAACTCTTTCAAGAATCCAAAACGGTGTTGGATAGCCAGCTACCTGCAAAATGCTTCACATAACATGGATTGCCATAGTGCACGCGACTAGCATAATGTCTCTTTTTTTTTGGTATTGTAGAAGAGTAATTTACAAATACAGCTCCAAGTGCTTTTTCTTTACTGTTCCGTTAACCTTATGGGATATTATGCAGCCGTATGGATTAGAGAGCTAACTTGGGTGACTCTATAGTTAATCTCGTATTAAAGGCGTCCTGAACCACTCCTCGGGCATGCTGAAAAAATTCAGGCCACGGATAGGATACGTTGCTGTGAACATCTCAGCAAAATTTTGGAGTTGTGCGCGGCGCCTAAAGCTCGCAAAAGGAGAGCAAAGTCACCATTTTCTCAGACACTCTCTTTTCAACAGAGGCCTTCTCCTCAACCGTATCGAAGCATCTGCTTCCGGCGCGTTGAATAAGTCGGCATATGCAAGGTTCCCATACCCGGCTGCAATTGGTTGATAGCTGAAAGGAATCAAGAAGGATTTTCGGATCAGTGCGCGTCGTCCGACTTTTACTACGTATATTTATTGACGCAGTTTGATAAACAGGCATGATGGTAAGGGGAAAATGTGCGTTTCGAACTTCGATAAGAATTACGTGCTTCCAGAAGAAGCCGACTATCGCCTGCTCAGGCTCAGCCGCAGCCGCCCGCGTTGGAATTAAACTTTGCCCATACTGCTTCTTGATGTCGTAACGGTCGGTTTCGCTAATCGACAGCACTTAAAAATGTGCACTTTGGATGTGGTTAATATCTGCCGGTCAAAGCTTTTGCAGGACAAAGCTGGTCCGCACTTCAACCGTGCACCTGGTGTTCTTTAACGTGCACACAATGCACAGCACACGGGCGTTTTTGCGTTTCACCCCCATCGAGATGCCACCGCCGCGGCCGGGATTTGATCCCACGACCTCGTGATTTGCAGCGCAACGCCAAAGGAACTAAGCAACCACGGCGGGTTCTTCAGCGTTTAGTGCAATACGAGAGTGATGCGTCGATGTTAGAATATACCTTGCGTGCGCCAACTGTTTGTTTATTTTATTGCGATAGCAATTATATGGACACTTCAACCGGATTTCTGCCGTCGGCGTCGCCGTCGCCGTCGCCGTGAGGTTCCGTATAGATAAAATCTTTGCCGCGCGCCGTATGCCCGAGCGGAAGCGTGCGGGGACGCACGCTATCACGGAGAGCGAACGCACTTAATCTCCCACGCGCAAGCAAGGAAGCGGGAATCCAGCGCCGGAGGGAGCGGGGGGGGGGGGCACTTCTACTCTGCCAACAACCGCGCTCGTCGCTCGCCCGCACCGTCTCTTATCTCCACACGACTCTGACCTTTGTATGCGCTGTGCATTCGCCGCTCAGTTTCCGTTGAAGCGATAGACCGCACGTACCTTCGCCCGCTACGGCGTATGCGGTTGCTGCCAGCGTTTTGACAGTCGTTGTCTGCAGTCATTCAGTGTGATCTATTCATGTTTGTTTGTGCGCGCTCACACCACGCTTGTTCATTCAGTTAGTAATAGTCGGGCTACATTTTTCAACACACGCTACACATGCAATGCTGCCCGGATCGGCAGTGCAGCGCTACAGGTGTGTCCCTCCGCACGCGCTGCCCACGGGTAGCGCTTCTCATCAACACCACCGTTTCACACGCGCCTTCTCGTGGTCATCGAGTCTCTCTTCATGTCGGTCTACTTACGCCGCCGCACACCTGCTTACTTAATCAGCTCATGTTTACTACAATTCATATTGCTACCAAAGCCGCTCACCTTACTTCGTATGACATTGCTGTGTTGCTATCGCATTCATTGATTCGCCCTTAGGACGAAACTGTGAGATTTTTTATTTAACATACCTTACAGGGGGCCCCCTTATGGGCATTGAGGAAATGGGGCTCAATAACGTTATACCAATGAAATAAAAACGTAACATCAGATGCACACGTAAATAAGCGAAAACTGGAGCCATGGGAACAAACCAGAAACAACCCCAACGGAAATGCAACATAAACACTATATGCTCATATTACTGCAAGGGAGGATGAGGAGGAATAACTTCATTTTCGTCAGATATTACAGTTCTTCGAATTACTGGGTTCCTTCTTCTGCCAAGTGGCGTTAGGTGGCCGTGATCCCTTGACTTTCCGCTACCTCCAAAGCCCAGTTGATCGTCCGCAGCTGAATCGCGAGATCCGAGCTGGACACCGCTACCTCCCAGTCCAAAGTGTCATTAAGTGGTAGTTCCGCCCTAGGCTTTAGGCTGGGGCAGTCGCTCAATATATGTATCAGGTCCACTTTATGGGCATCGCAGTTTTTGCATTTAGGTGAGAAGCAGCCCGGATATATTAGTGAATACTTGTAAAGGTTGGCAAATGGCCCAGTCTGCAACTGTCTCCAGGTAACCTGTGGGAACGAAAGAAAAGCAAAAGGATCGTACTAAACACAATTCAATAAACATATACATATGATAACGTGGAGAAAATATGGAATACTGTAACCCATTAGCCATCGCGAAAAAAGAACAAAGCACGCGAGAAAAAAAAAAGGATAAGAAACGATAGCAACTGATGACATGTGCGTTAAGTGACTGCCAAAACATTTCTTGGTTAGTTTGTGCGGCTATGTTTTCAGGAAGGCTATCGTACAGACGTATTTCCCGTGGAAGCGCTGAGGAGTTGAACGCGTCAATATCTCCGTAGATGTGCATGAAACTTGGGTGATTGTGTAATCTCCGTGACGTGTACGACTATGTTTCCAAGCGTAAGAGATGGTGAATGAATTGATGCACGTATTTTGAAACATCGGCAAAAGGGTTATGTCACGGCGGTTGCTTAGCAGCTGCAGGGACAGGGAAAGTTTAATTTGTGTTACGCTTGAACGCTTCAGTGGTAGTCATAATTCATAATTTCGAGCGGCTCTATTTTGATTTGTTTCTTACATAGTGGACAAGTAGTGTTGATAGGGAGACCAGATCGCAGAGGAAAACTCAAGTTGTGGGCACACGAATGTTTGAAAATCTAGTTTATGGCGAGATTCTAAGGTTGTGATGCAGACAGACAGACAGACAGACAGACAGACAGACAGACAGACAGACAGACAGACAGACAGACAGACAGACAGACAGACAGACAGACAGACAGACAGACAGACAGACAGACAGACAGACAGACAGACAGACAGACAGACAGACAGACAGACAGACAGACAGACAGACAGACAGACAGACAGACAGACAGCCGACAGACAGACAGACAGACAGACAGACAGCAGACAGACAGACAGAACAGACAGACAGCAGACAGACAGACAGACAGACGAGACAGACAGACAGACAGACAGACAGACAGACAGACAGACAGACAGACAGACAGACAGACAGACAGACAGACAGAGACAGACAGACAAGACAGACAGACAGACAGACAGACAGACAGAAGACAGACAGACAGACAGACAGACAGACAGACAGACAGACAGACAGACAGACAGACAGACAGACAGACAGACAGACAGCCAGACAGACGAGACAGACAGACAGACAGACAGACAGACAGACAGACAGACAGACAGACAGACAGACAGACAGACAGACAGAAGACAGACAGACAGACAGACAGACAGACAGAACAGACAGACAGCAGACGACAGACAGACAGACAGACAGACAGACAGACAGACAGACAGACAGACAGAGACAGACAGACAGACAGACAGACAGACAGACAGACAGACAGACAGACAGACAGACAGACAGACAGACAGACAGACAGACAGACAGACAGACAGACAGACAGACAGACAGACAGACAGACAGACAGACAGACAGACAGACAGACAGACAGACAGACAGACAGACAGACAGACAGACAGACAGACAGACAGACAGACAGACAGACAGACAGACAGACAGACAGACAGACAGACAGACAGACAGACAGACAGACAGACAGACAGACAGACAGACAGACAGACAGACAGACAGACAGACAGACAGACAGACAGACAGACAGACAGACAGACAGACAGACAGACAGACAGACAGACAGACAGACAGACAGACAGACAGACAGACAGACAGACAGATCGATTTCTATTTAAGATGAGTGTCCCCGTTAGGGGTGTCGTCTGCGGGCCGCACCCACGATGGAGCCGGGAGGTTGAGTCTCTTGGCGATCTCGCGGGGTCTCTGGACAGCCCTTAGCAGACAGACAGACAGACAGACAGACAGACCGACCGGATCGATGCCTTCTATAAATTTTGAATAAATAAATGGAGACGGATACGTCTCCGTCTGCAGCATTCGCAGGGTGATTGCCTATGGTCTGTTTAGGTGTGGGTGTGTAAGCGGACGCCCCAATTGATAGTGCTTGCAGATCTCGTTAAATGTGAGGAGAGGGTCCCTTTGCCACTGCCCTTCCCCGGCCGCCGATTGCCCACTTCCGGCGCAGCGAGTGAGACCTCGCTCCTGGGAGTGTGCAAGTTCGTTGGCGTTGGGGACGGCTTTTTGAGCAAAGCTGCCCATGTGACCGGGGAACCAGATTAAGTGCTTTTTGTCTGTCCAGGATGCAGCTGAGAGAACGCGAGCGGCTTCCTTGCATACCGAGCCTTTCATGAATGCTCTTGTGGCAGCTCGCGAGTCTGTGAAGATAGTGGAACGATTCGTGGTGGCCATGGCGATGGCTACGGCCACCTGTTCGGCTTTGTCGGCGTTCGTATTTTAAGCGTAAGCGACGTCAGCAGCTCCCCCCGCAGCGAGGTAGCCACCGAAACAAAGTGATTGGAAGCTGCGTATTGACCAGCGTCAACGAAGGCGACGTTGACGCAAATACCCAATGATATTGGGTATAAATTGGCGCACACTGTGGTAATATGGCGACGTATTCTGGGACGATCCCTTTCGGCGATACTATCGCCTCCGCGTGACGTAGTGCACAACCAGCCAATCAGCGCGCGCCTGAAGGCCCAGGCGATAGTATCGCCGAAAGTGATCATCGCAGAATACGTCCCATGGAAAGTCCAGGAGAGGTTTGGAGTAACGATGACGCCGAGGTATTTAAGTGATGAGCTTGAGATAATGTGGTGCTTTTTATGCCGCACGGAAACATATAATTAGAACGTTTTCGGCTAAAATACATTACTTTGTATTCAGTTGAGTTTACATTCATTAGCTAGGTGTCACACCAATCACTGATAGGTTAAATGCTTTGGAAAAATTAAGAAAGATTCACTCAGTTTGCTTCGCCTTACGGCGGAAACTGCAACTTTTTTCTAGTCTATAGGAATCTGACCAGTCGTTAGTTATTTCCGGAAAACGTCGAGAACAGTTTTGCTAAAAACCAAGGCTGTATTTCTATGGAAATTTGGAATTAATCTTATCGATACCTGCTAAAGTGGATAGTTTAACATAATACTTACCTGAGCAATACCATCAGTAGAGATATCTATAGGTGTCCTATACCGGTAATATAGATCTGTAACCTCAGGTAGATTAGTAAAACGTTTTATGAAATAAAATACCTTATTGAACACTCATAAATACTAGCTGACTGGAAGAGGAGCAGTGTTATCACAGTGTAACGAGATATGATTAGCGTGACTAGTCGCAGGTAAGATTTGCCAGAATTTCTGGATGTTAGATTTGAGCACCGATGAAATATCTTGAGAAAAATTGTTCTTTTTTCTTTTTGCAGTAGAGAGAGAGGAACACTAACTATTCATGCAGATCTTTTTTTTTTTCACAAGCTGACAGGGTGGACACGCCTTTCGCGGTTTTGTATAAACGTTTCTTTTTTGTTAGAGTTGACGAAGACTGTTGGTGAACGATAGATTGTTTTTTTATCTCTGGTTATTTTGATTAGCGGGACGTGTTAGTTAACCAACGCGCATGGCTTATTTCTGAACATGATCCAGTTCTGGTTAAAGAAGGAATCAAATCCTTTTATTTATTTCGGCAGAGTTACCCTTGTTATAATCTTCTGTTGTCTTTGTTGAGACTCCTGCAAATTGTAATTGAACAATTATGATTACTTGGAGTAAATTGTGATCGCTGGAACCGTCTAAGTGTGTTATCTGCCCTGTAGTCTCTCGGTAACTCGTGAGAATTAGGTCTAACTGGTTTGTGCCACGAGTCGGCTGATTAGCAATTTGGGATAAATTATAGTCTAGAGTTAGGTTGATTGATTCGGATGAGAAATGGCATGGAGAAGACAACTGTGGCTAATCCGTCAGATGAAACTCCAAGTCACCGAGAAGATAACTGAATTCGGCCGGACAGAGCGGGGTTTTTATTTTTTGACCCTATAGACCGAGCTCACTAGTGAAGCCATCTGTGGTTTCTGGAGGATGATAACAAATACAAATCAAAACCTTCGGAGAACAACTCAGGCATACGGCCCAGAGAACCTCCAGATCAGAATTGGTGTCCATGAGATGGGAAGTGATTGTTCATTTAATTGCCAACAGGACACCACCACCTCATGGTCGTTGCGGTCACAGAGATGTATGTTATACCTGTTCAGGTTTAGAAGAATTGCACTGTCCGCCATATCAGGGTGCAGCCAAGTTTCAGTGAGGGCAACAATATCATAATTACAGGCGTCAAGAAAGGAGGCAAGTTGATCGCGCTTCGGCATTAGACTTGAAATATTCGTGAATGATAGTGACAAGGATGCAGCAATGCGATGTGATTGCGACAGTGCACACGTCCGGGTATTTAGCTGTCTGGTCAGTTCCACAATTGAGCCAGAAGTAACATCGTACGCATACTTTTTGTCGCAGCCGGTCCTCTAGCAGTTTGAAAGGTTTACCGTGTGTCCTCGCAGGCCTAAGCAATTTTTTTTCGCGCCTGCCGTATAGCCAATGAAAAGTATTCCCGAATATATAAACCTGAACCCTTCAGCTTTCGCGCAGAAGCCAAGATGCGTTCTTTATCTTTAGATAAGTCAACTTGGCAATAATGGGTCTGCATTTTGCATCTGAGAATTTCCTAATATGTGTGCTCTATCGAACTGTGCGCCCGCTGCAGCGATACCAAGTTCATCAGAGCAGAAATTATATTCCTTTCCTATGCAGCCCAGCGCCATCGTCTATTCCAAAGAACAGTAGGCTCAGACGACGCATTTTATTTTCGGTATCATTGCAAATAGAAGCAATTTCTTCTATCGTATCAGAAATGTTGCGCAATGAATCCGACCCAGTGCTCGAATCATTTGTGGAATATAACATCGTGTATTGGTCTGCGTAGTGCAGATAACACACAGCAAGACGTGTTCGCTTGATGCGTTGTTGTACGCCAATTGTTTGTAGTCGGCGAGAAGATTACCTTAGGCCCGAACCCGACTCGAGACCGAAAAAGACATGTTTTTCAGAGTCGAGACGTGCAAGGATACCTCGCTGCACGTTACACGCACAACACCTGAAAACCCGAGCCCGGCCCGAATCAAAAAGCATATGCCGTACCCGAGCCTGGCCCAAGCCCGTGAAAAAAACTGCCCTACCCAGCCCGTGGGCCGGGCCGGGCCCGGGCTTTCGGGTAAGCCCGAGCCCGTGCAGTGCTCTACCTGAAGTAAAGCCCTTCCACACTGCTACTACTGCTGTCAGTTAAGTAGCGGCAACCTGCTATCCTCCTCCCCTTTCCCGCCTCTTCAACCGATTCAAGCGGAAGTTCCGCCATGATGTTTCTACTCGACCTTTCCGCCCCAGCGCCCATGACTGCGCAGCTGCTGCTTTCTTCGCGACCGTACCAATGGTTGTACGCGCATAAGCTGAAGGGTGGTTGTGTTTTTTCTTCGATGAAGCTTTATCATGCCCTGATAACGCTAAAGGTTTGCATCGTGTGAGGTGAGTTCACGCAACGTGTATGGTATGAATGGACACTGCGTGGAAAATGGAGGTGGTCATCCGTAGGTGCGTGGCATTGCAGAAGCATTGAGCGAAGAACTTATTTGCTCATTTGGGGCTAAGCAACAGCCTATGAATGTACTGACACTCGGGAAGCACGACTGCGTATAGATTGCTTGAGAGCGTACGTATTATCGGCCAGCGCGGAAACAACATGGAAGGCCCCGACGGAAGAAAGCAGCGCAGAAACTTCCCACCCGAAGCTGCGGATAACTGGAAAAAGGTGACTGTGGAACCAGAACTAGGCGGCGGCTCTTCGAAGGTTGGCGCTAATTAAAAAACTGTCAGCCCTTCCACTGGGGTGGAGATGGAAGACCAGCGAAGCTGTACTACTGGTGGGAATTATGTATTCCTAATTATGACATTTAAGATGTGATGGTGTAATTGGTTATTTGAACTATGAAAGAATGAGAAATATATATGATCCGGTGGTTTTCATTTATTTAGTAACCACAGGGACCATGGCCTTATGGTCGCTATGGTACACCGCCATAGGGTGTACGGCCAAGGTTGGCACGTTCTTTGCAACATAGGAATAATAACAAAAAGTTAAAAAAAAGCCGAGGAAAGTACGCGTGCATTTTTACTTCTATTTCTGTCTTCCGTCAGGATGGTAAGGTTAAGGAAGGAAGGGCATACATTCAAGAAACGGCCATATTTGGCTAATCTCTGTGATCATTTCGGCGTGTGTAGCTTGCAGAGCACTCGAGCGAATGATAGAAACGGAGGAAAAGCCAGACGGAGTTGCAGCTGTCGATGTGCCTTCAACTTCGCATAGGGAGCTAGGAGGAACGCTAGCAGCATCCCAACACGCCGCGGTAGCTTTGGGGCCATGGCCTTTCGCTGCTGAGCTCGAGGTGAAGGGTTCGATCCCGGCAGCGACGGCCGCATTCCGATGGGTGCGGAATGCAAAAACGCTCGTTTACTTAGATTTAGGCGTAGTGCAAAGAATTCCGGATGGACAAAGTTTATTCCGGAGTCCCCCACTACCGCATGCCTATGGTTCTGGTACGCGAAACGTTATGGTTTGAAGATATGGTTCTGGCACGGGAAACATTAGAATTTCATAATTTTTTTTCAAACGTTAGCATTTTTAGTTCTTTCCCCAGTTCCGTGCCACTGGCGCCGCCCGCAGCGAGATAGATTAGCGACAGAGGTGAGAGAGAAGCGCACCCGACGCGGCGTTGTTATGCCAGAAAGCAGTGACGGAAGCGTCAATGGTGATCACAACGGGGCTACCTCGGAGGTGCCGGCAACGGAAGACAACAAAGCGGAGGGTGACGATAAGACAGGAGGGGAGGGCGACGCGGCCTCAGGTGCAGCTTTCGGTGGCGAGGAGGAGGTAAAGCGTCGAGTTGTCTTTGTTGGGGATTCCAACATGTGTAAAGTAGAACCGGCGATTGCAGAGAAGGTAGGTGCAGGCGAACGAGTCCAGCTTAGCGCGCTTCCGGGAAAACCGATTAGAGAGGTGATAGCAAAAGCCAAGAAACGCATGTGGGACACAATAGAGGAGAGGCGCCAAGAGGTGGTAATGGACGGAGTGATTGACGTACTGCAGCTAAAGGGGCACCGACCTCTGGAATGCTTCAACGGAAGTACAAATCGACGGTGTGCATGGTGCCAGAGGTTGAAAAGCAGGGGTATGCATTTTAAAGGGCAGTGCTTGCAGTAAAAAGGGAACCTTGGACGCTAGCTAAAGCAATGAATTTTACGGTCATTGACATCCACCGAGAAGGGCGCCGAGCAGGCCGCGAAAGCGCTTTTGTGCATGACAGGCTACATTTTACTGAAAGCTTATGCGCATTTGTTTGCTCTTATATATTTCAAACCCACCTGCTGTAATGCCTTCGGGCGAATGTAGGTATTGAAATAAATAAATAAATAAATAAATAAATAAATAAATAAATAAATAAATAAATAAACACCGATTGCACATCAATTCGCTGCGCGGGCAGTAGGTTTTTTAGGTGGGCCCTAGACAATCAGGAAGCAAGATTAAGTATATTGAATGTAGCGACACATCAGTAAAGGGTAGAATTAGACGACAAGGAGCTAGGAAAAGACGCACAAAGGGTGATAGGGAGGGTAAAATTTGTTACATGAACATGCAGGGTGGTCGCAAACAGGAAAATTGGCTGGAAATTCAAACGCAGCTGAATTACGAAGCGATTAGTGTGTACGCCTCGACCGAAACGCATCTACGAGATTGGGAGCAGCCGCCTGTTGACAATTTTGTGTGGGAACGGTGCAAAAGAATGACCGGGTAGGGAGAGGGATGAAGGGAAGGTGGAGGCGTAGGCATACTAATTAGGCGAGGTCTGAAGTGGCAAAGGGTAAAAGAGACATGTCAGAAGTACAGGTAATACGGAGCGCAAACAACTGGGACACAGCGCTGCTTGCAACTGAACGTTTATTCGAAAAGTTAGGGACTATATAAACCCTACATGTCCTACGTCGTCAAAAAGTCATCAAAGAGCAGGTAAAAACGGAGAATATTAATCGATGTTAGCATGCAAAACACTGCCACGTGTTAGGTCACATCTAAAAGAGCCACTTCAGTATCGTGAAACGCAATAGAAGGACGGCTGACAGACCCTGCCCCTCTTTTCTTTATCTCGCGGACTTCTACAACATCGCTTGTCGTTTGATCTTTGGGCTTAGAAAGGGCTGTTGTGTTTTTAAACAGGGGTCTGCATTTATCTTGGGACTTACAGTCGCTTACATGTATAGGGAGATGCGTGTGCGCATTGCATCTTGTGGAATTCTGCTGCTCAATCAGCCTGGTGTTGATACATCTGCCGGTTAGGCCCACATATGTATTCCCACACGAGAAAGGCACCGAATATACCACAGAAGTTGAGCAAGAAACAATTTTTTTTACATGTTTAACACTGCATTCCCACCGATTACGATTACTTGCATCAGTAGTAGCTGTTCAATCTATCACTGCGCTTACGCACAGCGGTGAACAGGTGCAGCGAGCCTGTTTTTCGCAGAGAAAACGACTTTCACTCCATAGCTAGAAGCTATCTTCTTCAGCCTACGCGAAAAGCAGTGGACATAGAGGATGACGCACAACTTTTTCTTGTCGGTCCCCTTAGCTTCGTGCGTTTTCTCATCTACTCTCTGCTTCCTTAATCCTTCGAGCAATTTTTTTACACGAGGCAGACATGACAGCCTGTGGGAACCACGCTAACTGGAGCCGGGCTTCTTGCCCCGACAAGCTGTCACCTACTTTCTGGAGGCACGACTTCACCAATGCAAGCACAAAGATCACCAGCACCAGCACAAAGATCTAACGACAAGAGAACTTGTAGAAGACCACGACATAAAGAAAAGGGGGACAGGGTCTGTCAGCCGTCCTTCTATTGCGTTTCACGATACTGAAGCGGCCTTTTTTTAGATGTGACCTAACACGTGGCAGTGTTTTGCATGCTAACATCGGTTACTCTTTTCCGTTTTTACCTGCTCTTGGCTGACGTTTTGACGACGTATGACATGTAGAGTTTCATCATCACCATCCTCATCAGCCTATATTTATGTCCACTGCCAGACGAAGGCCTCTCCCTGCGATCTCCAATTACCCATGTCTTGCGCCAGCTGATTCCAGCTTGCCCCTGCAAATTTCCTAACTTCGATCATCCACCCACCTGGCATTCTGCCGTCCTCGACTGCACTTCCCTTCTCTTGGTATTCACTCTGTAACTCTAATGGTCTACGGATTATCCATCCTACGCATTACATACCTGCCCAGCTGCATTCTTTAACAGCGGAGCTGTTTAAGCCGGCCGTGAATCCGTTAGTCGTCCACAATAAATGTGGGCCGATCTTGGCGGTAGTGCAGAAAGGGTCCAAGCGCAGTGTGGCCAGGTTTGGCTATATAATGCCAAATTGGGCTACAGAAAAAACATTTTGGCGTCGACTTCGACGAGTTGGCTATGTGGCTATGTTTCGGCTACTGAAAAATCTGCGACTTGGCTTTGTTTGGGCTATATGTGGCGCCCTAATCTACACTCCCGAGGGGCTCTGATAGAGTACAAACAAATCTCGAAGGCTATGTTTTAGCTGACTGAGCCGGCAGCGCGCCTGTGCGTGTGTGCGTGCGCGAAATGCCATCTGCCCCCTCTCCCCCTCCATTCTCTGCGCCGTTGTCTGAGCTGGTGGCTTTGCTCTTTGATGTACTTAAACTTACATTGCGCTACACCGTGAGACACCCGATCCCCAGGGCATCAGGATGAGCCTGGGAGTAGAGGGTTTTTCACAGTATACACTGTACTAACATCGCTATGCTCAGAGAGTAAAAAAAATAGGTTTGGGCGATCGTGGCGCCGACATGAATGAAGCACGGGTAGATGACACGTTCCAGTGTGTTCACGGCCATGGCTTCTTGGTGAACTATCGCGCCGGGCACAGCTTTCGATCTGCTTCACGTTTCTCACCCTAAGCTTTACTGTCATTTTCTTTTTCCTGCGAGATGAGTTTTTGTTTGTGCTTAATTTCGAGATTCATTTCCATAGGTTGTATTTAAGATCGGATCCTCCTCGGATAGAAGAATCGAACCATGGGGGAGTGGGCAAAGTTGGCGAGAAAGTATAAATTAACGAAAGTATATTAAAAATTATTATAAAAAATCTAATTAACGAGAAAACAAACTATGACGATGAGAGAAATAGCGCAATACACTGGCTTTGGCTCATAAAAAAGAAGCCGTGGGCGCGTCACCTTCGCATACCGCAGGACAGCTGAAGTTTTTCTACGCCGCAGGTGTATGTCACGCGAGAGCTCAATGATGCTGAACATTATTTTGCGTTCACGTGAGCTAAATAGCAGAGTTCGTAGTTACTGTTACTGCATATAACTAAAAATAATAACTTAGTACTATCTGTTATAAAATAAAAGCACTGTGATTTCGCCTGCTGCAGCGATTCGCTGCAAGCGTGATGTCGACCGTCACGGCGGCAAGTAGATCTGGTTACAACGGGTTGTGAAAAAAAATATTGCGTTGTTAAATGTGAAAATTTATATACAAATAAAACTGCAAATAAAAATGGCTATATTTGGCTATGAAATATTTTGCTCTCTTTTTGCGTTTGGCTACATTTGGGCTACAATTACTCTAACTTTGGGCTACGTCGCCTCGTCCGACCTGGCAACACTGCATGCCCCTGTAAACTAGCGAAGCATGAGCCTGGTTAAGTCTACCTAGCCATGCTTGGGACTACTTAAGCTTAGTCAGTGAGTGGCGGGGAGCAGAGGTAGAATACCAGGCCTCAAATCTGAAGGTGGTAAGTTCGAATCCTACTCCAGTCCACTACATTTTCAGGCATGGAGTGGTGCCTGACACCGGCCAGAAAAAAAAATATATTGCCGAGAGCTAGTGGGGCTATACAAGTTAAGGTGCAACCAAACTAGGAAGGCCCACTAAGCTTAATCAAAGTCAATACCTCACGAGAACAGGAATTGGCCTCCCTGGTGCAGCATTCGGCCACTACCTCTCCTCATGACTCCGACAATTAACCCTTGGCCCCAGGTCCCCAGCGGCTGCGGAGCACCTGACCAAGGCGGCGGTCAGACCTGCTACGCGGCAGAGGGTGCTAAGAATCTCTGGGTCCGGACAGGCCGCCAATGGAAACTGAACCTGGCAACGCTCAACACATGCACCCTCACGAGTGAGGCTAGCTTAGCAGGACTATTTGAAGAATTATCAGGCATTGCCTGGGATATTATTGGCCTTAATGAAGTTAGAAGAACTGGTGAGGCTAACACAGTGCTGACTAACGGCCACGTCCTCTGCTACACAAATTTCTGTATAAGAGAGAATCCGGGGTAGGATTTCTAGTCCATAACAACATAGCGGGTAACGTTGATGAATTCTACAGCATTAATGAGCGGGTAGCAGTCGTCGTAATAAAGCTGAACAGGAGATACAAAATGAAGGTAGTACAAGCCTACGCCCCAACCTGTAGTCACGATGATGAAGAAATAGAACAGTTTTATGAAGGTGTTGAATTAGCAATCAGAAAGGTGCAAACTCAGTATACTGTAGTCATGGGCGATTTCAATGCAAAAGTGGGGAAAAAGCAGGTTGGTGAGCAAGCAATTGGCAACTACGGCATCGATTCTAGGAATGCAAAAGGAGAGATGTTAGTAGAATTCGCGGAAAGGAATAGGCTCCGAATATTGAATACCTTCTTCAGGAAGCGCAGCAACAGGAAGTGGCCCTGGAAAAGCCCTAATGGAGAAACAAGAAATGAAATAGATTTCATACTCTCTGCCGATCCAAGCATAGTGCAGGAGGTAGAAGTGTAAGGTAGAAGTGTAAGTGTAGAAGTGTAGAAGATTAAGGTAAAGTGCAGGGACCATAGGTTAGTGAGGTCTAGGATTTCTCTCAATTTGAAGAGAGAAAGAGTGAAATTAGTCAAGAGGAAGCAAGCCAACCTAGAGGCAGTAAGGGTAAAAGCAGACCAATTCAGGCTGGTGCTCGCAAACAAATATGCAGCTTTAGAAAATGACGATAAAGACAACATAGAGGTAATGGATGCAACCGTAACTAGATTGATCTCAGAAGCAGCAATTGAAGTAGGAGGTAAGGCAACCAGTAGGTAAGCTCTCCCTAAAACAAAGGACCTAATAAAGAAACGACAAAACTTTAAAGTGTCCAACTGAAGAGATCAGATAGAATTGGCTTAACTGTCAAAAAAGATCAACAAGAAGAAAGTACGGGATATTCGAAAATATAACATGGGAAAGATTGAGGAAGCCGTAAAACAAGGACGCAACATTATATCCGTAAGAAGAAAGCTTGGCATAGGACAAGGCAAGATCTATGCACTGAAAGATAAACAGGATAATATCATCAGCAATTTCGATAACATAGTAAAAGCAGCGGAAGAATTCTATACTGACCTGTACATCGCCCAAAACAGCCAAGCTACTTTCATTCGAAATAGTGATGAACCGGATACAGAGGCTCCTTCTATAACTAGCGATGAAGTTAGAAGGGCCTTGAAAGACATGAGCAGGGGAAAAGCTGCTGGAGAAGATGGAATAACAGTAGATTCAATCAAAGATGGAGGAGATATCATGCTTGAAAAGCTTACAGCCCTTTATACGCAATGCCTCACAACTTCAAGTGTACCAGAGAGCTGGAATAACGCCAACATTATACTAATCCATAAGAAGGGAGACGTTAAAGAATTAAAGAATTACAGACCCATTAGCTTGCTTTCAGTATTGTATAAAATATTGACCAAGATAATTTCCAATAGAATCAGGGCAACACTTGACTTCCGACAACCAAGAGAACAGGCTCGCTTCAGGAAGGGATATTCTACGATGGATCATATTCATGTCATCAATCAGGTAATCGACAAATCTGCGGAGTACAATCAACCTCTCTATATGGCTTACATAGATTATGAAAAGGCATTTGATTCAGTAGAGATACCAGCAGTCATAGAGGTATTGCATAATCAAGGAGTACAGGAGGCATACGTGAATATCTTAGCAAATATCTACAAGGATTCCACAGCTACCTTGGTTCTCCATAAGAAAAGTAGGAAGTTACCTATCAAGAAAGGGGTCAGGCAAGGAGACACAATCTCTCCAATGCTACTCACTGCATGCTTAGAAGAAGTATTCAAGCTCTTAGACTGGGAAGGCTTAGGAGTGAGGATCAACGGCGAATATCTCAGCCACCTTCGATTTGCAGTTGACATTGTCTTATTCAGCAACAATGGAGACGAATTACAGCAAATGATTGAGGACCTTAATCGGGAAAGTGTAAGAATTGGGTTGAAGATGAATATGCAGAAGACAAACATAATGTTCAATAGCCTGGCAAGAGAACAAGAATTCAGGATCGCCAGTCAGCCTCTAGAGTCTTTAAAGGAGTACGTTTATCTAGATCAATTACTAACAGGGGACCTTGATCATGAGAAAGAAATTTACAGAAGAATAAAATTGGGCTCGAGTGCATACGGCAGGCATTGCCCAATCCTGACTGGGAGCTTACCACTGTCGTTGAAAAGAAAAGTGTTCAATCATTGCATTCTACCGGTGCTAACATATGGGGCAGAAACTTGAAGTTAACAAAGAAGCTCGAGTTCAAGTTAAGGACCGCACAAAGAGCGATGGAACGAAAAATCTTAAGACTAACGTTAAGAGACAGGAAGAGAGCTGTGTGGATCAGAGAGCAAACGGGGATAGCTGATATTTTAGTTGACATTAAGCGGAAGAAATAGAGCTGGGCAGGCCATGTAATGCGTAGGACGGATAACAGGTGGACCATTATATAGGGTTACAGAGTGGATACCAAGAGAAGGGAAGCGCAGTCGAGGTCGGCGGAAAACCAGATGTGGTGATGAAGTTAGGAAATTTGCAGGCGCAAGTTGGGATACCCTAGCGCAGGACAGGGGTAGTTGGAGATCACAGGGACAGGCCCTCGTCCTGCAGTGGACATAAAATATGGGCTGATGACAATGAAGCTTAGTCAGTCGTCGATAACCAATAATAGCAAATCGATAATCTATCAATAATCGATAAATTCCGGAAAATGCTGGGGATAACTTGGTACTACTTAGCCTAGCCCGAATACGTAGCCAATACCTTGAAATAACCAATCGATAGCCAATCATTAGCTAATCAATAATCGCTCAATAATCAATATATTCCGGAAAATGCTGGGGATGATTTGGTAGTGCTTAGCTTAGCCCAAAAGCTAGGCCTAGCTAGGTGCCCATCAGCTCCGCTGTCTCTTTAGCATTGCGCCTCCAGTGCTAGCTACGCAAGTTTTTTTCTCAATGTAAATTAGAGAATCGGCTATCCAAGTTCGCTGTCTGATCTACACCGCTCTCTTCCTATCCCTTAATGTTAGGCCTAACATTTTTTGTTCCATCGCTCTTTGTGCGGTTCTTACCTTGTTCTCGAGCTTCTTTCTTAACCTCCAAGTTTCTGCCCCATATGTTAGCACTGGCAGAATGCAATAATTGTACACTTTCCTTTTAAAAGACAGTGGTAAACTCCCAGTCAGGATTTGTCAATGCCTGCCGTATGCAGACCAACCCAATTTTACTCTTCTGTAAATTTTCGTCTCATGATCAGTGTCCGCTGTGAGTAATTGACCTAGATAAACGTACTCCTTTACATACTCTAGAGGTTGACTCGCGATCCTGAATTCTTGTTTCCTTGCCAGGCTATTGAACATTATCTGTGTCTTCTGCATATTAATCTTCAACCGCACTCTTACACTTTCTCGGTTAAGGTCCTCAGTCAGTTGTTGTAATTCGTCCCCATTGTTGCTGAATAGGACAATGTCATCTGCGAACCAAACGTTGCTGAGATATTCGCCCTTGATCCTCACTCCTAAGCCTTGCCAGTTTAAGAGCTTAAACACTTCTATGAAAACAGTGAATGGCATTGGAGATATTTTGTCGCCTTGCCTGACCCCTTTCTTTATAGGTAACTTACTACTTTTCTTGTGGAGAACCAAGGTAGCTGTGGGATCTTTGTAGATATTTCCCAATATATTTATGTATGCCCCCTGTACTCCTGATTACGCAATGAATCTATGACTGCTGGTATCTCTACTGAATAAAATGCCGTTTAAATATCTATGAAAGCCATAGAGAGAGGTTGATTGTACTCCGCAGATTTCTCGATTACCCGATGGATGACATGGATATGATTTGTTGTAGAATATCTCTTCCTGCTGAAGTCAGGAGGAGGAAGAAAGAGAACGGGAGAAGGCAGGGAGGTTAATCAGAATAACGTCCGGTTGGCTACCCTACACCGCTGAATGGGAAAGGGGAACACGAAGATGACAGGGAGAGAGAGGAGGGAAGGAAAGAAGGGAAATTAGTGGTGAGTTTGCTGACGCGTGTGTTATTGCACTAATAGTCACAGACGTTGGCACAAGCCCGTCGTCCTCAAGAAGCACAAAAGTGCCTTCCCCGCTTTATGGGCCGACGAGCGATGGGGGCGGTGTACCAGCAGCACCTTACGGAAAGCGTCCGATTGTCCAGGTTTTTTAGCGCGTTAGCAAGTTCTTGTCTTTCTGGAGCATATCGTGGACAGTGGCACAGCAGGTGGTCGATAGTTTCGTCGGTGCCGCAGACCTCGCATGCTGCACTGTCGGTCACTCCAATTGATGTAGACTATGCCTTTGTAAAGGCAACTCCTAACCAAAGGCGACAGAGAAGCGAAGCTTCACGTCGAGGAAGTCCGAGTGGAGGTCGGAGTTGCAATGAGGGGTTTAATCCGATGCAGTTGTATAAGGCTTAAGTTTGGCGAGTGCCACTCGTTCAGTGAGCGACTGCGTGCGAGATGTCGAAGCTGCCTTGCGGCGTCTGTGCTCGAAAGCGGAATTGGAACGCAGTGCTCCTCTTGGTGTGATGTGCGAGCAGCGTTATCTGCGGAATCATTGCCACTGATTCCAGAATGACCAGGTACACATTGAAAGACAACCTCGTGGCATTTTTGTTGCACGTGATGGTGAAGTTTCACGGTTTCGTATGCCAACTGTTCATGACAGGCGCGTCGGAAAACTCACTGCATGCACTGTAATGCCAGTTTTGAGTCAGAAAACACAGCCCATTTTCTAGGTCTTTCAAAATGAATGAATTTTAGTGCACGACGCAGAGCCGTTAGTTATGCCGCCGTTGAGGTCGTGACATGCAATGTCTTGAACCGCAGTGTTATACCTCGCGTTGGTATAACCACTGCACCACCAGAACTGGACGACGTAGTCCATCCATCGGTATAGACGTGCACGTGGTTGCTGTACTTTTCATGCAAGAGGAGTAAGCGCAGTTGTTTTAGAGCAGGGGCAGGTAGATCTGACTTCTTCCATAGTCCTGGAATCGTTATATGTACTTGTGGATGGCTCAAACACCACGGAGGAAACACTGGCTTGGCCGCAGGTGCGTACCCTGAAGTAAACGATGCACGATGTGCACTGATAGTAGCGCTAAATGTCGAGCAGGTCTTTTCAGCAGTGATGCTCGCCAGGTGGTGGAAAGGGGTCCCAGCATAGTATCTGAGGTGCGTACTCATTGTCTCAACGGTAATGTGCGTCGTGATTGGGTAATCCTGGGCAATGGCAATGGTTTCAGCCGTTGACGCACTGCGTGGTAAGCCAAGACTTTAGCTTAAGGGCTTGGGCTTGAATGCTCTGAATCGTACGCAGGTAGTCTTGCAGGTGTTGGATATTGCAGGCCGGCTGTATCGCAGCAATCCAACCAACAATACCATGTACAGCTGTAACATACCGTGTATGGATACTCCCCAACTTTTTCCTGCAAGAAACCTGAACAGGTGACAGATAGCAGTCAGCCGCCATACAGCCGCTGCTGTATGGCGCTATCCTCGCATTCACCAGGATAGCGCCATACAGCAGAAGTCAGACTTCTGTATTTATGTTCGTTCTATGTACAGCCGAATATTTACCCCTGTTTTGTTTGATGAGGTCATCTCTTCCATTGAAAGTGTAATATCCTCCCATAGTAAGCACAAAGTAATTCTTCTTGGTGATTTTAATACACCAGACATTGATTGGAACACACTTGGATATTCTCATTACAATCATTACACAGAGAAGAAATGCAGCCTGTTGGACTTTCTGTCCTTCTGTTTCCTTGAGCAGCATAACATCATCACCAATTCCTGTGGCAACGCCTTAGATCTTTGCATCTCGAATGCTCAAATTTTAGATGTCTCTCGCTCCGAAATTTGCCTTGTGCGTATCGATAAGTTTCATCCACCACTAAAGGTCACTGCCTTTGTGTCAGCACTGAGGCAGAGCTCCTCCAGTGGCGTAAATGAATCCCCTCGCTTTGCTTTCAAGCATGGTGATTATCTTGGTTTATATATTTCCTTGTCCACCACCGACTGGTAACTGGTTACAGACAAAAACAATGTTGATGACCAAGTAGATCAGTTTACGGAGCTTGTTTTGAGCAGTATGCGCAAATACATTCTCCAGTACAGGCCTAGATATCCCCACTGGTTATCATCTGAACTCACAATTGCCCTAAAGCATAAAGATCGCGCACACTGAAAATCTAGAATTCCGTTGCCTAATGAGTGCAGAGAAGAATTCCGCTTTTCTCGGCCTCTCTGTAAACGTCTCTATAAGCGGGATCAAGACTAATATATGGCATTTTTGGAAAAGAGCGCCTCCGACCAGCCGGCGGAATTTTGGAAGTATATCCATAAGCGTTCCAATAAAAGTGGGGAGGGTTTTCGCTTACTTGACTCTAGAGGCGCAGAAGTCCAAGCAGTTGCGGATTGTTTTGCAGCCCATTTCTCTTCCTTATATAAAGATGCAGGTTTCAATGATGGTGTCAGTCAGCAGCACACGACGGTTCCTACATCTAGTGCGGTGTTGTTGAATGAAAAGCTTGTCCACGAATGCCTTAAGCGCTTGAAGCCTTCCCTATCCTGCGGCCCTGATGGCATCCCCTCCGCAATTCCAAAAGCTTATGGCAGTATATTTTCTCCACTATTGACATCTATATTTAATAACTCTTTGACTACTTCACTTTTCCTCACATGTGGAAAACTGCTCCTGTTTTTCCTGTATATAAGTCTCGATGTAAATCAGATGTCTCGAATTATCGCCCAATTTCTCTTCTCTGTGCTACGTCCAAGATTTTTGTAGTTGCTCTTCACAACATATTGTCTTTTACTGTGAAGAACTCGCTCATTCCGAATCAGCATGGATTTCTCACCACCCGCTCCACTATCACAAATCTCGCAAGTTTCATGGCACAGGTCTCCATGCCGGTACTTCAAAGGGGGCAAGTTGACACCATTTATTGTGATCTCAGCAAGGCTTTTGATGCAGTCAGCCACTCGCTGCTTCTGATCAAGCTTACGCACTTTGATGTTGACTCATCAGTTGTAATTCTCTTGCGCAGTTATCTTCTTGATAGATCGTGTTATGTTAACGTCAATGACCAAACGTCTTCTTCTTACATGGCAACTAGCGGCGTCACTCAAGGGTCAGTATTAGTACCACTCCTTTTTAATTTTTATGAATGACGTTCTTACTGTTATTCGGAACTCTTGTTTCCTTATATATGCCGATGACATCAAGATTTTAAAGAAAATTGACACTGTTGATTACAGTCGCGCCCTGCAGTCTGACCTGTTTTCCTTTTCTAAATGGTGCAAGGATAATAACCTTACCTTGAATGCTGCTAAGACCAAAGTCATGACTTACACATGCAAAACAGCAACTATTTCTTTTTGTTATTCTGTAGATTCTGTGCCGTTGTGTAAGGTCTGCAAGATCAATGATCTTGGTGTAATTTTCGATGCAACCTTACACTTTTCGGCTCACACTAAACGTTTTGCAATGCGGGGTATGCACTCTCTTGGTTCTGTATGCAGACTATCGAGGGAATTAAAGTCTCCTACACCGTTCCACAAATTGTACACAACCATCTGTCTTCCCCAACTCGAATATGCGTAGGTCGTCTGGAATGGCTCTTCAACAGTGACATTATAGATCGTGTCCAGAAAAAGTTTCTAAGCATATATAATCACCGCTTTGCAAACCTGGACTTTGCACCCTGTACTAGCACTGTTGGATTCTTGTCGTTGCCCTCACTTTGCGACCGACGTAATCGCGCTGACCTTCTGTTTCTCTTCAAACTCCTTCACCGTAACCTCACGTGTCCCGAACTACTCAGCTGTGTCATGTTTCGTATCCCGCGCAAGATCACCAGAGAGCATAAACCTTTCCATGTTCCTGCCTGTCATCACGAACACTCAACTGTCCACAGGATACAGAGTCCTTATAACGCTTACTTTCGTGATCTTGATATCTTTCACAACTCCTTGTCATCGTTTTTTTTTTTTCGAGCTTTGCTTGTGTTATAATGTCATGCATTGTTCAAGTGCCTTTCTCCCACTTTTTCTTTTGTATTTACTTTGCGCTTTGTTGTCGGTACTCTCTTCTTTTCACAATTTTAATTTTTATTCATTTATTTTTTAATGATATTTCCCTGCAGTGCCTTGTTTTTGGTTTGTAATATATGCTTGCGCCACCACTCAGACCTTAGGGTTGTTCCTGGGCACGTTAAATAAACATGATTGATTGATAATAATAATAATAATAATAATAATAATAATAATATAATAATATAAAATATTATTATTATTATTATTATTATTATTATTATTATTATTATTATTATTATTATTATTATTATTATTATTATTATTATTATTATTATTATTATTATTATTATTATTATTATTATTATTACTTGGTTTGTACACATATACACACAAGGACACGAAGGAAATAGGAAGGGAGCAAGATAACAACTGCCACCGATAGGGGCACAACACCTGCCTACTCCTTCAGGAAGTGGGTATAGTGGAAATGCAAATAGGAGGACAGAAAGGGGAAAATAAAGAAATGACGGAGACATAGAACGAACCAAACCAAAACACAAATAATATCTATAAACGGGAGGCCAAGTCAGTATCCATTAGAAATGTTAGCAGGGTTCGATGCGTCTAGTCACGTCGAGCAGCGCACCCCTTGGAAACAGGCAATCGTGAAGGGTCGCACATTGCAGCCCAATAAGTGTATATTCCTTAATTAGCCATGCGTGCGGCGCAACGAATGCTGAAAACTATAAAAACGAGATGTTTAAGTGTCTCACAAGAGCCACAAAACGTACACGATGTGCTGTCCAACTATTAGACGTCATGCGGCAGGAAAAAAGGCAGACACGGCAAAAAAAATTGTTGGATTGGAAAGAGGAAACCACGTAAATGGTGCAACAAGGAAATAAAGCAAGCTATAAAAGAGCGTAAGCAAGCGTCTAGGGATCATCGAGAAGCCAAAAAGTTGGGATTACACAAAGAGGTGCTACTTAGATGGAACAAATTCCGAGAAAAGGGTGGCGAGTGAGCTCGTGCAAGAGAAAATTAAATGCGCAAGTGAACGTTGGGTGCCTAACATTCGCAAAAGAGACAAAGGCGCCCCAAAAAGGTTCTGGAACCCTATAAAGGCACTCGGAGCTCCAACTAAAAACTCCCACACGGCTATATAAGGGATGAAGGCGGTGACATCTACGAAGGAGACGATGCTCTGCGGTACAGAAAGCGTAGTTCAGACAACAGATACATCAACAACAAAGAAGCCCGAGAGGTGAAGTTTACCATAGAAAGCTTTTATTGGAAAAAGGCAGAAGAAAATGTCCATAATAACACGGCTGCAGGACCCTATGATATCCCCATAGAACTAATCAAAAACCTCGGTCCAAAGAGCAAGGCACTGCTGACTAATGCCATAGAGCAAGGGATTAGAACGACAAAAATTCCGGTTATATGGCGCGAAAGCAAGATGAACCGCATCTACAGAATCAAAGGAGATAAGGATAAGACGAGCTGAAGTTACAGTAACGTCGGTGATATATAGAATGGCAATGCAAGTCAAAATTAGAACGGTCGAACTGGCTGGAGAAAAATGATGTACTGGGGGAACTGCAGAATGCATTCAGGCCAGGCAGACGCTTAGAGGATAACATGTTTGTGCTAACTCAGTGCATTGAGATTTCAGTAGCTCAGAATAAATAGCATTTCTAGATAGTAAAGGAGCCTATGACAACGTAGACCCGGAATTGTTATGGCATATTCTTAAGAATTGAGAATCGCCAATCAGCCTCTAGAGTCTTTAAAGGAGTACGTTTATCTAGGTCAATTACTAACAGGGGACCCTGATCATGAGAAAGAAATTTACAGAAGAATAAAATTGGGTTCGAGTGCATACGGCAGGCATTGCCAAATCCTGACTGGGAGCTTACCACTGTCGTTGAAAAGAAAAGTTTACAATCATTGCATTCTACCGGTGCTAACATATGGGGGCAGAAACTTGGAGGTTAACAAAGAAGCTCGAGAACAAGTTAAGGGCAGCACAAAGAGCAACGGAACGAAAAATGTTTGGCGTAACGTTAAGAGACAGGAAGAGAGCGGTGGGATCAGAGAGCAAACGGGGATAACCGATATTCTAATTGACATTAGGAAAAAATGGAACTGGGCAGGCCATGTAATGCGTAGGGTAGATAACCGATGGACTACTGAAGTTAAAGAATGGGTGCCAAGAGAAGGGAAGCACAGTCGAGGACCGCAGAAAACTAGGTGGGGTGGTGAAGTTAGGAAATTTCCAGGTAGAAATTGTAATGAGCTAGCGCAGGACAGGCGTAACTGGAGATCGCAGGGAGACCCCTTCGTCCTGCAGTGGACATAAAAAAGGGCTGATGAAAATGATGAGTCTTAAGCACGAAGGCATATGTGACTATTTCGTGCAGTTGCTCATGGAGATATATAGAGACAACGGAGTGCAAGTTGTATGGGAACGTCGAGAAGGTAATGAAGTTGTAGGAATTCACCAAGGACTGAAGCATGGGTGCCCTCTGTTTCCATTGTTATTCACGCTTTATGTTAAGGGCATAGACAGACGACTAGAAAAGAACAAATTAGGGTTTGATTTATCCTACATGCGTAATGGCCAAATGGTGCAACAGAAGTGCCCTTGACTGATGTATGCGTATGACATAGCGCTACTAGCGGACAATACAAGAGATTTACAGACACTTGCGCATATCTGTGGCAACGCAGCGACAAATCTAGGCCTTAAGTTTAACACAGAGAAATCAGGAATTATGATCTTTAATGAGGAGACGAGTAATTACCTGGTGTCAATTCAACAGCAAGTCATACCCATAGCCAAGCAATACAAGCACCTCGGCGTGTACCTAAACGAAGGAAAGACTTACTCAAGCACCCCTCCAGATAATCTGAAAATAAAGGGGAAGCGAAGCGGAATGCAGCAATAATGAAACACAGAGCACTGTGGGGGCGACATTAAGTACGAGGTGGTGCGTGGAATCTCGAAAGGGGTAATGGTGCCAGCGCTAACGTTCTCAAATGCCATTGTATGCTTAAAATCGGATATCTTTTCGCGGTTGGAAGTTAACCAAAAATCAGTAGGCCGGTTGACTTTGGGAGCGCACGGTAAAACCAAGAAGTAGGCAGTGCAACGCGACGTGGTTTGGGCTTCTTTTGAAGAAAGAGAGGCACAGAGAAAAATTAGTTTTGAAGATAGGCTCAGGAACATGGATCAAAATAAATGGGCGGCTAAAGTGCACAAGTATCTGTACCTGAAAAGCGTGGACACAGAATGGAGCAAGAGGTCAAGAAAGATGGCAACCAAGTACAGGATAATTACAACTGTAAATAGACAACCAGGAGTCAGCAGAAAGAAAGTGAAAGAAATAAAGACAGTGGATTGGATGCAGAGAATCGATACAAAAAGGACTACGGAGATTTACAAGAATGAGAAGAAAGAAATCGGAAGGGAAAATCTGTACGATAACACAAAGTGCAGTGCCTTGCTATTTGAGGCTCGAGCGGGTTGCCTAAGGACCAAACCGTACCGTAGCAAATATTCGGAACTAGATGAGGCATGTGTATGCGGCAGCAAAGATCCGAAGACCACTCAGCGCATCTGAATGGAATGTGAAGGGATTCACCCAGTGAGAACAGTAGGTAAGATACACCTTCCAGAGGCACTTGGGTTTAAAGGGGACACAAGCATCAACTGGTCAGCAGTCGAGATAAACAAGATACGTTTAGAGTATTGGGGGAAAAAAGCGGGGAAGAGATTGGTATGACCTGCTCTCTTGCAGTCATAGGTAGCGGTACAAGGTAGATTTTGAAGGAAAAAAAGAATAATGAAATGTACACAAAAATGCTAGAAAACAAACATGTATAGAATACCTGAATAAATCAAGCAGCTAGGTGACTATTTGTCACCGCCCCATTTCAAAGGGGATGCCATTAAATCATCATCATCACCATCGGTTGGCGCCGTTGGCGTCGTTCGCAGTTGCAGAGCTTGGCAGCGGTCCAGAAGGGGTTTCAATTGGTTGAAGCGCACGCGATGACGCATTCGCCTCCACCAATGAGAGAGGACAGTTTGATCACAATGACGCAAAGCTCGGTTTCCTCGTTCCCTGGAACACCACCAGATGGCGTTGCCCTCCGCACCTCATGGAAGTCGAAACCCACGAATTGCGCCCCTCGTCCTACCAATGACCTCTCATTCATTCTTGGTCATTTCATTGTAACCATGCTGTCGTCATTCATTCTTCAAAATGACGCCGTTGTCATGCCATCGCCGCCGTTGTATAGTCGTCGCCATAGGTCGGCAGTGTGGGGGAATACTCACTCACACTCACTCACCATAATTTTTTCCAGGCCCCGCACTCACGTTCACACTCACCTCCACTCAAACTCACAGCACTCACTCGCACTCGCACTCACCTGCACTCACACTCACTGGTTCTCACTCGCACTCGCACTCACCTCCACTCCCACTGACTGGTACTCACTCGCACTCGCACTCACCTCCACTCACACCCACTGGAACTCACCCGCACTCGCACTCACCTCCACTCACACTCACTGGCACTCACTCGCACTCGCACTCACCTGCACTCACATTCACTGGCACTCACTCGCACTCGCACTCACTTCCACTCACATTCACTGGCACTCACTCGCACTCACCTCCACTCACACACACTCACTCGAACTCACCCCTTTGAAATGAGTGCGAGTGTTAGTGAGTGCACTCTTGAGTAACTGTTCCGATCTATACCGTTCAGAATTCGTGTAGATTCATAACGAAGCTTCCAATTTAGCACCTGTTGCATCGGGAGTGCGCAAAGGCAGTGTTTTGAACCCAGTTTTATTTTTAATATACATAAAAGATTTGCTTCCCGATTACATGGTAACATCCGTCTATTCGCTGACTATTGTATTTCGTACCGCGAAATTAATCACAAGTGATAATCACCATATACAAAATTCGGCCTTTTCTTGGTGTCAGGAGTGACAGATGACTCTAAATGCCCAAAAAACTTTAACGCTACCAGTAAGAAAGAAACAGACATCTGAGTTTACTTACGATTATTAATGACACACCTCTCCCTTGTGCATTTCAGCGTAAATCTTTAGGTGTCACTTTAACATACGCTCTCCGATGGGAAAGCCATGTAAACAAAATAACCTCAAGTGGAAATCAATGTACATGCTAAGCACTAAAGCGACTCTTTCTGAGAAGACACCTTCGTCTTGCGCCCCCGGATAAAATTTTATGGCCTACAAAATGCTTCTTCGAACAGTGCTGGAGCACTCTAATATTGTTTGGTTTCCGTACACAAAAGAACTCATTGCAAGAATGGAAGGGGTGCAGAGGAACGCAATAAGGTACCGTTTTAATAAATACAAGTTAACGTATTCATTGATTGAATTATTAAAGAGAGCTGGTTTATTAACACTGCAAAGTAGAGCAAAACTAGCACGACTAAAGTTTTTGTTTCAATTTTTTCATGGTGACAAACATTGACGTCAGCCCCAACCTCTCTCTGTCCGTTTCTCTGTCATTGACATTAGACGTGTGCATGCTTGGCGCCCATGCTCGCTAAGCTCCCCTTCGGTCGGATTGAGCCAAGAGAGCGGGAAATAGAGGGGGAGATTGAGTGTCCGTATACTTAGTCAACCACTTAACGCCGAAACAAACACAAAAGGGAGAACAAAGCGGTATCTACCATTGCATCTTCGCTTTTTCTCCATATATGCGAGCTTGCCTGTCTGTTATTCAGTGCAAACTTGGCTAGTCCCTCTTCCGCTCTGCCTGTTTATATAAGGAGCATGTACGTGTAGGTTTAAGAGGGAAGCAGAAAGAAAATGAGGAGCAATTCCACCCTCTGAAGGCGGATGACCATCGAAAGTGTAGCAAATCACACGGTAGTAAACGTCTTCTCTCAGTGGAAGTCATGGCAAAATTTGCCGGTCATGATTTGGATATGTCTGCCATCAGCGCTCCAGCCCACATATATTCCTTGGCGTATTAAAGAAAATATCGCAGTTTCGCCCGAAAGGCGAAGCTTCGATTGTAAATAGGAAATTAGTAGAGAGCTATACGAAGCAAGGATAGTAGTTTAATGGGCCGTATAAACTTGTAAACATTCGCCTATACTAACTAACTAGAGAAGCACGGTGTCACGCGTGCACAGGTAAACAAGAACGCATCTCGCTCGATGACCGCGGAAGCTCGCTGCCAGAACGCTGGAGTAAGGAGGGGCAGCTATAGCCGCGTGCGAATTGACCTTCGTGCCGCCTCTCACTTCAAAGCGAACTAAACGTCGAAAACACAGCGCATACGAAGTTACCGGCTCTAGTTGAACATTGTTCACGTCGCAGATCGCTTTCGAGGTACGACACCCACGCGGCTTCTGCCGGAGGAAGACGACCCCCCCCCCCCCCCCCTGCCTGACGCGCGACACAAGCAGCGCGCTTCCGCCCCGTCTTTGCCCTCGCGCGCGCGAGACTGAGCAGCAAGTGTCGGCAGCCCCTCGCAAGCTTGCACACGCAAACGCAGCGTACCGCCGGCACGCGGCGACGATTTTACCGTGTTTGGACTTTATACGGAACCTCACAACGACGTCCACGACCACGGCACACGGCAGAAGTTCGCTTGGAGTGTCCATATAATTTCTAGCGCAATAATCCGCTCATTTCATTATACATTGTCTCACTCATGCCTGAACCTTGGATTAATACGACCTTAGTGAGTGGTTTCTATCTTGGCGTGCACAATCTGCTAGCGCGGTAAGTCATCACCGCGAGTGAGCTTGTACACATGACGTGCCTCCATTTTTCCGTAACCAAGGTGAACCGATATCACCTCTGCTTATCGTTCAAGCACTCACCACGTTCACACTTACTTCCACTCACAAGCACTCACTCATGTTCACATTCACCTACACTCACACTCTGTGATGAGCAGGTTCTTTTGTGTTAATGTTCCTGGCGGTTCTCTGAGGCGGAGCCTCCCAGAACCCAATCGAGGACAAAGCCGTTTGTTGTGAAAAATACACACAAACTTTTAATGAAACTAGAAACGAAAATTAACCCATAAAAACAAACACACAAAGGTAACACGAAAA
The DNA here is from genome assembly GCF_013339745.2 of Dermacentor silvarum. Taxonomy (NCBI): domain Eukaryota; kingdom Metazoa; phylum Arthropoda; class Arachnida; order Ixodida; family Ixodidae; genus Dermacentor; species Dermacentor silvarum. The sequence goes on from NC_051157.2 coordinate 133,376,339, forward strand.
CAGTGTAGCTAGAACGCTCATGATATGAGGCCAGTTCGGGCAGGCTGCGGGTGTGCGTATGCACTACAGTCTCGACGCGGCGAAGCGGAGACGAGACGACGAGATAAGCGGTGTTGGTCTCACCAAAAGACGTTGTGTCGGAGCGTCGTACAGGCTGCCAGAGCGTGGCAGCTCTGGCTCGGTGGAAGAGGACAGGCGGCTCGGTAGCACGGGTCGACAGTGGTGGCGTTCTGGTCGGGCAGCTGATCGTGGCACTCGGGCTCGTAGTCCGACAGCTCACGTTCTGCCCACGGACGCAGACGCTCACCGGCCTCGGGCAGCAGCAGTTGGTTATCGGGCAGGGTTGCGATGCCCGGGAAGGCAGGCGGCTTGGCAGCAGGGGTTGACGGCGGCGGCGTTCTGGCCGGGCAGCTGGTCGTAGAGCTCGGGCCCGTAGCCCGACAGCTCTCGTTCTGCCCACGGGCGCAGACGCTTGCCGGCCTCGGGCAGCAGTTCTCGAACGGATGGAGTAGCGGCGCCCAGGAACGGGTTGGCAGGAGGCCCCGGTCGGGTGAAGTCCTGGTCGCTCGGGACCGGAACCCGACGGCCGTCTTCAACTCCCGATCCGGTGGCCGATCTTGTCCTGGTGCCGCTTCTGGAACTTCTCCCCCTCCCTACTGCCAGCGCGGCTCCTTTTTCTGCTGCTCTGGTCGATTCGTCGACTTCTCATTGGCTGCTCGAGGCTCCGTGTTCCTTTGCGATTGGATTCGCTTTCTTTTGGTGTTGTTCTTGTGCCGCATGTTCACGCGCCGGCCGGTCTTCGGCGTCGTCGTTTTCGGCGCGGCGCGGTAGAGCGGCGCGTGCTCTCCTCGTCTGCTCCTTGTGTCCAACCACCGCACCGCGTCGCGCACCACACTGTCTCCTACCGCCACGCCGTGTCGCGGACTACACATCACACACTCACCTCTATACACCCAGGAGCACTCGCCACGTTAACACTCGCAGCACTCAGTCACGTTCACACTCAGCTCCACTCACACAGCACTCAGTCAGGTTCACACTCACTTCCACTCACACTCATTGGCTCTCACCTGCACTCACACTCGCACTCACCTGCACTCACACTCACTGGCACTCACTCGCACTCACACTCACTGGCACTCACTCGCACTCACCTGCACTCACACTCACTGGCACTCACTCGCACTCGCACTCACCTGCACTCGCACTCACTGGTACTCACTGACTCGCACTCAGCTGCACTCACACTCACTGGCACTCACTCGCGCTCGCACTCACCTGCACTCACACTCACTGGCACTCACTCTCACTCGCACTCACTTCCACTCACACTCACTGGCCCTCACTCGCACTCGCACTCACCTGCACTCACACTCACTAACACTCACTCGCACTCGCACTCATGCCTTTGAAATGGGTGCCAGTGAGTGTGAGTGAGTGCACTCATGAGTGAGCGCGGACCTATGGTCGTCGCACAGTCGTCGTCAGGCAGGAGGCCGTAGTGGTCGTTAATTCCACCACCGTAACTCCAACTTCTTCATCCGATTCTTCTCAAGCCATCGTCGTCATCCTATTCTCCTCATGCCGTCGTCGTCACCCTGTCATTGGTATAGCATCGTCATCACTTCGGAATTGTCATTGAATCGTTGTCACACAGTCAAAACTTCATTCTCGACATGCATCATCGTCATGCCGTTGCTTCATGTGCCTGACACCTTTGCATGAACAGACCACCTCACGGTATGTGACTGCTGGCGAATAACCACGTGACCTAATAATGTTACTAAATAATAACGAGCAGCCAGTCACAATCTGAAAACCATTTCTTTTGAAATGCGTATTGACAGTGTAGAAGTGTGCATGCTTGAGTACGTCCGTGGTGATGTCGCGTGAGTCACAAGTGTTGACGTCATGTTACTGAGTGATTCTGAACAGCTACCCGCCTTTTGAAAACCATTTCGTTATATATGCATGCCAGCAGGTAAATGGGGTTAATACTTGGGTGCGACTGTGGTGACGTCACGTAGAAAGATAATTTATTTGAAAGAAGGCATAGAGGTCGGCCTGAGTTAGCGCGCTCTAGCCTGATACTCTGCACAAGGAGAGGGGGAACGGGGACATAAAGTTGTGATGAAGGATAATGATGACATAGAAAGAGGCATGCACAACGGTGTAAGCAAGTTCTGTTGATGAACATTCAGTCAAATCACTAACGGTTAGGCAATGGGACTGAGTGATACTGAGCAGGGTCGTTAACCTTTGAAAGCCATTTCGTATGGTATCCATGTCAGCAGGTTAGGAGAGTGCATGGTTGCGTAAAAACCGTGATTAAGTCGCGTGAATCACTAGAGACCAAGTCATATGGCTTAGTGATAGTGGGCAGGTTGTTACTCTTTGAAAGCCACGTCCTTTGATATGCGTGTCGGCAGGTTAGGAGAGTGCTCGGTTAGGTAAAAACCATGGTGACGTCAGGTGACTCACTAGTGATCACGTCATTTGACTGGGCGAGAGTGAGCAGGTTGTTAACCTTTAAAAGCCATTTCATTTGACATGCATGTCGGCAGGTTAGGAGAGCTCGTGGTTGGAAAAAACCGTGATGACGTCACGCGAGTCATTAGTGATCACGTAATTTGAATGAGTGATAGTGAGCAGGTTGTTACTGTTTGAAAGCCACTTCGTTTGATATGCATGTTGGCAGGTTAGGAGAGTGCGCAACAGAAGTACAACACAAGTAGCGCAATGTGCGTCATGATTGTGACTCACTTATTTGACTCACTCTTGTCACTTGGAAATGCGACTCGAAAACGAGGAAATGAGTGATATGCTACACATAAGGGTTTGTGAAGCAACCGCGACGACACTGGTAGCGTGGAAACTGTGCTACGTTAGTGCTGACACCAGTACAGTGATTACGTCAATAAAAAGACGGCATTCGTGACGTGTGTTACGACCTCTTTTGCAAAAATTATTCGTTCCTCAATCAATTGTTAAGAGAATTAAATTGGCTGGCACCTGGATTAAAATGAGTGGCACTTGAATTAAAATAGCTGGCGCAAAGATTAAATCAGTTGGCACGCGGATTAATTCGGATGGCGCTGGGATCAAATGTGGCGGCGCCTGGATTAAATTACTGGTACTTGGATTAAAATGCTGGCGCTCTGATTAAAGGGGCTGGCACCTGGATTATTATCAGTGGCGCTTTCATTAAATTGAGCGGGAAAACCTTAGAAAGCACGCCGAGAGAGACGCCCACCAACTTTCAAATGCAGAGGAGCAATGCGCCTGGGCGCCGAGGCCCAAGTGAGGATGATCAGCAGTCGTGTACGGCTCTGGGACTTTCGCCATAACCATATCGCCACCGCTCACCACCACGTGCACGCTTCGTCTGCTTAGGCGCTATTTAAAGGCGATTAATAAGAAAAATTAGACAATTAACAGTCCTGCGGCTTTGCCAAGATTACTTTGATAGTATATGTTATGCATTTATAGCCAATTTATCCCAAGGGAAATTTCGTTACAGTTGGCTGTAAGGTCAGCAGGAGATTATCTTCACTCTAAGACTGCAGCGACTGTGGATATTGATTGAGCTTATGTGAGTTCTGTTGAACACACATTTCGCACTTTCAGTGCCGGTAGGCTGTGGTTTCATTATTGTCACTCTGTATACGGCGTTTGCTTTTACGATAAATATTCGTCAACATGAAATGAACACATCATTATCACTCTGTTATGGTGCATGTCATAAACAGGCATAAAGCTATGCTGTTTTTCCCGTCCACAGCAGTGTGAAAAGTGTTCGGTTATGCTAAACTGTGGACTTTCACGTCCGGAAGATGAATAATGGACTACGAAGGACGCCGTCGTGAAGGCTCTAGATTTATTCTGACGCTTGGGTTTCTTAACTGCGCCCCCAGAACACGGTACACAAGCGTTTTTGCATCAAACCTTTGTCGGAATGCGACCGCAGTGGCTGGTAATCGAACCATGGCCTCGTGCGAAGCCACGCGGATTGATTAAGTAGATGAAATGCGAATTGAAAGCAATGAGTGCAAATTCGGTTCTATTGATAAAAGTCACTTTCGATTATTATTATCCATTTTTTACTGTCAGAAGAGTACGAGTATATCTCTTCTTCCTGTGCTCAAAAAATAAATAAAAATAGGTCCTTGGAATTGATAGGACCTGCTTACACTTGAAGACTCTTGTCTATTTTCTATTCTTACTATCACTTGAAAGAATTTGATGCACCCCGCCCCTCCTCCCCCCCATACCTCCTTTCCGTCGCCAACAAAATTAAACCTCCTCGCTTATGAGCAATTCTACTTTTGTCAACCTGCTCTGCACACGCACTTAGTAATGTCACGGCTGCGTGTTTCCATCGAGCATCCGTCGTAATTGTTGCCTCGACGAAGACAAGTCGCATTGTTTAAAAGTTGGCTCGAGAGACATCTTCATCCACTGCAGATATTTTTCTCGTGAACTGGGGAAAGAAGCAGACATGTGCAAGGCGAGCGGCGTTCAGCTAGCGAAGCAGTATGAGGAGGGCACGGGCCTGAGCCCCCGTGTGAGTTCGTTGTGATCCGCTAGGGGAAAGCCAAGCGCTGGCGTCGGTGGAAAGCGAGCGAAGCGATGGAAAGGGCACGTGCTCTCGGGCAAGGGAGCAGCGGGGAAGAACCAGACGGAGGAGGAGGGGAGGGCACCATTCGCTCGTTCGTTCGCTCTCTCGTTTGTCGCACGTCTCGCTGGCCGCCCGGCGGTGGATAGCCCTCGTGGACAATGCGGCGGACGAGAATCCACAGCGGTTTCTCGTCCACGAAAAATACAGCACAGATACAGGCGAGCGTTCTGTCGAAATCTGACGGCGTTGACGCTGGGAGAGCAAGAAGCGGACACGTTCGTTCTCCACGGCTACCACGAAGGAAATCCGGGAAGGCGAGGAAAGGGCGCGTGCTCTCGAGCAGCGGTGTTCAGAAAATGTGCGGAGAGGAGGGGGCGCGGGGGGGGGGGGGGGGTGCAGTTGCTCCCTCGTTCGTTCAATTGTTCGTTCGGGATATTTGCTTACATTGATAGTCATCGTCGACGGCTTCTGCATAATCTTTTTTTATAGAAGCTCCTTGTCAGCATATTTGCTCAAGCAATACAATGACTGTATTCGTTGTGTGTGTATGTGTGTGCAATGTATTTCGACTTCTTGCATGCACACCTACCAAATACTGTTCCAATAACTATAAATGAGGAACAAACCTGCGAGAAATGGCGCGGTGAGTTCTAATACCGGCTGGCGCGTTTGCCACGCATCTCGTGACGATGGTACCAACTCCAGTGTAAATGCGCCACTTTCAGGCGCCACCATCATCAGCGCATCTGGCACTGACATGTGCAGTACTATGCTTGCGTTTTCAATGCACCTTGCGCCACCGTCCGCACCAGTTCGTGTCGCCATTGCGCTGTCGTTTGTACTGGTCGATCGGATCAAGTGTCATAACACTGATAATGACATGGGGCTGCGTGGAGATGAGCAAGTGGCACAATGCTTACGCATACTTAGACAACTCCCATATTAGTTTCTGCCTGAACTATTCCTAGTTTTTCTTAAACACTTGGAGAATATGCTGACCTATATGCACCAGTTTTATTAAATAAGGCACAATTAAAGTAACGTGCTAAATGTTGGACGCTTCACAGAACAGTTGCCCAGTGACACGCAAAGAGTTGAAGTAGTACGAGTACTCGGCATTGTTTTTGAAAAAGGTGATATCTTGAAAAATAAAACGAATAGCGAAGCAAATAAAAAATGTCACAGTTTCGCCCTAAGGGCGAAGCAATGAATGCGATAGCAACACAGCAATGCCATACGAAGTAAGGTGAGCGGCTTTGGTAGCAATATGAATTGTAGTAAACATGAGCTGATTAAGTAAGCAGGTGTGCTGCGCCGTAAGTAGACCGACATGAAGAGAGACTCGATGACCACGAGAAGGCGCGTGTGAAACGGTGGTGTTCATGAGAAGCGCTTCCCGTGGGCAGCGCGTGCGAAGGGACACACCTGTAGCGCTGCACTGCCGATCCGAGCAGCATTGCATGTGTAGCGTGCGTTGGAAAATGTGGCCCGACTATTACTAACTGATTGAACAAGCGTGGTGTGAGCGCTCACAAACAAACATGAATAGATCACACTGAATGACTGCAGACAACGACTGTCAAAACGCTGGCAGCAAGCAGCGGGCGAAGGTACGTGCGGTCTATCGCTTCAACGGAAACTGAGCGGCGAATGCACGGCGCATAAAGGTCAGAGCCGTGTGGAGATAAGCGACGGTGCGAGCGAGCGACGAGCGCGGTTGCTGGCAGAGTAGAAGTGCGCCCTCCCCCCCCCCCCCCAGCTCCCTCCGGCGCTGGCTTCCCGCTTCCTTGCTTGCGCGTGGGAGATTGAGTGCGTTCGCTCTCCGTGATAGCGCGCGTCCCCGCACGCTTCCGCTCGGGTATACGGCGCGCGGCGAAGATTTTATCTATAGGGAACCTGACGGCGACGACGACGGCGATGCCGACGGCATAAATCCGGTTGAAGTGTCCATATAATTGCTATCGCAATAAAAAGCACTAGTTATGTAATTACTTGAGCACCACACTACAAACTCCCCCTAGTAGCACACGCAGTTGTCGTAAGGACGCAGATGTGTGTGTGTGCATGCTAAGCGTCTCACATAACTTCAGTAAGCTGCCATTATGCTGCCGCTCCCAGTGAATTGTGTTGATGCGATAAACTTGTTGTGGTCTCATTTGAAACTCTTACTTTGCAGGGATATTGAGACAAATCCCGGCCCTACTACTGAAGAAATGCTGCAACTCATTCTTGAGACACAAACACAAATGAATTCTAAGCTTTCTTTCTTTGAACAAAAACTTGATAAAGTGGCGGCGACATGCGCGAGACTGGAAGGTCTCGAAATCACTGTCCGCAACCTGGAACAGACAATTAAACAACAAGGAAAGAAAATTGTTGAATTAGAGGACAGGGCTAGGAGGAACAACATTATTGTGTACGGAGTCCCGGAGAGTCCCAATGAAACAATAGAAGGAATTGAAAACGCAGTTGTGAAAGGTATCTTTTCTGATCGCCTTGGTGTAGAAGTGACGTCGATAGAAAGAATTCATAGGCTGGGGCAAAAGAAAAGAGACCAAGATAGACCTGTTATTTTGAAGCTTTATAATCACAAGGAAAAAGAAGCGATTTTTGAGAACTGTAAGAAACTGAAAGGAACAAACGTGAACCTTTCTCATGATTACTCGTATGAAACGCAACGAAAAAGGAAAGAACTGTGGCGTTCTGCGCAATCAGTAAAAGGGCTGGCGCGAAGGTGAAGCTTGTTAATGACAGGCTTTTTATCAACGGAACGGCCTACACATGGGACCTGTGCAATCATACTCGTGTACAAGTGCCTAAACATTCAGCTTCTGCGTCTCGCGACAATGTATGACATCAAAAGCCACAGGAAATAAGGCTTATAAATGTTAACGCACGAAGCATTGCTAACAAGCATGAACAACTTGAACGCATGTCTTTGTTATATGACCCCCATATAATAGGAATAACGGAAACTTGGTTGCACATTGACATTCAGAGCGATGAGGTATTTCCTAGCGGCTACAACGTTATTCGAAAAGACAGGACGAGTAGGGGCGGTGGCGTTGCATTATTGATTAAAAAAACGTTTAAATATGAGTCGCTCCCGAACATCGATGATCATGAAAGCGTTTGGTGTCGGCTATTTCTCGGTGAGACTATATTACTTATCGGCGTAGTATATAGATCACCAACAAGTTCAGTGGACTTTTTTGAGAAAATTGATGCTTATTTGAGTGCAATCACAAATATGCGAAGCAGAATAGTACTTATGGGCGATTTCAATTTACCGGGTGTTGATTGGAATAGCCGAATTTCAGGTTCCTTAAATCGTTTGCACGCGGACGTAATGTTGGAAATAATGGTAAACCACAGCCTAGTACAAGTAGTGAATTGCCCAACACGGATACAAGACAATTGCCAGTCAATTCTAGACTTAATATTTTTGTCTGATAAAACTTTCACCCATGATGTCACTGTTGAAGATGGGATATCAGACCATAAATCTGTAGTAGTTGTCCTTAGTGCGACAAACGAAAAATTAACTAAAGCCCGAACAGCATACGTGTACGATTTTCAACGAGCTGATGACACATCAATTCTGGATGCTCTGGAAATAGGTTTCGACATGCTTCCACGGGAAAAAGATGTAAATAAATTGTGGGAGCACTTTAAGTCCCTGGTATCACATTGTTTATCTCGGTTTGTTCCCAGGAAAGTTAAGCGAATAGAAAGGGCCAACCCGTGGGTAACCCGCAATATTATTCATTTAAAGCGCCGACTGCGACGTGCTCGAAAAAAAGTTCCAAAGATAGCGGCAACGATTTCGGCGCTTGGCACCCAGATACGAAGAGAGCTGAAAGATGCCCGAACTCGTTTCTTTTCGTCTACGCTGACTGATTACATGGCTCATAACCCGAAAAACTTCTGGAGGTACTTATCTTCTTCAAAGCCAATGATACATGGTGTTTTAGTCAATGAAACCGTCTGTAGCGAACCGGTGAGAATGGCTGAGGCTTTTAACAACTACTTTGTCACTGTGTTTTCCTCTAAGAAAGAATATCTGGTAGAAGAAGCTGGGGTAAATGAAGAACGTACTAGTGACTTCATTATTTCTAAAGACGGAATCGTAGCACTACTTCTAAATCTAGATGTGAGGAAAAGTTCTGGTCCCGATAAAATACCGAATGCGTTTCTGAAACGTTATTGTGAATGGGTTTCTAATTTTTTAGTAGAAATATTCACTGCTTCTCTCGAAATGGGTGCCTTGCCAGATGACTGGTTAGTTGCCCGCGTTGTTCCGATCTTCAAAGCTGGAGACAAGCTAAAATTAAGTAATTATCGTCCCATCTCGATAACATGCACCGTATGCAAACTACTTGAACATGTAATTAACAAATATCTGGTTCAGTATGCCGAAGACAATTTATTCTATGCTAAACAACATGGTTTCCGAAGGCGCTTATCAACCGTTACGCAGCTCTTTGAAACAATTCAGTATTTTGCAGATACTATAAACCAGAAAGAGCAAGTTGACGTTATTGCTCTGGATTTCTCAAAAGCGTTTGATAAAGTCTGCCACGTAAAACTTATTCAAAAACTGAAAACATACGGTATAAATCCCATGGTGGTAAAGTGGATTGAGGCGTACTTGTGTAACAGACGGCAGTTTGTGGAAATAGCTGATGAGTACTCAGCTTCATTGCCTGTCACCTCTGGGGTGCCCCAAGGATCTGTAATAGGACCCCTGCTATTTTTGCTTTACATCAACGATATTGCTAAAGATGTGGACCCACTAATTGAGGTTCGCCTTTTCGCGGACGATTGTCTGTTGTTTTGTCGAGTGAGGAGCGTCCACGACCAATCCCTGCTAAATGATTCCCTAAACGTAATTTCTAATTGGTGTGCAGCATACGACATGGAAATTAACTTTGATAAATCGGTCTGCATGAGCGTTACAGCGAAAAAATCCCCATCGCAATTTAATTACAAAATTGGACTTAAGGAAATTCGACGAACCTTGAAGATGAAATGTCTGGGTGTTACCATCACACATAATTTAAGCTGGAACGAACATGTTGCTAACATTTGTGGATCAGCACAGCGAAAGCTGGGAATGCTTCGGCGGAAATTAAAGCAAGCGTCCCCTGACGTAAAGCTGAAGGCTTACACTACGATTGTTCGAGCTACCCTGGAGTACGCGAGTATAGTGTGTGACCCGTATCGACGAACTCTAATAAATCAGATCGAGCGTATACAGCGTCTTGCTGTGCGCTTTATTTTTTCTAAGTACGAGAGAACTGAATCTGTTACCGCATTGATTGATAAGGCAAACCTTCCAGATTTAGCTTCACGAAGGAAAATAGCCAGGCTAAAATTTTTTATCAATTGTACAATGGCATGTTAAACCTAAATCCCGGACTCTACTTGCGGCCTCCTGGCAGAGTGTCACCTCGGTCCTGTCACCCATACGTTGTTAGACCTTATGTGCCTAGAGTCGATGTTTACAAACATTCGTTTCTGGTCAGAACTATAGAAGAGTGGAACCAACTTAACTCAGAAATATTTGATGGTATGAATTCGCTTGCGAATTTTGAAAGAAACCTAGAATCATTATATGTTTAAATTCAATGTTTTTTGGCATTGTACTGCGATATTTCTGCTGCTGTTTTGTTTATGCTATTGTATGGTGTTTATACATTTTTACTTTCAGTTTTCATTGTGTTGCTTGTATTACACTGTTTGTATATTCGCTCTTAGTATTGTGAATTATCCCACCCTGTGTAACAGCCCGAAAGGGCTCACAGTATTGAAAATAAATAAATAAATAAATAAATAAATAAATAAATAAATAAATAAATAAATAAATAAATAAATAAATAAATAAATAAATAAATAAATAAATAAATAAAGCGCCTTACAGCAAGCATCGCATTAGTTGCAAAATTCATACAGAAGGTCTTCGGTGACCCGGGTTACCCTGAGGGAAAACCTTTTATTAGAGCAGCCTGAGGAGTGGATGCCTTTACCAAAGAGCGATTCCAACGGCCGCAAGCAGAGGCACCGCTGTTTATCTACAAAGCAGCTAGTAAGTTAAAACAACAATTAAGTGCAACCAAACAAATTAAGTCTTCGACGATCTGTCCCAGCAACAAATTATTGAAGAATTAGAAGGGGTGATGATAAACGAGGAAGAGGTAGAAAAAAAAAATGTGGTTGATCCCTCTTATATAGGAATCGGTATAGAACACGAAAGTGAAACGTGTCTTCACAGAAGTAGTGTAATGTTTATTGCACATTGATATATAATGTCTATTGGTGTTTTGTGGCTAAAGCGCCCTTAGGCGTTGATGCACCCACGCTGACGCCTGGTGGCACGTCTCCTCCATCACGACTACCAACGTCGATGACCATGAGCAACCGTCGTGCATATGGAAGCTGCACTACGCTGCACACGCTAGCACAACGCGAAAGACGAAGCACGTAACTGACACACTAATACAACGCGCAAGACAAAGCACGTAACTGAATCGTCACCGAGTCAAATCAGCGCGTACAGCGCGTCGTAATTGCAGGCTCCGCGATCAACTTCAGAAACATTTTCAGAGCTAATTGCGGAGGCCACGCTCCGCTGTGCTGAGTACGGTGAACGCCACCTAGGTGGCGTTGGTAGTGCTTCTTGATGCCAGCGTCCCTTCGAATGCTGGCATCGAGGCGTCGTAGTACTGAGACCACCGAAGCGTTCACTGTCGGTGCGCCTTAAGGCCGGAATACATGGAGCGAATAACCGGCGTCCGAGCGAAGAACTTCGTCGGGCGGCGAACGTCCGACGGCCGGCGTCAAGAAATTTGCCGTCCGCAGCCGATCTGCCTGTCCAAACATTTTCGTCGGGCGAACGCCGCCGCCGGAAGCGTCTAGCGCGCAGCGGTGGACGACAGCCAATCAGGAGGCACTAGTTCCGGTCGCAATGCATGCTGGTGTTTCGCGCGCGCGCGCCTTTTCGCGTCGTCTGCAATCGCGTTGGTGTTGCCGTGTCTGCATGTCTCTGCACCGATTGAGTAGTTCCTAGTATGATCTCTCAGGAATCGCGTTGTATTTGTACATCCCATATCCGCTGATCTGCGAGGAAACAGACAAGCAGTGCAAGCTCTCTACAACAACCTTCAACAGAAATCTTCTGATCTCAGAGGCCACATGCTGTCGTCATGCCTATCTCCCGACTTCCCCGATAGATGGCGTTGGCATCGGATATTTCTTTCGCTAGGCTTAGACGCGTTCGAAACGAGAAGCGATCTCGAAAACTACTCAAGGTTATCCATAATACTCTGTCGTCGAAGCGGCCTGAGACTAAGCGAAAGCCGTTTACGCAGTCATTTGCTTCCAACTAAGTGAATTCTACAAGGGCAACGCCAAATTCAGTTCGAAGCGGGCGGCCGGGACCGCCGCCAACACGGCGGCCAACGCGCGGCGGCGTTCGCCGCATGTATTGCAACACAGCAAACATCCTGCGTCGTGTCGCCGCGTCGTTACTTGACGCGTGAAGTTCGTCGAGAAAGTTCGCTCCATGTATCCCGGGCTTTAGTGTCATAATGCAGTACTTCTCTTTTCTGCTCATAGGCGGCGGCACCGCCCCGAGCAAGAGCGCGGGTACACGGAGGAGTGTTAGATATATAAGGCGCGTCTGTGTAGCTCTCTGCGAATGCGTTTGTGGCGCAATGGGTTAAACGCTCGGCGATCTATCGTCGCGGACCGAGAGGTCGTGGGTTCGATTCCCAAATTTTGCATGTTTGTGGAACTTTTTCTTCTGGTTTCTTTCTTTGTATTATGTTCTATGACGTATTTCCGTGACGGAAATACGTCAGTGAAGTCTTGGTGGACCCCGGAATAAAACACTTTCGTGTTAAAAAGATAATGGAAAACATGGAAGAAAACTGGCCTGCTTGGCACACGTTAAAGAATTCAACTGGCTGAGGAAATGAGGCGTTCTACTCACCGGCCAGCAACCAGCGTGGTTTTGGGTGGTCCCAGATGGTCAGTGCTCTAATTGTGGCAAGGTTGAAACTACGCACCGCGCACTGTTCGAGTACATTGCCACTAAAAGCGTGGGCGTATTACGGTGCAACACAAAGGTCGTTGCACCGTAATACGCCCACGCCTGTAGTACGCCCACGCCTTTGAGAGAGAGCCAAAGCTCTCTCACAAAGGAATCGGAGGCTGTTTGTGCCATTAATTTGGACCTTCACACTATTTGTGCTGTGGCAACGCTGTTGCTTAGCGGAAACATGGCATCAACCGCAGCGAGCTGTCTTTCCAGCAATGCAGGAAGTGTAGTGCAGTCAAGCAAAGCACAAAAGTGTACGGACCACGGGATCTCAGAAAACGTTCAATTTCCGAGCAGCCTGTAACAGTAGTCAGTAAAATCAAACATCACAATGTTGTTCACATCTATTGGTATAGGCTTTACCAGGCGACGTTGTGAGGCAGCGCAGATATTCAGGTTTTTGTCATGTCTTGTGTTCCGTAAAATTTTGTGGTCGACCGAACATATCGAAATATCTAGCTGAACAACTGGTAGCCAATGGGGAGGAATAATTTATGAGGCGATGGCAAACACGCTTTTTCAAAGGGGAAGAGGGATAATTAGAGTTCCCAATGCTATCTTATTGATGTCCTTGTCAGGTTGAGGGCAAGGGCAAATATACAAATGCCCACCCTCTCCCCTGAAGGTTTTTTTTTCTGTTACTGATAAGAAATCTGTTAGTGGTGTCCTGCATGACTCAGTATTGAAATGTGACTATATAACCACAGTGCGGTTACGTTAACTCTCAAAGTGTAGAAGGAAGCCGAGTTTCTGCACCTCTTTGTGCTACCACAACGTTTTAATGCTCAATAAAACTTTCCTTTGTTAAGAGCGCACATGCCAAAGGCGCCTGCGGATTTATTGTCTCTGAGTATGTGCCGCTAGAGACATTCGCTGCAAAACACTTTATAGCAACAATCCTCTACCAAACCAACCATGCTTTACAGTATGAAGTTATCAACTGGAAAATTTTTTGACATAAGAGCGAGCCCTCTAGCTAACGTTACTCTTATTCAGGCTGAAATTGTTCGAGCTGAGACATGAAGCTCTTACTTTCCTGCCGACAAAAGGGCGCCTAAAATACATACGTAAGAGAAAAATTCCACATTGTTGGCGTACTTACTTACTGTGCAACATTGTCTGCAATCCGTAATGAACCACCTTTTTACAGGTTCAAAATAATATCCTTACGTTCTCTCAGCCGTTTATTGAACTCTAAAATAAGAACGCCATCGCGATCAGGTGTACGTGTGGCACCGGTATTATACGGGTGCAACACGTACACTTCTGATCGCGATCGGTACCGATCCGGATCGGATTTCTTGATCGCGATCAACAGCTAGTGGTCACTGCTACACGGTACAATGAACCGGATCATGTTATTATCATCTGTAGATCTTCTGCAACACTCAGATCTGCATAATGCCTAGGCTATAAATGCAGATTTGAAAAATACGCTTAAACTTAGCAAATATTTTTAATTTTACGACTTGCTATTGCTGATAAAACGGTGCCTACTTTTTTTTTTGTTGGGGGGGGAGGGGGGGGGGGCTGCCTTCACTTTTTGTTTTTAGTGTTTTCAGAATACTGCGCTAGAGGGCGCAGATGTCACCCTGCAATGGTGATCAAGAAACATGATCGCGATTCACGGATCGCAATCGTCGGATCGCGGTCACGATCCGACAGTGCCCGTGTAGTAGCACATTGATCCGAATCGAGCTTAATCCGGATTGGCCCCGATCGCGATCAGAAGTTTACGTGTGACACCGGTATTCGGTATTATGCGTCGCACCACCTTCACGCTTAGACGTAATTTGCAGGGGAGTACGCAGTGGCCCGGCCGCTACTTTCTTTTAAGGCGGATGGCATTCCCTGACTCCGTTGCCCGTTTTCGTGGAGGTCAGTGGCCGAACTTTGTCCGCCGATACGAAGGCACTGATGCAAATGGCGCGTGCTCTCAAACCGAGTCGCAGGGGGCGTTCATCGCCGAGCGCCAGTCATAGGCCTTTGAGGCGCAGGTGTTATCGCTGAGAGCATTGGGCCGTCTGAAGGTTTATATGCTGGGGTTGGTGGGGGCAGTGCGTCGTTTTCTCCGGCGCACGGGCTGACGGTTGCGGGGTGCGTTTGCCGACGGAGTCAGCTGTACGTCTGTCGTTGTGCAACGCCTCGTCCAGTCATCTCACCACACTTTCGCTTAGACCACGGTGGAAGAATTGGCAGCTGTCGCAACGATGCCGTCTGCCTGGGGAGTGAGGTTACTACGCCTTTTTTCGCAGGAGCGTAGCCAGAAGAGGGAGGGGGGGGGGGGAGACGCACCGCCTAACATGTATCTTCTGACATGAATGACATGAATTTTGTATTATTACTTGTGTCACGTTATTCATATGTTGTCATGAGTGAGTAGACAGCGTCAACGCACTGCGTAGGAGCGTCTGCTCCAATTAAATACCATCGAGTCGCCGACAAAGACGACGATGTTGGCGGGCGGTGGCACGAGCGACCAGACGAGGGGGAAAGAGAATCGACCAATCAGTGGTCGACACGAAACCACAGGCTGTGGTACGAGGAACGAGGAAGAAGAGACTGGGACGCTCGAAGAGAGATCGCTCGGAGACAGGGGTGAAAGGATCGCTGGTGTCGAGGTCGGTGTCGTCGGGGTCCAGACCCGAACCCGAGAGCCTCAACAGAACCAGCATGGCCCCGGCTGTCCCTGGAGAAATCCACCGAGCGTAAGGCCCGGTTATTCCTGCGGCAGCTGCTGCTGCCGGCGTTCGTGTTCCTGCTGGTGTTCCTGCTCCTCTCGCTGTTCCTGCTGGCGTGCCTGTTCCGGTTGGCGTTCCTGTTGCTGTTCCTGAGCCGCCGTGCGGAGAGCAGAGGTCATCTGGGGGTGACCAGAGGCCTGGAACGACGCTGGCGAGAGGCGCCAGGGCGAAGCCGCGAACCAGGGAACCGGTACGGGTGCCGCTCAGCTACAGCGGTCGGACTTGGTCGGTCTTCGACTCCGACAACCTTGGACTCGGACGTCCGGGTTGGCTCTACCGTGCGTCCGCGTCCCTCGCATGCCACTGCCCGCCACGTCACTACTGCCGTCAACGCAAGTGCTAGTGCACGCCGTCAACGCAAGTGCCCGAGTAACTAAGACTCGATGATTTTTGTTTCTTTGTTTTGATTGAGACTCTTCTCGCGTGGACTAACGGGGTTAATTGTACTTTTGGTTTTTATGTACTTTCTGTGTTCTGTTTAGTGTTCTTTTCTTTTCCTCCCTTTCCTTGCTTTGAATATTAAGTTTGTTTTGAAAAAGAAAATGGCTTTGTCTTTCCTGAACGGAGGCTCTGCCTCAGTGTAACAATTCACACCAGAAGAACCTGACATCACAAAATTGGCGTCCGCTAGGACAGGACAAGACAAAGCCATTTCTTCCAGTTATCATTACCGTGTAGTCATCGAGATGAGTTTGTCAGAGCTTACGGCGTTGGGCGAGCGTATGGGTCTGCAGGGCGCGGAATTGCGAAAGTGGGTAGATGAGAAAGCCGACAGGGCGCAGGAGGAGGCTGCCAAAGCACGTGAGGAACGGCTCGCGGAGCGCGAGGCAACCAAGCAGCGTTTAGAGCTCGAACAGAGGGCACTGGAGCTACGCCTTAAGTTAGCCGAGGCAGGAGGTGGCACAGAATTGGCAACTCCTAGCCGCGAATCGGAAAGAAGTCGCTCATCTTTTGTGAACCCTCACAACTTAATTCCTGTGTTTAATGAGAATCGAGACGACTTAGACGCTTATCTAAAGAGATTTGAGCGTGTCGCCAATGGGCAGGAATGGCCTAAAGAGAAATGGGCCACGGCACTGAGTTTGTGTCTGGATGGGGAAGCGTTGAAGGTGTTTGGCCGCTTGTCGCCTGAGGAGTCGATGGACTATGACAAGGTCAAAATGGCATTGCTCCAGCGCTTTCGTTGTACTGCCGAAGGCTATCGAGAAAAATTTCGTCGGAGTAAGCCCTACGATAATGAGACTGCTAAGCAGTACGCTACTAGGCTTTTCAGTTTTTTCGACAGATGGGTAGAGATGAGTGTCCAGGGGAAATCTTTTGACGCGGTTCGGGACTTAATAGTCGCTGAACAGCTTTTGAATAATTGCCATAGTCGTCTTTCACTGTTTCTTCGTGAGCGGAACTGTCAGACGGTTGAGAAAATCGCAGAAGCGGCTGACCACTTCATGGAAGCCCAGCGACAAAGCAACTTGCTTGTTTTCCGGGAGAAACAAGATGAAAGCAAAGAAAAGGACGCTGGTCAAACTGTGAGGTCGAGCATAAAATGTTTTGTTTGTGGAAAATCAGGACACAAAGCATCAGATTGCCGCGTAAGGGTCAACCAGCCCTATTGCGGGTACTGCCGAAAAACGGGACATGACGCCCAGTCCTGCAAACGAAAAGGGGGCAATGCAAAAGAAGCATCGGCTTGTCTTTCTTCACCTGTCGAAGTTCAATGCAAGAAAGAAGAGCCTAAGTTTGACAGGGAAGACGCGACAGAAGTGTCTCCAAATCAACCGACGGGACTCTACAACTTACCTGTTTTGCCAGGAGAAGTGTATGGAAAAACGGTATCGGTACTACGCGACACGGGCAGCAACAGTCTCGTCGTACGCCGGTCTCTTGTGCCGGATGACGCGATGATCGGCACCAAGGCAACGCTGCTGCTCGCTGATGGAAGTACCATTGAAGTGCCGGAAGCGAAGGTTCACATCTCTTCGCCATATTTTTCAGGTCTTGCCATCGTGAAATGTTTGAGAACCCCACTATACGACGTGATAGTCGGGAATGTTACAGGATCACGGGACCCGACAGATCCCGACCCAGCCTGGAAGCCTCCTAGCAGCACCAGTAACCTCCCTGGAAGTAGAAGGACGGACTGTGGAGAAAAGCACAACCCAGTTATGGTGGGAGCGAAAGTCGCGACTGAGCAGCGCACGACCGTCTTGGACTTGCTTCAAGTATCCAGGCAGGTGTTCCAAAAGGAACAAGAACAAGATGCGAGTTTAGACGTCTGCAGGAAGAAGGTCGGCAAAACGTTTCCTGGCGTGGGATCAACGGCACAGTCGTTTTACATGGATAAAGGGATCTTGTATCGCGATTACCAGTTTTGTCCCGGAAAGACGGTACAACAAGCTGTGGTCCCAAAGAAACTTCGTAGCCAAGTTTTGGTACTCGCGCATGAAAATGCATTGTCCGGACATGGAGGAATTAAGAAGACCACGGAGAAAGTACTTGGTGCATTCTTCTGGCCCGGCGTTCAAGCAGATATCAAAAGATATGTTCGATCTTGCGACTCCTGCCAAAGGACGTTTCCCAAAGGGAAACTCGGCAAAGCTCCTCTCGGTCGCTTGCCGCTCATCGATACACCATTCGAGCGAGTGGCAGTGGACATCATAGGTACCTTTGTCGCCAACTTCTAGTAAAGGCAATCGTTATATATTAACAGTTGGTAGACTTCGCCACGAGGTACCCTGACGCTGTACCGCTAGCGGCTATTGATTCAGCTACAGTAGCTGAAGGTTTGCTAGAAATGTTTTCTAGGATCGGGTTTCCACGAGAAATCCTATGCGATAAGGCTTCCTGTTTTACGTCATCTTTAATGAAAGAAGTGAATGAACTGCTTGCTATTAAACACCTCAGCTCTACTCCTTACCATCCAATGTGCAACGGTTTGGTTGAACGGTTTAACGGCACTCTAAAGGGAATGCTGCGCAAGCTATGTCAAGAGCAACCGAAGATGTGGGACCGATACCTTGCGCCTCTTCTCTTCGCATACAGAGAAGTGCCGCAGACAAGTCTCGGGTTCTCACCCTTCGAACTGATATATGGTCATCAGGCAAGAGGGCCATTGAGCGTCCTGAAGGAGCTGTGGACTAAAGATGAACTCGATGAGGAAGCGAAGACCACTTACGGATATGTACTGGACCTAAGGGAACGATTGGAAAAAACGCTAAAACTAGCGCATGAAAACCTTGCCAAGGCACAAGCATCACAAAAGAAATATTATGACAGAAAGAGTTGTCGCAGACAGCTGAAGGTTGGGGAGCGAGCATTGCTACTGCTCCCAACAGAACATAACAAATTGCTGATGCACTGGAAGGGACCCTTCGTCGTCACGGGAAAGAAAAATGACTTCAACTATTGGTTGGACCTTGGCAACAGCAGGAAGTTGTTTCACATCAATATGTTGAAACGCTACGAAGAACGCAAGCCATTAGAGACAGCCCAAGCATCGACATTCATTGTGCTTAAAGAAGAAGAAACGGATAATCCGATTCCTAGGTTTAAGACTAGAGAAGGACTCTGGAACGATCGAGAAGCATCGCTTTGAAACTATTAAGAGCGCGCTGGCTTCTAAACCTAGCGTCAAGGCGCCGGACATCAATAAGGAATTCCTAGTCCGCTCCGACGCGCCCGACAAATGGATAGGAGGCGTTGTCATGCAAGAATACTCTTTCAAGGTAGAGCACATAAAAGGTTCTGAGAATATATGGAATGGAAAGACTTTATTGAGGTTCTGAGAATGTAGGCGCAGATTTTTTGAGTAGACTACAAGCGTAGCTGGTCTACCCTTTTTACTGTGTGTGTTTATTGTGCATGTGTCGCTTTGCAACTTCATTGTACATGTGTCGCTATACCCCTCACTCTGTACTGCGTTTTTTTTTATGAAAAAAAAAACTTATCGCGGGGGGGACTCTTTGTCATGAGTGAGTAGACAGCGTCAACGCACTGCGTAGGAGCGTCTGCTCCAAACACCATCGAGTCGCCGACAAAGACGACGATGTTGGCGGGCGGTGGCACGAGCGACCAGACGAGGGAGAAAGAGAATCGACCAATCAGTGGTCGACACGAAACCACAGGCTGTGGTACGAGGAACGAGGAAGAAGAAGAGACTGGGACGCTCGAAGTGAGATCGCTCGGAGACAGGGGTGCAAGGATCGCTGGTGTCGAGGTCGGTGTCGTCGGGGTCCAGACCCGAACCCGAGAGCCTCAACAGAACCAGCATGGCCCCGGCTGTCCCTGGAGAGATCCACCGAGCGTAAGGCCCGGTTATTCCTGCGGCAGCTGCTGCTGCCGGCGTTCGTGTTCCTGCTGGCGTTCCTGCTCCTCTCGCTGTTCCTGCTGGCGTGCCTGTTCCGGTTGGCGTTCCTGTTGCTGTTCCTGAGCCGCCGTGCGGAGAGCAGAGGTCACCTGGGGGTGACCAGAGGCCTGGAACGACGCTGGCGAGAGGCGCCAGGGCGAAGCCGCGAACCAGGGAACCGGTACGGGCTGCCGCTCAGCTACAGCGGTCGGACTTGGTCGGTCTTCGACTCCGACAACCTTGGACTCGGACGTCCGGGTTGGCTCTACCGTGCGTCCGCGTCCCTCGCATGCCACTGCCCGCCACGTCACTACTGCCGTCAACGCAAGTGCTAGTGCACGCCGTCAACGCAAGTGCCCGAGTAACTAAGACTCGATGATTTTTGTTTCTTTGTTTTGATTGAGACTCTTCTCGCGTGGACTAACGGGGTTAATTGTACTTTTGGTTTTATGTACTTTCTGTGTTCTGTTTAGTGTTCTTTTCTTTTCCTCCCTTTCCTTGCTTTGAATATTAAGTTTGTTTTGAAAAAGAAAATGGCTTTGTCTTTCCTGAACGGAGGCTCTGCCTCAGTGTAACAATTCACACCAGAAGAACCTGACATCACATATGTCATGTATTGCTAGTTTTGGCCGCTCGGTATATGCTCGTGGGCGTGAATATGGTAACATGTAATTCATTTATATCCTACATGGCATTCATGTTCATGACATGCCATGTCATTCGTGTCTTGCATATCACGTCATTCATTGTATAGATGCATGTCACTCTTGTCTAGTCATGGCATGCCGTGTCATTCATATCCCGCATGCCTGTCATGCCACGCCATTCATAGCATGCCATGACATCTTTGTATGCCATGTGGCGCGTGCTTGCTATACATGTCATGTCTCCATTTCATGTCATTCTTGCCATACCACGCATGCCATGTGATGGCACTACATTTCATATGATGTCACTCATGCCATGACATTCGTCATGTCATGCATGTCATTCATGATGTCATGTTACGCATGTCATGTCATTCATGTCGTGACATATCATGTCATGCTGTTCATGAGATTACATGTCATTCATGTAATGTAACGCGTGTTACAAAAGCAGCGGACTGAGATGTTGATGGCATTGAAAGCAACAAAAAGTGGGTGTCGCGTCCGGTAAGCTGGCTTCTCTGCAGCGAGGCGTGACATCTCACATCATTTTCTACCACGTGAAGGGGGCCAGTAGGGGTGCGAGCGGCTAAAAAATGAGGTTGGCGCAACTCTGCTCCCTTTGGGGGCATAAAAGGTAGCGATGCAAAATTTCCTCAAATTTTACGCCATGAAAGAAAACATCAGAAAAACAGGTTTTTTCCCCGTAAATTTTGAAAACAGTTCAAAAATATTCCACCATTTCTTACCACACGGAAGTAAAGAGAAAAGCAGACAGAGGTGCATGCAAAGACGAGTTTATAAAAGTTTTGGCACGGCTGTCATTATTATTATTTGTTTTGAAAACACATTGCCACGTTGCTACAGGCAGCACGACTGATGAAGACGACGATCATCAATGGGACAGAGAAGCACGACGCCAGTGGGGCTTCTCTTACCCGTTTTAAGTCGATGGAAAGGG